>NW_016808026.1:267885-285831 GCF_001698545.2 Rhinopithecus bieti
TTTTTTTTCCGGTAGAGACGAGGTTTCACTATGTTGGCCAGGCTGGTCTTGAACTCCTGACTTCAAGTGATCTACCTGTGTCAGCCTCCAAAAGTGCTAGGGTTACAGGTGCGAGCTACCGCAGCCAGCCTTGTCTTTAATCCATCTTGAGTTAACTGTTGAATATGGTACAGTTAGGGATCCAGTTTCATTATTCTGCATATTACTAGCCAGTTTGTCCATTACCATTTATTTAATAGGGTATCCTTTCTCCATTGTTTATTTTTGTTGACTGTCTAAGATCATTTGGTTGCAGGTGTGCAGCTTTGTTTCTGGGTTCTCTATTCTGTTATGTTGGTCCCTGTGTCTGTTTTTGTACCAGTACCATATCGTTTTGGTTAGTATAGTTCTGTAGTACAGTTTGAAGTTGGGTAATGTGATACCTCCAGCTTTGTTCTTTTCACTTATAATTCTTTGGCTATTTAGGCTCTTTTTTGGATCCATATGAATTTTAGATTTTTTTTTAATTCTGTGAAAAATGATGTTAGTAATTTGATAGGAATTGCATTTGATCCATAGATTGCTTTGGGCAGTCTGGACATTTTAATGATATTGATTCTTCCAGTCCATGAATATGGAATGTTTTTCCATTTGTTTGTGTCCTCTGTGATTTCTTTCATCAGTGTTTTTTAGTTCTCCTTATAGAGATCTTTTACCTACTTGGTTTGATGTATTCCTAGATATGGGCAAAAACAAAGGTTTTTAGATAATTAATTGTATTATTTTCACTGGCATGTCAGTATTGTATTTATTTGTTTCAGGTTTTTGCATCTTAAATGTTCCCAGTTAGCCATTGACTTCAGCAAGCTATATATAAATATATTTTTTCCTGTGTAAAAGTGTTTCATCTGGCCAGTGTATGTATGCTTCATTCTTTTGCAAGTTGAACTGTTTACTTATATTGTAATCTGCTTAGAATGACCTAAGAGATAACACTTACTGGATGCTATTCAAATAAAAACTGGATATCATATTTGCCCTAGGTTCCCCCACTTTAATACATAAAAAGATATTTGGACAAACCATAATAATTCTGGTATGGACTGCTTTTGCCATTCTTTTTTATAACAATGAATCTTCAGACAGTTCTCTCCAACACCAGTCTTTGTGTAGTTTCCACTAAGCTTTGGTATATAAAAGCAAGTATCTCACAGACTGATATTGTTCATAGCCTTGTCCTGAACTCCTTGCTTTAGTTTATTATGGTTGACTTACTCTTATTTTTAAGAGATGAATTTCTCTGTTTATTTCTTCACTTTATTCCTCTGATATGGAACTATACCAAGAATGTCATTTGCTGTCTATAATGTTTGGATTCACTGCAATTCCATTCTGTCTTTCTAAGCTGTCTTTGGTTACCCTTCATAGATATGCTTCTTGGTCTTCCCTGGTTCTTGGGACTCTCTGCATTGTTTCAGTGTTACACAAGTGGTACTTGGCTGGTAGACATTTTCATGAGCTTTAGTAATTGTAACTGGTGGGTTAAAGGAAAGCCCTTGGGAAGAGAAATACATTGTTTACCTTAGAACATTCTTTGATTTAAATGTTTACTTAGCGTACACCAAATGTGTACTTAATGCTTAGGATCTGCCGAAGATACAAAGGAGATAGGAGATATTTCTAGCCCTTGCTGTGAAGTAACTTTAAATCTAGACTTTTGACTATATTACATTGAATGCTTATGATAGCAATCACAATATCAGCATTATAGCTCTTAAAAATTTTTACATGGAAGGATTCTTGGCAGAGTCACAAGAATGTGTCCCTTTTTTACTATCAAAAGGTCCTAATTTATCTGACAATGGACTCATATCCAGAATATATAAAACTCACACAAATCAATAAGAGAACATATTATTCAATTAAAAAATGGGAAAGACACTTATGAGATTACTAGATAAAAGAACTTATATAAATGGCCAATGAACATGTGGAAAGTGCTCAACTTCGTTAGTCGCAATGGGAATACAGAATAAAACCACAATGAAACACTACTGTATACCCACTAGAGTGGCTTAAAAAAAGAGACAATATTAGGTGTTGTAAGGTTATGAAACAATTGCTACTCTGATACATTGTTTTTAGCAGTTTAAACTAAATTTAGCCGTTTTGGAAAATGGGCAGTATCTACCAAAGCTGAACCTATGATATCAAATTTCATTCCTAGGTCTATACTCAGCGGAAATGAATACATGTACTCACCAAAAGAAAAGTCAAGAATTTTTACTGCAACATTGTTTATAATATTCCTATATTAGTTTCCCATTGCTGCTGTAACAAATTACAACAAATATTGGTTTCAAAGGTGGTGAAGTGAAGCTGGCTACACTCCCCCCACCACAGGAAATACATATTTATATAATATGTTTATGTTTTGTATATAATTTATATATATAAACAGACACATATATATGTATATACACACATACATAAAGCACTGAGATTATCACCAGTAATATTCCAGAACTCAAATATGCAGAAGAGACAGTTCCTGAGACTACAGAGAATTGAAAAAACTCTGAACAGATTAAGAGAATTGGACTTCCGTGATGCTTCTCCCCACAATCTGCCTGGCACCAAACATGCAGAAAGTTTCCCCAAAACTACAGTTTCTACACTGGAAAGAGTGAGATCAAGGTGGATAACTAGTTTTCCTTCTAACTTGAGTTTCCTAGCAGGAGACTGTCCCTGCCTCAACCCAGGGAAAACATCAGGAGTACTTGAAGGAAAATTATCCTTGAGAACAACCAGACACCTAAGTGGGAGGGCAGGACCACTGTCCTCAGCATGGAAACCCTGCTATGTAAGTCAGCCAAAGGAGATGCCATGCTGTAGGAGGTTTGTTCCACAGGTCCCCTGGGCGTGAATCCCTAGCCAGCCTTCCTACACTGTAAGGCTATCCCCTTTGGGACTCATCTGGGATGGGTGGCACTCTGAATGTTTACTACAACCAAGGCAAACTTAGGTTTAATGCACCAGCTAGTGCCAAAAGGACATAGCCACATAGCAGAAAAAACAAACAATCATAAGAAACAAAATCAACATGTAAATTGCAAAGCATCTGTAAGCAAACATATCCAGTAAAACCACAATAAGCCAGATAGGTAAGACTGGAATAAATAACTAATCCTTGAATACAAAGACGTAAATGTATGTTCACAAGAAACAACAGCAGACAGAACCATGATCTCCTCAAATGGAGAAAGAATGAAACCAGTGGCTGACCCTAATGAGACAGTCATATGTGAACTCTCTAAGAATTCAAAATACCAGTTTTAAGGAAACTAAATGATCTCCAAGATAACATATAAAACAAAAAAAGAGCCCATATAGCCAAGACAATCCTAAGTCAAAGAACAAAGCTGGAGGCATCATGCTACCTGACTTCAAACTATACTACAAGGCTACAGTAACCAAAATAGCATGGTACTGGTACCAACACATACATAGACCAATGTAACAGAACAGAGGCCTCAGAGATAACACATCTACAACCATCTGATCTTTGATAACCCTAACAAAACAAGCAAATGGGGAAATAATTAACCTGTTTAATCAATGATATTGGGAAAACTGACTAGCCATATGCAGGAAACTAAAACTGGACCCCTTCCTTACACTTTATACAAAAATTAACTCAAGATGGATTAAAGACTTAAATGTAAGACCTAAAACCATAAAAACCCTAGAAGAAAACCTAGACAATAGCATTCAGGATGTAGGCATGGCAAAGACTTCATGACTAAAACACCAAAAGCAATGGCAACAAAAGCCAAAATTGACAAATGGGATCTTATTAAACTAAAGCACTTCTGCACAGCAAAAGGAACTATCATCAGAGTGAACAGGCAACCTACAGAATGGGAGAAAATTTTTGCCATCTATCCATCTGACAAAGGGCTAATATCCAGAATCTACAAGGAACTTAAACAAATTTGCAAGAGAAAACAAACGACCCCACCAAAAAGTGGGCGAAGGATATGAACAGACACTTCTTAAAAGAAGACATCTATACAGCCAACAGACACATGAAAAAATGCTTATCATCACTGGTCATCAGAGAAATGCAAATCAGAACCACAATGAGACACTATTTCAACCCAACACTCATAAGTGGGAGTTGAACAGTGAGAACACATGGACACAGGGAGGGGAACATCACACACCGGGGCCTGTCAGGGAGTCGGGGGCTAGGGGAGGGATAGCATTAGGAGAAATATCTATTGTAGTTTACGAGTTGACGGGTGCAGCAAGCCATCATGGCGTGTGTATACCTGTGTAACAAACCTGCACGTTCTGCACATGTATCCCAGAACTTAAAGTATAATTTTAAAAAATTTAAAGTATTAATACAGTTACTGTGTGATCTATCCATTTCATTTCTTGGTATTTACCCAGTATGGGTGAAAATAAATATTTACAAAAATGAAAAAACAATTCAGAAATCATCAGAGAAATTTGACAAAGAAATTAAAATACTTTTTAAAAGCCAGACAGAAACCTTGGACCTGAGAAATACATTTCCTGATCTGACAAACTCATTAGAGCCTCTCAGTAGCAGAAAATGGATGAAGCAGAGGAAAGAATTAGTGAGTTCAAAGACAAGGTTTTTGAAAATACTGAAATATGAAATACTGAAAATAGAAGAGGAATAAGAAAAAATTTAAAAGGAATGAAGATCATCTACAAGATATAGGAAATTACCTTAAAAGAGCAAATCTAAGATTTATTGATGTTCCAGAGGGAATTGAGCAAGAGTGAGTGGAAAGATTATTTAAAGAAATAACAACAGAAAACTTTCCTAACCTTGGAAAAGAAATAAATATCCAGGTGCAGGAAGGTCAGAGAGAACACCAAACAGATTAGAGCCGAATAAGAGTACCCCAAGGAATATAATCAAATTCTCAAAGGTCAAGGACAAAGAGAATTCTAAAAGCAGCAGGAGAAAAGAAGCAACTAACATATCGGCCAGGCATTGTGGTTCACGCCTTTAATCCCAGCACTGTGGGAGGCCGAAGCAGGTCGATCATTTGAGGTCAGGAGTTCAAGACCAGACTGCCCAACATGGTGAAACCCCATCTCTACTAAAAATACAAAAATTAGCCGAGTGGAATTGGTGTGCACCTGTAATCCCAGCTACTTGGGAGACTGAGGCAGGAGAATCATTTGAGCCTGGGAGTTGGAGGTTGCAGTGAGCCCAGACCACACCACTGCACTCCAGCCTGGGTGACAGAGTGAGCCCCTGTCAAAAAAAAANCATATATATGTATATACACACATACATAAAGCACTGAGATTATCACCAGTAATATTCCAGAACTCAAATATGCAGAAGAGACAGTTCCTGAGACTACAGAGAATTGAAAAAACTCTGAACAGATTAAGAGAATTGGACTTCCGTGATGCTTCTCCCCACAATCTGCCTGGCACCAAACATGCAGAAAGTTTCCCCAAAACTACAGTTTCTACACTGGAAAGAGTGAGATCAAGGTGGATAACTAGTTTTCCTTCTAACTTGAGTTTCCTAGCAGGAGACTGTCCCTGCCTCAACCCAGGGAAAACATCAGGAGTACTTGAAGGAAAAATTATCCTTGAGAACAACCAGACACCTAAGTGGGAGGGCAGGACCACTGTCCTCAGCATGGAAACCCTGCTATGTAAGTCAGCCAAAGGAGATGCCATGCTGTAGGAGGTTTGTTCCACAGGTCCCCTGGGCGTGAATCCCTAGCCAGCCTTCCTACACTGTAAGGCTATCCCCTTTGGGACTCATCTGGGATGGGTGGCACTCTGAATGTTTACTACAACCAAGGCAAACTTAGGTTTAATGCACCAGCTAGTGCCAAAAAGGACATAGCCACATAGCAGAAAAAACAAACAATCATAAGAAACAAAATCAACATGTAAATTGCAAAGCATCTGTAAGCAAACATATCCAGTAAAAACCACAATAAGCCAGATAGGTAAGACTGGAATAAATAACTAATCCTTGAATACAAAGACGTAAATGTATGTTCACAAGAAACAACAGCAGACAGAACCATGATCTCCTCAAATGGAGAAAGAATGAAACCAGTGGCTGACCCTAATGAGACAGTCATATGTGAACTCTCTAAGAATTCAAAATACCAGTTTTAAGGAAACTAAATGATCTCCAAGATAACATATAAAAACAAAAAAAGAGCCCATATAGCCAAGACAATCCTAAGTAAAAAGAACAAAGCTGGAGGCATCATGCTACCTGACTTCAAACTATACTACAAGGCTACAGTAACCAAAATAGCATGGTACTGGTACCAACACATACATAGACCAATGTAACAGAACAGAGGCCTCAGAGATAACACATCTACAACCATCTGATCTTTGATAACCCTAACAAAAACAAGCAAATGGGGAAATAATTAACCTGTTTAATCAATGATATTGGGAAAACTGACTAGCCATATGCAGGAAACTAAAACTGGACCCCTTCCTTACACTTTATACAAAAATTAACTCAAGATGGATTAAAGACTTAAATGTAAGACCTAAAACCATAAAAACCCTAGAAGAAAACCTAGACAATAGCATTCAGGATGTAGGCATGGCAAAGACTTCATGACTAAAACACCAAAAGCAATGGCAACAAAAGCCAAAATTGACAAATGGGATCTTATTAAACTAAAGCACTTCTGCACAGCAAAAGGAACTATCATCAGAGTGAACAGGCAACCTACAGAATGGGAGAAAATTTTTGCCATCTATCCATCTGACAAAGGGCTAATATCCAGAATCTACAAGGAACTTAAACAAATTTGCAAGAGAAAACAAACGACCCCACCAAAAAGTGGGCGAAGGATATGAACAGACACTTCTTAAAAGAAGACATCTATACAGCCAACAGACACATGAAAAAATGCTTATCATCACTGGTCATCAGAGAAATGCAAATCAGAACCACAATGAGACACTATTTCAACCCAACACTCATAAGTGGGAGTTGAACAGTGAGAACACATGGACACAGGGAGGGGAACATCACACACCGGGGCCTGTCAGGGAGTCGGGGCTAGGGGAGGGATAGCATTAGGAGAAATATCTATTGTAGTTTACGAGTTGACGGGTGCAGCAAGCCATCATGGCGTGTGTATACCTGTGTAACAAACCTGCACGTTCTGCACATGTATCCCAGAACTTAAAGTATAATTTTAAAAAATTTAAAGTATTAATACAGTTACTGTGTGATCTATCCATTTCATTTCTTGGTATTTACCCAGTATGGGTGAAAATAAATATTTACAAAATGAAAAAACAATTCAGAAATCATCAGAGAAATTTGACAAAGAAATTAAAATACTTTTAAAAGCCAGACAGAAACCTTGGACCTGAGAAATACATTTCCTGATCTGACAAACTCATTAGAGCCTCTCAGTAGCAGAAAATGGATGAAGCAGAGGAAAGAATTAGTGAGTTCAAAGACAAGGTTTTGAAAATACTGAAATATGAAATACTGAAAATAGAAGAGGAATAAGAAAAAATTTAAAAGGAATGAAGATCATCTACAAGATATAGGAAATTACCTTAAAAGAGCAAATCTAAGATTTATTGATGTTCCAGAGGGAATTGAGCAAGAGTGAGTGGAAAGATTATTTAAAGAAATAACAACAGAAAACTTTCCTAACCTTGGAAAAGAAATAAATATCCAGGTGCAGGAAGGTCAGAGAGAACACCAAACAGATTAGAGCCGAATAAGAGTACCCCAAGGAATATAATCAAATTCTCAAAGGTCAAGGACAAAGAGAATTCTAAAAGCAGCAGGAGAAAAGAAGCAACTAACATATCGGCCAGGCATTGTGGTTCACGCCTTTAATCCCAGCACTGTGGGAGGCCGAAGCAGGTCGATCATTTGAGGTCAGGAGTTCAAGACCAGACTGCCCAACATGGTGAAACCCCATCTCTACTAAAATACAAAATTAGCCGAGTGGAATTGGTGTGCACCTGTAATCCCAGCTACTTGGGAGACTGAGGCAGGAGAATCATTTGAGCCTGGGAGTTGGAGGTTGCAGTGAGCCCAGACCACACCACTGCACTCCAGCCTGGGTGACAGAGTGAGCCCCTGTCAAAAAAAAAAAAAAAAAAAGCAACACATAAAGGAGCTCCATTTTTTATGGCAACTGACTTTTCAGTGGAAATCATACATTTCAGGAGGGGAGTGAAGCAACATTTTCAAAGTGCTGAAGGAAAAAATCTGCCGTTTTAAGAATACCATAGCTGGGCACAGTGGCTTACACCTGTAATCCCAGCACTTTGGGAGGCCAAGGCAGGCATATCATCTGAGGTCAGGAGTTTGCGACCAGCCCTGGCCAACATGGTGAAACTCCGTCTCTACTAAAAATACAAAAAAAATTAGCTGGGCATGGTGGCACACACCTGTAATCCCAGCTACTCAGAAAGCTGAGGCAGGAGAATCGCCCAAACTGGAAGGTGGAAGTTGCACTGATCTGAGGTTGCACCATTGCGCTCCAACCTGGACAACAGAGCAAGACTCTGTCTCAAAAAAAAAAAAAGTGTTTAGCAAACACTATCCATCAGACATGAAGGAGAAAGTCTTTCCCAGATACACAAAAGCTGGGAGAATTCACCACCACGAATATGGGAAGAAATACTTAAAGGGAGCCAGTTACAATGGCATGTGCCTGTAATCCCAGCTACTTGGGAGAAAGAAGTGGGATAATTGGTTGAGCCTGGGTGTTCAGGACCAGGGCAGCATAGTGATACTTTCTCTCTCTCTCTCTCTCTCTCTCTCTCTCTCTCTCACACACACACACACACACACACACACGAAATGCCAAAGGGAGTTATTCAATCTGAAAGGAAAAAATACATGCAAAAAGAAAACATCTGAAGGTATAAAACCTACTGGTAAAATTAAGTACAAGGACAAACCCAGAATAATAGTGTAATTACAGTGTGCAATCCATTCATAACTTTAGTATGAAGCCCAAAAGACAAATCTAACAATAATAATAGTTACAGCTACCTTTTAAGAGAAAGTCTATATACGTATTTTGAGACAACATAAAGTCAAAATGTGAGCGGATCGATTTCAAGTGTAGAGTTTTTTTTTTTTTCTGTTTTCTTTGTGATGTAAGGTAAGTTTTCACTTCTTTAAAATAACTTCTTAACCTATAAGATGTTTTTTATAAGCTTCATGGTAACCACACTGCCAAATCTTACAACAGATTCACTAAAAATAAAAAGTAATGAATTAAAATATAATACCAGAAGCATTGCTTAACCACTGTATTAGTCTGTTCTCACACTGCTATAAAGAACTACCTAAGACTGGGTAATTTATGAATAAAGACTCACAGTTCTGCAGGCTGTACAGGAAGCGTGGTTGGGAAGCCTCAGGAAACTTACAATCATGGTGGGAGGGCAAAGAGGAAGCAAGTATTTCTTCACATGGTGGCAGGAGACAGACAGAGTGAAGAGGGAAATGCTTCACATTTTTAAACAACCAGATCTTGTGAGAACTCACTCACTATCATGAGAACAGTAAGGGGAAATCTGCCCCATGATCAAATCACCTCCCATCAAGTCTCTCCTCCAACACCGAGGATTACAATTCAACATGAGATTTGGGTGGGTACACGGAGCAAAACCATATCAACCACCAAAGGACACAGTAAGAAAGGAAGATAGGAATTACAGAACGACTAGAAAACAGGCAACAAATGGCAGTAGTAAGTCCTTATCAGTTACAACCTTGAATGTAAATGGAATTAATTCTCCAACTAAAAGGCATAGAGTGACTGAATAGCTAAAGAAACAAGTACCAACTGTATGTTTCTTACAAAAAACCCACCTCACCTGTAAAGATACACATAGACTAAGCTTGAAGGGGTGGAAAAACGTATTTTATTGCAATTGGAAACCAAAATCAAGCAGAAGTAGCTATACTTAGATAAAATAAACTACAAATCAAAGACTATAAATACAAAACATGTGTGCATGTGTGTCTGTGTAAAATGATAAAGGGGATCAATTCAACAAGATGACATAACAATTATGCATTTCTGTGGACGTGACACTGGAGCTCCCTAGTACATAAAGCAAACATTAATAGACCTAATGGGAGAGATAGACTGCAATGCAATAATAGCAGGGTACACATGCAATCCAATCTAACAAGCTTTAACCATAAAGAAATAGAAAACCTCAAACCAGTAATGAGTAATGAGATCAACACTGTAATAAAATGTTTTCCATCAAAAGAAAAGCCCACAACTTGATTGCTTCATAGCTGAATTCTACGATACATTTAAAGATGAACTAATACCATGTCTACTCAAATTCCTCAAAAAAACTGAAGAGAAGGGAATACTTTCAAACTCATTCTACTAGGCAAGCATTACCCTGATGCCAGAACTAGACAAGGACACAACAAAATAAGAAGACTGCAGAGCATAAATGTAAAATTTTCAACAAAATACTAGCAAACTAAATTCAACAACACATTAAAAAGATCATTCACCATGGTCAAGTGGGATTCATCCCAGGGAATCAAGCATGAGCCAACATATGTAAATGCATAATACATCACATTAAAATAACCAGTAACAAAAACTATATGATCATTTCAGTAGATGCTGAAAAAGTATTCAATGAAATTTGACATCCTTTTATGCTAAAGACCCTCAACATACTGAATGTAGAAGGAACATAACTCAAAATAATAAAGGCCATATGTGAAAATCCCCCAGCTAACATCATACTGAATGGAGAAAAATTGAAGGCGGTTTCTTTAAGATCCAGAACAAGACAAGGATGCCTGCTTTCACCACTTTTAATTATCATAAAAGTGAAAATCCTGGCCAGAGCAATTAAGCAAGAGAAGGAAATTAAGGGCATTCAAATTAGAAAGGAAGAAGTCACATTAGGTTTGTTTGCAGATGACATGATCTTATACTTACAAAAATGTGAGGTCAGAGGAGGGGCAACATGGTGGATAGAAGCCTCCACCAATCATCTCCCCCATAAGGATACCTTACCACCAAAGGCCGCAGTGTGCCGTGTCTCCAGGTAAACTTGAAAAGCAGTCTAGGCCATAAGGACTGCAACTCTAAGGTGAGTCCTAGTACCGAACTAGGCTGAGAGACAGTGAATTGGGGGTGATGGCATGCAACATACTGAGACACCACTGGGGCAGCCGGGGAATGTAGGCATCACTCCTCCCCTAAACTCAGGCTGCACGGCTTGTTGCTACAAAAGAGAACTCTTCCAATTGAGGAGAGGAGAGGGAAGAGTGGAGAAGACTTTGTCTTGCATTTAGAATACCAGCTCAGCCACAGCAGGATAGGGCACTCGTCAGAGTTGCGAGGTCCCTGTTCCAGGCCCTAGCTCCAGGTTGACATTTCTAGACACATCCTGGGCCAGGATGGAACCCACTGCCTTGAAGGAAAGGACCCAGTCCCGGCAGCATTCAACATCTGCTAATTGAAGAGCCCCTGAGCCCTGAATAACCAGCAGCAATACTTAGGTACTACATTGAGGACCTTGGGTGAGCCTGTGAGACTTGCTGGCATCAGACGAGACTCAGCACATTACCAGCTGTGGTGGCTATGGGGAAAAACTCCTTCTGCTTGAGAAAAGTGGAGGGAAAAGTAAAGGGAACTTTGTCTTGCACCTTAGGTACCAACATAGCCACAGGGGGATAGAGCACCAGGTGGACTCTTGGGGTCCCCAATTCTAGGACTTGACTCTTGGATGGCATTTCTGGATGTGTCTTGGGCCAGAGGGGAGTCCATGCTTGGAAGGGTAAGTCCCAGGCCAGTCAGCATTCACAATAAGCTGACTTAAGAGACCTTGGACCTTAAAGGAGCATCTGTGTTAGTCTAGCAATACTCCTTGTGGTTGGCAGGTAATGATGCTACAGAATGAGGCTCCTCTGCCTTTGGAAAGAGGAGGGAAGAGTGGAAAGGACTGTGTCTTGTGGTTTGAGTACCAGCTCAGCCACAATAAAATGGAACACCAGGTAGACTTCTAAGGTTTTTGACTCTAGTCCCTGACCCCCAGATGGCACCTCTGGACCCACCTTGGGCCTGGGGGACCTCCCTGCCCTGAAGAGAAGGACACAGGTCTGTCTGGCTTTGCCATCTGCTTATTGCAGAGCCCCAGGGCCTTGAGCAAAATAGGAAGTAGCCATGGAATGGTTGCAGCAGGCCTTGGGCAAGCCCCAGCGCTGTGCTGGCTTCAGGTCTCACCCAGTGCAGTCATAGTGGTGGTGGCCACAGGGGTGCTTGTGTCACTCCACCCTCAGCTTTAGGTGGCTCAGAACAGAGAGAGAAACACTTTATGTTTGGGAGAAAGACAAGAGAACAGTGTCTCTGCTTGATAATCCAGAGAATTCTCCTAGTTCTTGTTTAAGATTCTCAAGGTGGTACCTCTATGAGTTTGCAAGAACCACAGCATTACTGGGCTTGGGGTGCTCTCTAAAACAGATAAAGCTTAGATCACAACATCAAAATCCCTTCAAATATCTGGAAAGCCTTCCCAAGAAGGATGCCTACAAATAAGCCTAACTAATGTACACTACAGTAAATTGTTATGTCATCTTCAATGCCTAGACACTGAAGATCTGCTAGCATCAACACCATCCAGGAAAACATGACCTCACCAAGTGAACTAAATAAGGCACCAGGGATCAATCCTGGAGAAACATATGTGACATTTCAGACAGAAAATTCAAAATAGTTGTGTTAAGGAAACACAGCTATTTTGAAATCAAAGATAACACAGAGAAGAAATTCAGAATTCTGTCAGATAAATTTAACAGAGATTGCAATAATTAAAAGGAAGGTGAAATTCTGGAGCTGAAAAATGTAATCAACATACTGAAGAATGTAACAGAGTCCTTTTATAGCAGAATTGATCCAGCAGAAGAATTAGTGACCTTGAATACAGGCTATTTGAAAATATACAGTCAGAGGGGACAAAAGAGTAAAGAAAAACAAACAAACAGTGAAGCATACTTACAGGACCTAGACCTAGAACTAGCCTCAAAAGGGCAAATGTGTTATTGTCCTTAAAGAGGAGGTAGGTGGATAAGTGTAGAAAGTTAATTCTAAGGGTAGCAGCGTCAACATATATCACGTGAGTGGGGAAAAAAAACACAGCGGGATAATAACAAAGAACTTCCCAAATCTATAGAAAGAGATTAATACCCAAGTACAAGAAGGTTATAGAACTAAAGCAGTACACCCTTTAGCATATTTAAACAGATTTAAACTGAAGAAGACTACCTCAAGGCATTTAATAATCACTCCCAAAGGTCAAGAATAAAGAAAGGATCTGAAAAGCAGCAAGAGTAAACAAACAAATAACATAAATAGAGCTCCAATATATCTGGCAGCAGACATTTCAGTGGAAATTTTACAGGCCAGGAGCAAGTTGCATGACATATTTAATGTGGTAAAGGAAAAACACTTCTATTGTAGAACAGTATATCTGGCTAAAATATCCTTCAAGGAGAAGTAAAGACTCCCAGATGAACAAAAACTGAGAGATTTAATCCTTACTAGGCCTGTCATCAAGAAATGCTAAAGGGAGTACTTCAATCAGAAAGAAAAGGACATTAATGAGCAATAAATAATCACCTGAAGGTACCAAACTTACTAGTAATAGTAAGTACACAGAAAAACAGACTGATTTAACACTATAACTGTGGTGTGTAAACTTCTCTCATCCTAAGTGAGAAGACTAAATAATGACATAATCAAAATAACTACAGCATTTTAAGATATAGTTAGTACAATAAGATATAAATAGAAACAAGAAAAATTTAAAAAGAGGAAGGATGACGTTATGGCATAGAGTTTTATTAGTTTGCCCTTTGCTTGTTTGTTTATGCAAACAGTGCTAAGTTGTTCTCAGGTTAAGATAATGGATTATAAGATAATATTTGCAAGCCTCATGGTGACTTCAAATCAAAACACATACAATGTATACACAAAAAATAAAAAGCAAGAAACTAAATCATACCACCAGAGAAAATCACCTTCGCTGGAGGAAGACAGGAAGGAAAGAAAGACGGAAGAGAAGATCACAAACAACCAGACAACAAATTTAAAAATGGCAGGAGTAAGTCCTTACTTATCAGTAATAACATTGAATGTAAATGGACTAAACTTTCCAATCACAAGATACAGACTGGCTGAGTGGATGAAAAAACAAGATCCATTTGTCTGTTGCCTAAAAGAAACACACTTTACTTATAATGACACACAGACTGAAAATAAAGGGATGGAAAAATATATTCCATGTCAATGGAAACTATAAAAAGAGCAGGAGTCTGTTGATATGAACAGACATTTCTCAAAAGACATTTATGCAGCCAACAAACATATGAAAAACAGGTCATCACTGGTCATTAGATAAATGCAAGTTAAAACCACAATGAGATATCATCTCATGCCAGTCAGAATGGTGATTATTAAAAAGTCAGGAAACAACTAATGCTGGTGAGGCTGTGGAGAAATAAGAAAGCTTTTACACTGTTGGTGGGAGTGTAAATTAGTTCAGCCATTGTGGAAGACAGGGTGTTGATTCTTCTAGAACCAGAAATACTATTTGACCCAACAGTCCCATTACTGGGTATATACCCAAAGGATTATAAATCATTCTGCTATAAAGACACATGCACACATATGTTTATTGCAGTGGTATTTACAATAGCAAAGACTTGGAACCAACCCAAATGCCCATCAATGATAGGCTCGATAAAGAAAATGTAGCACGTATACACAATAGAATACAATGCAGCCATAAAAAAAATGACTTCATGTCCTTTGCAGGGACATGGATGAAACTGGAAACCACCATTCTCAGCAAACTAACGCAAGAACAGAAAACCAAACACCACATGTTCTCACTCATAAGTGGGAGTTGAACAATGAGAATGCATGGACACAGGGAGGGGAACGTCACACACTGGGGCCTGTTGGGGGATTGGGGGGAAGGGGAGGGAGAGCATTAAGATAAATATCTAATGCATGCGGCGCTTAAAACCTAGATGATGGGCTGACAGGTGCAGCATACCACCATGACACATGTATACCTATGTAACAAACCTGTACATTCTGCACATGTATCCCAAAACTTAAAGTAAAATTTAAAAAAATTGCATCAATCATTTAAAAAAAAGAGCAGGAGTCCCTATTCACATATCAGGCAAAATCGATTTCAAGATAAAACTATAAAAGATACAAAGAAGGTTGCTATAAAATGATAAAAGGGGTTAATTCAGCAAGTGGATATAACAGTTGTAAATCTATATGCATCAAACACTGGAACAACCAGATATATAAAGGAAATATTGTTAGAGCTAAAGAGAGAGATAGGCTCCAGTACAATAATAGCTGAAGACTTGAGCACTACACTTTCAGCATTGGACAGATCTTCCAGACAGAAAATCAGTAAAGAAACATCAGACTTAATCTTCACTATCCATCAAATAGATCTAATAGTTATTTACAGAGCATTTTATCCAGTAGCTGCAGAATACACATTCTTTTCTTCAGCATATGGATCATTCTCAAAGATAGAACATATGTTGGGTTACAAAACAAGTCGTAAAACATTCAAAACATTGAAATCATATCAACTATCAAGCATCTTCTCTGACTACAATGGAATAAAACTAGAAATTTATAGCAGGAGGAATTTGGGAAACCAAACAAACACATGGAAATTAAACAATATGCTTTGAAGTGACCAGTGAGTCAATGAAGAAATTAAGAAGGAAACTGAAAAATTTGTTGAAACAAATGATAATGGAAACACAATGTACCAAAACCTATGGAACGCAGCAAAAGCAGTGCTAAGAGAGAAGTTTGTAGCTCTAAGGACTTAGGTCAAAAAATAGGAAAAACTTCAAATGAAAAATATAATAATGCATCTTAAAGAAATAGAAAAGCAAGAGCACACTGAACCCAAAATTAGTAGAAGAAAAGAAAGAATAAAGATCAGAGTAAAAATCAATGGAATTGAAATGAAATAACACAAAAGATCAGTGAAACAAAATAGATTTTTTGAATTGTTAAAAAAATTGACAAATCTTTAGCTGGAATAAGAGAGAGAGAAAAAAAAAAAAAAAAACAGAGAAGATCCAAATAAATACAATCAGATTGAAAAAGAAGACATTACAACTGATATTGCAGATATTTAAAGAATCATTACTATGAACTACTATATGCTATTAATATGTTATCAATAATAACATTGAATGTAAATGGACTAAACTTTCCAATCAAAAGATATAGACTGGCTGAATGAATGAAAAAACAAGACCCATTTATCTGAGCAACTATATGCCAATAAATTGGAAAATCTAGAAAAAATGGACAAATTTCTAGACATATACAACCTACCAAGATTGAACCAGGAAGAAATCGAAAACCTGAACAGACCAATAACAAGTATGAGATCAAAGACATAATAAAAAGTCTTTCGGTAAAGAAAAGTCTGTGAACCTCATGGCTTCATTGCCAAATTCTACCAAGCATTTAAAAAAGAGTGGATACCAGTTCTACTCAAATTATTCTGAAAAATAGAGGAAGAAAGAATACTTCTAAACCCATTTTACAAGTGCAGTATTACCCTGATACCAAAACCAAAGACACATCAGAAAGAAAAAAGAAAAAAAAAGAAAGAAAGAAAGAATAGAAAGAAAGAAAGAAAACTATGCACCAATATTTCTGATGAATATTGGTACAAAAATCCTCAACAAAATTCTAGCAAACTGAATTCAGCAATACTTTAGAAGGATCATTCCTTATGACAAAGTAGAATTTATCCATGGAATGCAAGGATGCCTCAACATACACAAATCAATGTGATATCTCATATCAAGAGAATGAAGGATAAAAACCATATGATTATTTTAGTTGATGCTGAAAAAACATTTGATAAAATTCAGCATTTCATAATGAAAAATCCTCAAAAAAGTGGGGATGGAAGGAGCATACTTCATAATAAAAGCCATATATGACGGATGCACAGCTAATATACTGAATGAGGAACAACTGAAAGCCTTTTCTCTAAGACTTGGAACATGATAGTGATGCCCAGTTACACCAGTGTGATTTTACATGGTACTGGAAGTCCTAGCTATATAGCATTCAGACAAGAGAAATAAAGGGTATCTAAATTGGAAAGCAGTTGTCAAATTATCCTTGTTTACAGATGACATAACCTTATTTTTGGAAAAACCTAAAGACTCCACAAGATGACTATTAGAACTGATAAACAAATTCAGTAAAGTTGCAGGATACAAAAGCAACATACGGAAATCAGTAGCATTGCTATATGCTGACAGTGAACAGTGTGAAAAAGAAAAAAAATCCTATTTACAAAAGTGACAAGTAAAGTTATCTAGAAGTTAATCAAAGAAGTGAATGATCTCTACAATGGAAACTATAAAAACACTGAAGAAAAACATTAAAGAGGACACCAAAAAATGGAAAGGTATTCCATGTTCATGGATTGAAAGAATCAATATTGTTAAAAGGTCTACCCAAAGCAATACAACCCAAAGCAGTTTATGGATTCAAGGCAATCCCTATCAAAATACCAATGGCATTCTTCACAGAAATAGAAAATTATCCTAAAATTTATATGGAACCATAAAAGACCCAGAGTAGCCAAAGCTGTCGTGAACAAAAAGACCAAAACTGCAGGAATCACATTATCTGACTTCAAATTATAGTATAGAGATATAGTAACAAAAACAGCATGGTGTAGACCAATGGAACACAACAGAGAACCCAGAAGCAAATCCATACATCTACAGTGAACTCATTTTGACAAAAGTGCCAAAATGTAAACTTGGAAAAGGGCAGTCTCTTCTTTTTTTTTTTTTTTTTTTTT
>NW_016808026.1:291180-310142 GCF_001698545.2 Rhinopithecus bieti
GCTTCCCAGCGGCTTTGTTTACCTACTTAAGCCTCAGCAATGGCGGGTGCCCCTCCCCCAGCCTCGCTGCTGACTTGTGGTTAGATCTCAGACTGCTGTGTTAGCAATGAGGGAGGCTCCATGGGCGTGGGACCCCCCCGGCCAGGTGTGGGATATATTCTCCTGGTGTGCCCGTTTGCTTAAAGCGCAGTATTGGCGTGGGAGTCACCCGATTTTCCAGGTGTTGTGTGTCTCAGTTCCCCGGGCTAGGAAAAGGGATTCCCTTCCCCCTTGTGCTTCCCAGGCGAGGCGATGCCTCGCCCTGCTTCAGCTCTCGCTGGTCGGGCTGCAGCAGCTGACCAGCATCGATTGTCCGGCACTCCCTAGTGAGATGACCCCGGTACCTCAGTTGAAAATGCAGAAATCACTGGTCTTCTTTGTTGCTCGGGCTGGGAGTTGGAGACTGGAGCTGTTCCTATTCAGCCATCTTGCTCCGCCCCCCCAGGAACCTGCTTCGCCCCCCCAGGAACCGCAGTCTCTTCAATTAATGGTGCTGGGAAAACTGGATATCCATATGCAGAAGAATAAAACTAGACCCTTGTGTCTCACCATATACAAAAATCAAATCAAAATTGATTAAAGACTGAAATCTAGGACCTCAAATTATGAAACTGCCACAAGAAAATATTGGGGAAAATATTTAGAACATTGATTTGGGCAAAAGTTTCTTGAGTGATATCCCACAAACACAGGCAACCAAAGCAAAAATGAACTAATGGGATCACATCAAGTTAAAAACCTACTGTAAAGCAAAGGATACAATCAATAAAATTAAGAGACAACCCACGGAATGGGAGAAAATATTTGCAAAGTACCTGTTTTCACCACTGTGATTCAACATAGTACTGGAGGTCCTAGCTAAAGCATTCAGACAAGAGAAAGAAATAAAGGGAATCTAAGTTGGAAAGAAGATGGCAAATTATCCTTGTTTGCAGATCACATGATCTCATATTTGGAAAAACCTAAAGACTCCACAAGAAAACTGTTAGAACTGATAATGGGACAATAACCAGAGTGTATCAGGAGCTCAAATAACTCTAGGAAAAAATCTAATAATCCATTTAAAAATGGGGAAACAGTTTGAATAGGCACTTCTTGAATTAAGACATACAAATGACAAACAGGCATATGAAAAGGTGCTCTATATCATTGATAATCAGAGAAATGCAATTGAAAACTATAATGAGATATCATCTCACTCCAGTTAAAATGGTTTATATCCAAAAGACCACCAATAAGAAATGCTGGCGAGGATATGGAGAAAAGGGAACCCTTGTACACTGTTGGTGGAAATTTAAATTAGTACAACCACTATGGCAAACAGTTTGGAGTTTCCTCAAAAAACTAAAAACTGAGCCACCATATGATACAGTACACCTACTCCTGGGTATATAAACAAAATAAAGGAAATCAGTATATTGAAGAGGTATCTGCACTCCTATGTTTGCTGCAGCTCTGTTTTTACAATAGCTAAGATTTGTAAGCACCCTAAGCGTTTATACACAGAGGAATAGATAAAGAAATTGTGGTATATATACAAAATGGAGTACTATTCAGTCATAAAAAAGAATGAGATTTACTCATTTGCAATAACATGGACAGAACTGTAGATCATTATGTTAAGTGAAATAAGTCACAGAAAGAGAAACATGTATTCTCACTTGTTTGTGGGATCTAAAAATCAAAGCAATGGAACTCATGGACATAGAGAGTAGAAGGATGGTTACCAGATGTTGGAAATGGTAGTGGGGGCTCTAGCGGGAGGTGGGAATGGTTAATGGGTCCAAAAAATAGAAATAATGAATAAGATCTATTATTTTATGCACAACGTGGTGACTGTAGTTAATAATTATTTAATTGTACAGTTTGAAATAACTTAGATTGTAATTGGATTGTTTGTAACACAAAGAATAAATGCTTGAGATGATTGATATCCCATTCTTCATGATGTGCTTATTTTGTATTGCATTTCTGTATCAAAACATCTCATGTATCCCATAAATATATATACCTACTATGTACCCACAAAATTAAAAAAAAAAAGAGAAAACCTCAACGTATCACCAAAAAACTGTTAGAACTTTTAAACGAATTCAGTAAAGCTTGAGGATACAGAAATCAGTATCATTACATACACCAATAACAAAAATCTGATAAAAGAAATCCAGAAAGCAATTTTTGCCAGGCATTGTGGCTCATGTCTGTCATCCCAGCACTTTGGGCAGTGAAGACGGAAGAATCACTTGAGTCCAGGAGTTCCAGATTATCCTGGGAAAGATGGTGAGACCCTGTTTCTACTATATATAGATGTAGACATCTTCGAGGGTTATTCTGCCTACCATAATCCCCAAACTTGAAACAGCTTTGAAGCAGAAGGCCTTTTGAGTCTACCTCTTTAGTCTCTATTTTTCTTTCACTTTGTTTCCACTGCCACTGACTTTTCTTTTTGGCTAAAATGATTGCAGCTAGTCCTTCTGACTTTTAGTGTTGTGCTTCTATTCATTTTCTACCAAACTTTCTTACATTTTATAACACAAAGACTTAAATTTGAGTTATTATATTATGTAATATGTAGAAATGTAAACTATAAAATACTATGCTTGTGTTTTTTAATACAACTATAAAGTTTTATGAATTAATTACAAACCAAATTGCAAATCTGTTAACATTCAAATTAATAATATGTATGTAACAGTGATACTTGAATATTGCTCCATATGAAATTTAAGTTGGAAATAGTAAACCATGTGTTACATGATTCACTTCCACTACTTTTTACATGTTTGGACCAATTTAAAGCCTTTTACTCATTCAGCAGACTAATATCATTTGTATTTCTCGATAGAAATGCTATACATAAACATTTAACTTTGTTATTTTTTCATAAGTGTGCTATCATTAATGTGCTATTTGGCTCCTCTGCAGTCATAAACACCAGTACAAACAAAGGCATGGAAATCTTGTACTTGATTTTGACACAAGTGATCTAAGATATCATTGTGTTACTATTTTAATTTTAATTTTTTATTTTTTGAGATGAGATCTTACCTGCAGCCCAGGGTGGAGTGCAGTGGCATGATCTTGGGTCACGGCAGCCCTAGACTCTGGAGTTCAAGCTGTTCTCCTGCCTCAGCCTCCTGAGTAGCCGGGATAACAGGCGCCTGCTGCCACGCCCAGCTAATTTTTGTATTTTTTAGTAGAGAGGAGGTTTCACCATGTTGGCCAGGCTAGCCTTGAGCTCCTGACTTCAGGTGATCCGCCCACCTCGGCCTTCCGAAGTGCTGTGATTACAGGCGTCAGCCACAGCACCGGGCCATCTTCATATTATTATTTTTAGGTGTTTATTAAAATGAAAGTACTAAGTATAAGATTCTCACGGGGCAGCAGTCCCCAACCTTTTTAGCACCAGGGACTGGTTTCGTGGAAGACAGATTTTCCATGGACAGGGATTGGGGTGGGGATGGTTTCAGGATGAAACTGTTCCATCTCAGATCATCAGGCGTTAGGTTCTCATAAGGAGAACCCAACCTAGATCCCTCCTATGCACACTTTCCAATAGGGTTCATGCTTCTGTGAGAATCTAATGCCGCCACTTTAATCCGACAGGAGGTGGAGCTCAGGCAGTAATTCCTGCTGGCTGCACCCCTTCTGCTTTCTGGCCTGGTTCCTAACAGGCTGCGAACTGGTACCCATCTGTGACTTGGGGGTTGGGGATCCCTGTGAGAATTCCTGGAACCTAGGCTATATCCCGGAAGCCCCAGGTGTCTGTAGATCTTTGAGAAAATCTCATGTTTTAATGCCTTAACATTGTTCTTTGCATGCTTTCTTCCTGTGAAACTCTGCTACTGCAGATCCTTACATCTGTCAGAATTTTTTATTTTTTTCCAACAATTTATCGTGAAAAATTTCAAGCATACAAAAAAGTTGAAAGAATTTTATAGTGAACACCCATATACCTGCCACCTAGATGTTAACAATTAATATTTTATTATACTTGCTTTATCATACCCATCTATTCCTTTATACATTCATGAATCTATTGTATATTTCATCCACTTCCCTGCCCTTAGGAAGGCTTTTTTTTTTTTTTCCCCAGCATGAATTAGTTTTGCTTGTAGAGAAACTTCATATTAATGCTATGTAGACTATATTCTTCTGTGTAAGGCATATTTCACTGAGGATAATGTTTTTGAGATTCATTTATGTTATTGAATGTATCAGGTAAATTTTAGGATATTTCCTAATTTGTGGTTCTTGTTGAAGTCTTTTTGTAGACATATGTTTTCTTTACTTTTGGATAAATACCTGTAAGTGAAATTGCTGGATAGTAGGGCAAGTTTATGTTTATTTTTATGAGAAATTGCCAGGCTTTTTTCCAGAGTGCTTTTACTATTTTATACTCCCACCAAAAAAGGTATGAGAGTTCTGGTTTCTCTGTATCTTCACTAACATTTTGTGTTCATTTTATAATATGTAGAGGTAGCTCACTGTGGTTTTAACTTGCATATCCCTGATGACTAAAGATGTTAAACTTGTCCATGTGCTTGTTGATCATTCATACATATTCCTTCATGAACTGTCTGTTCAGATGTTTTGCTCATTTTTTGCATTGGGTTGTTGGATTTTTTTAATCAATGAGTTTTTAAGTTCTCTTTATTCATGCTGGATATGAATTTACTATCTCATCTATGTTTCACAAATATTTTCTCCCAGTCTATGCTTGTCTTCTCATTTTCTTAGTAATATCTTCTGATGAAAGTTAGTTTAAAGTTTTGATGAAATTGGATTTATCACTTTTAAAATTCTGTGATTATTGTCTCTGTGTTCTTTCTAGAATACCTTTGCTTACCTCTAAATATCACAGATATTCTGTTTCCTTCTAAAATCTTTATAGGTTTAACTTTTATGTTTAGATCTATAATCCATGTTGAATTAATTATTGTACATGGTATGAATTGAGGGTTGATACTCCTTTTAAAGGTTTTCCCATCTGGATATCCAGTTTTGCAGTATTAGTTGTTAAACAAAATTTTTTTTCCTCAATGGAGTGCTTCAGTGTTTTTGTAGAAAATCAAATTATTTCATTTTTGGCTCTGTATTCTGTTCCACTGATTTATTTGTTAATCCTTATGTTAGGGCCACACTGTCTTCATTACTATGGATTTAGAATAAATATTGAAGATGGGATGTTTAAACCTCTTACCTGTTTTTCTCTCTCAGGGTTGGATTAATATTCTCTGTCCTTTTGTACATCCATATAAAGTTAAGAAAGAATCAGCTAGTCAATTATTACAAAAAAGCTTAGTGAAATTATGATTGGGATTGCATTGAATCTTTAGATCTATTTGGAAAGAATTGACATTTAACAATATTAGAACTTCCCATTCATGAATACTGTATACCTCTTGATTTATTTACATGTTCTTGGAGAATCTTAGGACATGTTGCCCTTTGATGTCATGGGAGCAGGTGGTGTAATCAATAAAACTTAAAGGAGAATATTTTGAGAAAGTGTTTGAGGTTAGAAATCCTAATTTCTCACTATAACATTTTCACAATTTTCTTTCTGTTTATTTACTTTTTTCTCCCTCCAAATACTTCTACCCTTAATTTATTATAACAACCATTATCCTATGTCAAGGAGTAATGATTCTACAAATACAGTATTTTCTTCCATTTCAGAGATGTTTATTATTGATAGTTTCATTTACCAACTTCATTTTCATCTTGTAAGCTCTTGGTATCTTGCAAAGTAGAGCACTCATCCCAGTGCACCTAAAATCATTTAGTGTCCGTGGCATCTTGGCATTGAGTAATCACCTAGATAAATATGTTTTCCCTTAATTTTCAACAATATTAGATAAAACAAAGATTCAAAACTATACAAAGCCAATATATGACATAGAACAGTGGTTCTCAAAGTGTGATATGTGGGCCATTGGAAGTCTTCAAGATCATTTCAGGATTTATGTGAAGTCAAAACTATTTTCATAATCATACTAAGGTTTTATTTACCTTTTTAATGGTGTTTATATTTGCATCTGGTGCAGAAGCAATGCAGGTAAAACACAAGAATAAGATATTAGTATTAAACATTTTTTAATACACATTTTTCACCACAAGGCACATGCAGAAAATGAAAGTCAGATTGACTTAAGGTCTTTAATAAAGCAGTAAAAATTATTAATTTTATTACATCTCGACCTTTGAGTACACATTGTTTAAATATCCCGTGTGATGAAATGGGAGGTACACATAGAACATTTCTACATATTGGAGAATGATTATCCCACAGAACTTGTACAGTTATTTGAATTTTGAGCCAAACTAGTTGCTTTTTTTTCATGGGACTCAATTTTTATTTGAAAGAAGTGCCAAACTGTTGTTATTTACATTTGGGTGTTTGAAGACATTTTCTTGAAATTGAACCAAGTTGAGCCTGTCACTTAAAGGAAGACAACTGACAGTATTTGTTGCCAGTGATAACATTTGAGCTTTCAAGTAAAAATTAGAATTTTGGAAAACTTGTTCACCACCATGAATGTGACAGTATCTTGAGTTTTGAAGACTTCTCTGATGAAATCAGTGGTGATGTTAATGATATGATTTTGGATATTGTGTGATGGAATATGTTAACATTTGGAATATTTGAAGAACTTCCTCCAACTGACCAATGTGTGCTGCTGCAAAATTGTACATGGGTAAAACATCTATTCAAAGTGCAAGAGGGACCAAAATATTTTAATGTAACAAAGTACAGAAAGTTCATTGATATGGTTTTGGTTTTTACATACAGTTAACCTTTCTGAAATGACTACCTGCTGATTTTTGGTAGAGCATATTACCAAAAGATATCTACAATGACCTGAACAAATTATTAAATACTCTTTCCTTTTCCAATCAAATATCTATGTGAACCCAAATTTTCTTCATTTACTTCAACCAAAGCAATATGTTAGGACATGTAGAACATAGAAGCAGGTATGAAAATCTAGCCACCTTCTATTAAGCTAGACCTTAAGAGTTTTGCAAAAATATAAAATGATATTATTTTCCCAGTAAATCTTTTGAGAAATGTAATTACTTTTAATTAATTAATGTTAATATAAACAGTACATAACAGGTTACAACTTATGTTAGCATGCAATGGATTTACTATTAATAATTAAAATCAATTTAAAATAAATAGAAAATTTAGTTTTAATTTCTAATAAAGTAGATAGAAATATATATATAACTTATTAAACAAAAACACATTCAGATCCTCAATAACTTAACTAATATGAAGGGATTCTGAGGCAAAAAATTTGGAGAACTGATGAAATAGAGGAAAGACATAGTATTTTAGATGTACAGTTGATTCTAATTTTTTTAGATTCTGTATTTGTGAACTGACTTACCTGCTGAAATATATTTGCAACCTCAAATTTAATACTTACAGTACAGCACTTTCACGGTTATTTTTGGGTGTGTACATGCGCAGAACAGTGAATAATTTGAGTAACTCCAGGTGGATGCTCCCAGCTGAGGTTCAACAAAGAGACACTGCCTTTTTGTTTCCTCTGTGATAACTGTTAACAAGTGTCCTTTTTGTGGCCTATTTAGTGCCACATTTTTTTTTTTCATTTTATGCTCTTTGTTGGTAATTTTGCTATTTAAAATAGCAAAATTAAAAAGGTATAATCTAGCGTTCTCAAGACAAGATGTTCCTTATGGAGAAAATACATGTGTTAGTTAAGTTTCATTCAGGCATGAATCATAGTGCTAATGACTATGAGTTCCATATTAATCAATCAACAGTATGTATTAAATAAGGCATGTTTAAACAGAAACACATATAAAAAAATCCTATGAGTTGATTGGTTGATGAAAATGTGATCAGAGGCTGATAGGAAGCTAACCCTACATATTCCTCCTTGGGAGCAGTAGTTCAGTATTTGCTAATTCATTGTTTATAGCAATTTTATACAACACCTAAATGGTCTGTAAATAATGAGAATCAACTGTATTTATGTTCTCTGATAAAAGGGAATGCAGATTGCGGCTGGACGGCATATCCATAGATACTTATGGAAATACAGGATATTAGTAAATTGTAAACGTTTCTAACCTCAAGACAAAGAAAGAAAATACAGACAAAGTAGGTTGGTGATTACTTGACTTCAAATCTTTAGATTTGTTTCTAAGTTGCCTAACCTTCATTTACAATATCTAAGTTATGTTTCACCTGGCTGCCATCCGTATAAGACATGGTTTCGAGAAAGTCCATGAAACCTGGGAGCAGTTCAGTGAGATTTGAAAGCCAAATAGCTCATGATTATTCATTCTGAGGTAAATTTTTGCCAGTGTTCATCCGCATTCTTTTCATTTCTTTTTCTCGTTGTGGTAAGATTATGTTCTGTAAGTAGATGACCATGTCATGTAAATATAAAATGGATGGTTTATGCTTCTGCAGAATTTAGTGTTATACTTGGTAAAATTATAAAAGTTTGATATATGTAATTCTCATTGTAGAAAATTACTACAGTAATTTTTATTATTTATAGACTGTCAAATCAGAGTTTCTCTTTTCCCTTTGTTTGTCTTTTAATATTAATATCTATTTGAAGTGTCCACGTTAGCAGATTTGTGATTGTACAATTAATCCTCATCATATAAACACATATCCTAGTTTATGTATATTTCCTTACAAATACACAGTAAAAGGTAGAATTTCTCATCTTATTTTCCATAGTTACATCAGAATTTCTAGAAATACAGTGTCTTGTCCCTCACCCTCAAGTTTTTCATTCAGATTCATGAGATGGTAGAAAGTGTAATAATAATAATTGGCTGTGGGGCCCTGATATTTGAACCTTGACAGAGGGAAGTAAGAAGAGTTAAGGTTTAGAAAAGGATGGACTTACTCTTAAATCTATAAAGTAAGAAGGGAAGTGTTAGGGCTCTGGAAAATTCCAAGAGAGAGACCTAAGCAGTCATTTGGATTTGTGCTTAGACATGACAAACTTCAAATTTAGAAACGGCAGTATAAGAAGAGGCAATTTTCTGTACTTAGCAGTTGGGTCAGTCAGTTCATTCTTCTTGGGGAGCAGTGGAGCATCTCAATGGAAGAGACATAGTTGTTGCTAACCTTAGTGATTTACCTCAACCCTCCAAATAGTATGATATTTAGTCATAGTATAATTTTTTTTTTTGTTTTTTGTTTTGTTTTTTGTTTTTTTGAGACGGAGTCTCGCTCTGTCACCCAGACTGGAGTGCAGTGGCCGGATCTCAGCTCACAGCAAGCTCCGCCTCCTGGGTTTACGCCATTCTCCTGCCTCAGCCGCCCGAGTAGCTGGGACTACAGGCACCAGCCACCTCGCCCGGCTAGCTTTTGTATTTTTTAGTAGAGACAGGGTTTCACCGTGTTAGCCAGGATGGTCTCGATCTCCTGACCTCGTGATCCGCCCGTCTCGGCCTCCCAAAGTGCTGGGATTACAGGCTTGAGCCACCGCGCCCAGCTGTCATAGTATAATTTTAAGAAGAAATGAGGACTTCCTCTTCGATCACATCCCACAGAACACCTCTTCCATCTTTCTTTTCCTATGAATAAACAATAGGAGGTTTTTGTTCTTATTTTTGGTAACTAATTAACCTACCAAGAAGTTACTTTCAATATTTCTCTTTTACAAACCATGTTGCTGTGAACATGATAGTTAATTCATGGACTGTAGAGCATTTATACCTTTTACTCTTTTAGATCTTTCTAATCTAATCTTCTGAAATTTGTCTTAATTTGAACTTATTTTCATATCTTTTTTCTTTTACAAACAACTTTTATGTACTTCTTAAATAATAAGTCAATTTATTTAATAACGACAATTTCTAAATTTCAAAATTGTTCAGGATATTATCAGTGCTGTATGTTTTATTTTTTGAAATATTTATTTAAGTTGGTATGTGTTTACATGTTACTAACTTGCTTATTGAAATTATTTAACCGTAAATAATACTTTGCCAATTAATTTAGGCGATAGCCAATTAATTTAAGTGATCACCAATTAAGATGACAGCAAATACTCAAATACTTTATAAACCTTGGGTTTTTGTTTTGTTTTTGTTGTTTTTTGGTAGAGGTGGTGCACATTTGCTTAATACTTCACTGGATTGAATAGGCTTTGCTGAATTGCCATGTGGTGAATTAGCTCTGCTTATAAATATAAAGATCTCAAATATTAACAATTTCTTTGTGTTGGAAAAGTTCAATATCCTCCTTCTAGCTATTTGAAACTATATATTGTTAACTGTAGTGGATATGCTAATTACTTTTATCTGATCACCATACATTATATGTGTTGAAACACTACTATGTACTCCTTGTACATGTGCAATTATTACTTGTCAATAAAAAATAGAATTAAATATCTGGCTGATTATAAAAAATTAAAATTTGACCTGAAATTTGACTTTTTTTGTTACATGGTACTGATTCCTGTAAAAATAAAATAATAATAAAGAAAAAAGAATAAAAACCTATCCAGTCATTTTTTAAAGACAAAAGCTTAAGCACTTTGCCAAATGGTTGTTATTTTGTAATAATTACATCACTAATTTGCTGAGCTCTATTGGAAATACTTTATTCGTAAAACATAAAAGAAGATAGTTTCCACATAATATGAATCTTAATATTTTTTCCACCAAAACAGTGCAGTTATTTCCATAGCATTGTTGTGTTGTGTACATGAAGTATTAAAGAAGCCAGGAAATGATTTGGATAACAATGTGGTAGAAATTAAATTTGATTCTAAATTCTGGCAGTGGAAAGTTAACAAACAGCCTAAGAACATATGCTTATTTTCTCAGTTGAGCATTCTAATAAAAAAAGATCAAAATTATTGGTAGAAAAGAAGTGCTTATTAATAGAGCATAATAGATAATGACCATATTTTCTTTATAGTGAGTTTTAGCTGTATATAAAGTTCTAGTTCTCTGATAGCCTGAGAAAACACACATAGTAGCACAGTTTCAGGCCTTTCTGCTCTCATGCATAAGACAGCCAAATGCCATCAGGCTTTTTACTTTCTGGCATGCACATTATTTTCTGTTGGCCTTGTTTCCTCTTGTGTCCTTGTTTATGCATACCCTTCTGGCTCTAGCTCCATTTAGCCTCCTGCTTCAGGTTCTACTTGTTTTCCTGGCTCTGGCTGTGTTTATTTTCCAGTCTCTGCTTCCTTTGTCAGCCCAGTAGGTCCCACACCTCCTGCCTCTCTGCTTACTTAATGTTCATTTCCTTTTCTCTGTTCAATGTTATACTTTCCTTCTGTCCCTAATAATTATCCCTCTCCTTTGCACTCCTTTATATATATAGAACTACAATGATTTGAAACCTGTAGGGTGACTAACCAACCTACTATATCTGCATCTATGATAGGTAACTATGAAGACACCTCGTGTTATTTGGTTATTTTTTTGTATTCAGCTGCTCTCTGAACCTTAGGAATATTCTGAATGTTGTCCAGAGGTTTTAAGCTATAGTCATCTGTATAGAATAATGTTTTTTAAACTGTGGGTCATGAAATCAATTTGGTGTGAATAAAACTATTAATTAAGAACAAGATGTAAATTGAAAATAATAGGCTATGTCGTGGGATATTGCACTTAGCAAGTATTTCATGGAATTTTATTTTTAGTTATATGTATTTCTGTAAGTATATATTATATGTAAATGTCTTTCTTGCTATGGGTCAAGTTCAAAAAAGTTTGAATGTAATTGTATGTAAGATATACTTTTTAGGCTTAGCTGCTTTCAAAGTATGCTTATTTGGATCAACCACTTTATATGTTTGTGATCAATTTTAGAAACATTCGTAGAAAGCCTTGGAAAAGTGGATCTGAACTAAATCAGATTTACCATAGAAACCTTTAAATTCCATCACAACTTTTATATGAGCCCCAGAATAACATTACTGTCTCTGAGGTGCTTAGATCAACTTAATTTAGTGAAACCACTATAAAAGCTGGGATTCCAAAGCAATTCCTGATCATATGGACATTTGAAGCTCTGTTGCAGCTCTTTTGGTCTTGTGCTACATTTTGAAATGAATAGGCTGAGAGAGCTAAGATGAATGCATTGAAAGATATCAAGATATTGAAATAAATCCTATTCATCTTCCTATTCATAACCTTGCAAAAATGGAATTCATTGAGATAATAATTTTATTTGTCAGAAAAATATGCGCTAGGAGATTTTATGCTGTGGCAGGATTATTAATTGGGCCGATTCAAGTGGCAGAAGTGGTTAATGAATTAATAACAAGTAGTGCTAGAAGCAAAACCTTACCTGTATACTCTGTCCTGGCACAAGGACATTATTGTTACTTGCCCAATTGGGGAGTGTTCTTTGACATGATGATATAATGGTTTTCAGTGGCACATCTTGATCTCAAAGTCTTCCAAACCAAGAGCATCTCTTCCATAGTTTAAAGTACAGAATTCTGGGGTTTCAACAAATACTTGTTCCAAAAGTAAATAGGAGATAGAGCTTCTTTTAAAGGAAAGTCCTGGCTTTGCTGACAGGTGGTTCTATGATCTGCTTCTGTCTATAAGTAGGATGACCAAGATAGATAGGATCTTTATATTTTTTACAATAAGTTATTGTTGTTACCATTGATGTATCTGTTAGCTAAAACATATTGATATTTCTATTAACCCAGAAGACCTACTCTTACTGGCCTCAATTTTGAATATTTTCTCCTCTCAATTTTTGCCAAGAGCTAGGGAGAGACAGCTGTTATGCAAAAGTTGTCTTAAAGGCGTATTAAAACTCTTCTCCTTCCTCTATTTTTTTCTTCTTAAGAACAACAATAACACTACTGCTACTACTTAACAGTTATACAGCGCCTAATATACGAACCAGGACCTTTGATCTGTATTTGGATTTTATTCAAATACAAATGAACATTAGTATCTATTGTGAAATAGATACTAGTTTTATTCTCCATGAGACGGAGTCTGGCTCTGTCCCCCAGGCTGGAGTGCAGTGGCGCGATCTTGGCTCACTGCAAGCTCCGCCTCCCGGGTTCACGCCATTCTCCTGCCTCAGCCTCTTGGGTAGCTGGGACTACAGGCGCCCGCCACCACGCCCGGCTAATTTTTTGTATTTTAGTAGAGACGGGGTTTCACCGTGGTCTCGATCTCCTGACCTTGTGATCCACCCGCCTCGGCCTCCCAAAGTGCTGGGATTACAGGCGTGAGCCACCGCGCCCAGTCTCTCCATTTTTTACAAATGAGGAAATTCAGGCTCCGAGAGGGAAGGGAACTGTCCAAGGTATCACAGGTAGGTAGTGATGAAATCAGCATACAAATCTATTATGTTTGACTTCAGTCTGTATTGTTTTTATTTATTTTATACATAATGTATATTTTAATATATAAATAAATATATATGTGTGTATGTATATATATTTTTATATATATATATTTTTTCTTTGAGACAAGGTCTCATTCTGTTGCCTTGATTGTCATGCAAGGGTGTGATCTCTGTTCAATGCAACCTCCATCTCCGGGGCTCAGGTGATTCTCCCACCTCAGCCTCCAGAGTAGCAGGGACTATAGGTGCACACCACCATGCCCAGCTAATTCATTATTTATTTTTATTTTTTTTTGTAGAGACGAGACGTCACTATACTGCCCAGGCTGGTCTTGAACTCCTAGGCTCAAGTGATCCTCTTGCCTTGGCCTGTGAAGTGCTGGGATTATAGGCATGAGTCACTGTACCTGGCCATTTTTTATTTTTAATGTTTGTGCATACATAGTAAATATAGGGTACATGAGATATTTAGATAAGATATGCAGTGAATAATAATCACATCATGGAAAATAGGTATCTGTTCCTTCAAGTCTTTATTCTTTGTGTTACAAACCATCCAATTATACTCTTGCAGTTATTTAAAAATTTACAATCAAATTATTTTGACTATAGTCATCCTGTTGTGCTATCAAATACGGTCTTATTCATTCTTTCAAACTATTTTTTTGTGTCCATTAATCACTCTCATCTCCACTAACCCCTCACTACCCTTATCAGCCTTTGATAACTCTCCTTCTACTCTCTATCTCCCACAAATTTTTACATCCCACAAATTTTTATATCCCACAAATGAGTGAGAACATACAATGTTTGTCTTTCTGTGCCTGTCTTACCCCCAGTTGCATTCATGTTGTTGCAGATGACAGATTCTCAGTCTTTTAATAGCTGAGTAGTACTCCATTGTGTATAAATAGTACATCATTTTCTTTCTTTCTTTTTTTTTTTTTTGAGGCGGAGTCTCATTCTGTCACCCAGGCTGGAGTGCAGTGGTGTGATCTTGGCTCACTGCAACCTCTGCCTCCCGGGTTCAAGCAGTTATCATGCCTCAGCCTCCTGAGTAGCTGGGACTATAGGCATGTGCCACCATGCCTTGCTAAGTTTTTGTATTTTTAGTAGACATGGGGTTTTGCCATGTTAGCCAGGCTGATCTCGAACTCCTGACCTCAATTGATCCGCCTGCCTTGGCCTCCCAAAGTGGTGGGATTACAGACATGAGCCACCATGCCTGGGTCACATTTTCTTTATCCATTCATCTATTGATGGATGCTTGGGTTGCTTGTAAATCTTGTCTATTGTGAACAGTGCTACAACAAACATAGGAGTGCAGATATCTCTTCAATATGCTGATTTCCTTGTTTTGGCTGTGTAACCATCAGTGGGAGTGTTGAATCATATGGTAGCTCAATATTTTAGTTTTTTTTGAGGAACCTCCGAACTGTTCTCGTTAGTGGTTGTACTAATTTACATCCTCACCCACAGTGTATGAGGGTTCCCTTTTTTCACATCCTCTCTAACATTTGTTATTGCCTGTCTTTTGGATACAAGCCATTTTAACTGCGGTAAGATATCTCATTGTAGTTTTGATTTGTATTTCTCTGATGAATTAATCAATGAATCAATGATTTGAACACCTTTTCTTATGCCTGTTTGTCATTTGTATGTCTTCTTTTGAGAAATGTCTATTCATATCTGTTGCCTATTTTTAATGGATTATTAGATTCTTTTCCTATAGAGTTGTTTGAACTCCTTATATATTCTGGGTATTAACCCCTTGTCAGATGCATAGTTTGCAAAATACTTTCTCCCATTCGGTGGATTGTTGCTTCAATTTGTTTATTGTATCCTTTGCTATACAGAAGCTTTTTAACATGATGTGATCCCATTTGACCATTTTTGGTTTGGTTGCCCGTGCTTATGGTGTGTTGTTGAAGTCTCCAGCTATTATTTTATTTGGGCCTCTCTCTCTCTGTAGCTCCAATAATGTTACCTTTGTATATCTGGGTGTTCCAGTGTTGGGTGTGTATATATTTACAATAATTATGTCCTGTTGCTGGATTGAACACTTTATCATACAATGACCTTCTTTGTGTCTTCTTCCAGTTTTTATCTTGAAATCTGTTTTGTCTGATATAAATATCGTGACTTCTCCTCTTTTTTGGTTTCCATTGGCATGGAATATCTTTTTTCATCCCTTTATTTTCAGTCTATATGCATACATATAGGTGAAGTGTGTTTTTTTGTAGGCAACAGATTGTGGAGTTTTTTTTTTTTTTTTTTTTTTTTTTTTTTTCATCCATTCAGCCACTCAGTGTCTTTTGATTGGAAAGTTTAGTCCATTTATATTGTTATTATTGATAAGGACTTACTCCTGAAATTTTGTTATTTATTTTCTGGTTGTTTAGGTGGTCTTCTCTTCCCTGTCTTTTTTAGTGTAAGTGATTTCCTCTGGTTGTATGATTTAACTTTTGCTTTTATTTTTTATGTATCTGTTCTGTGTTTTTCGATTTGAGGTTACTGTGAGGCTTGCAAATACTTTCTTATAACCTATTATTTTAAACTCATGACAGCTTCACACTGATAACGTAAACAAACAAACCTGACAAAATCTAATAAAAATTCTACCCTTTAACTTCATCTTCATGCTTTTTAACTTTTTATTATTTATTTATTTTTTTGAGACGATGTCTTGCTCTTGTTGCCCAGGCTGGAGGGTTGGAGTGTAGTGGCACCATGCCCGGCTAAGTTTTTTTTTTTTTTTTTTTTGTATATTTAGTAAAGACGGGGTTTCACTGTGTTAGCCAGGATGGTCTTGATCTCCTGACCTCGTGATCTGCCCACCTTGGCCTTCCAAAGTGCTGGGATTACAGGCATGAGCCACCACACCCGGCCCATGCTTTTTTAAAGTTACGACTTTTATTTTAGGTTCGGGATTATGTATGCAGGTTTTTATATAGGTAAACTGCATGTCATGGGTGTTTATTGTACAGATTATTTAAACACCTAGGTAATAAGCATAGTACCCAATAAGTAATTTTTTTTTTCTGATCCTGTCCCTCCTCCCCACCTTCACCCTCAAGGAGGCTCCAGTGTATTTTGTTTTCTTCCTAGTATCCATGCATTCTCATTGTTTAGTTCCCATTTACAAGTGAGAACATGGCAGTATTTGGTTTTCTGTTCCCGCATTAGTTTGCTTAGGAAAGTGGCTTTCAGTTCCATCCATGTTGCTGAAAAGGACATGATCTCCTTTTTTTATGGCTTCATTGTGTTTCATGGTGTGTATGTTCTACACTTTCTTCATACAGTCTATTATTGATGCACATTTGGGTTGAATCCATGTCTTTGCTACTGTAAATAGTACTACTATGACCATACACAAGTATGTGTCTCTACGGTAGAGGAATTTATATTCATTCTTTTTGGTATATTCCCATTAATGGGATTGCTGGGTCAAATGGTAATTCTGTTTAATGTTATTGTGTAATTGTCACGCTGTTTTCCACAACGGCTGAACTAGTTTACAGTCCCACCAACAGTGTATGTGTTTCCTTTTCTTAGCAGCCTTGCTAGAATCTATTATTTTTTGACTTTTTAATAATAGCTATCTGACTGGTGTGAGATGGTATCTCATTTTGGTTTTGATTTGCATTTTTCTAATGATTAGTGATGTTGAACATTTTTTCATATGCTTGTTGGCCACATGTATGTCTTATTTTGAAAAGTGCCTGTACATGTCTTTTGCCCACTTTTTAAAGGAGTTGTTTGTTTTTTGCTTGTAAATTTGTCTAAGTTTTTTTTATAGATGCTGGATATTAGACCTTTGTTGGATGCATAGTTTACAAATATTTTCTCCCATTCTGTAGGTTGTCTGTTTACTTTGTTGATAATTTCTTTTGCTGTACACAACCTCTTTAGTTTAAGTTCTATTTGTCAGTGTTTGTTTTTGTTGCAATTGCTGTTGGCATCTTCATCATGAAATCTTTGCTAGGTCCTGTATCCAGAATGGTATTTCCTAGATTATCTTCCAGAGTTTTTATAGTTTCAGGTTTTACATTTGAGTCTTTAATCCATCTTGAGTTCCTATTTGGATATGGTATAAGGAAGGGGTCCAGCTTTAATTTTCTGTAAACACTAGTCAGTTATCCCAGCACTATTTATTTATTAGGAAGTCCTTTATTGGGCTTGTTTTTGTCACCTTTGTCCAAGATCAGATGGTTGTAGGTGTGTGGCATTATCTCTGGTTCCATTGGCCTATGTGTCTTTGTAACCGTTCCATGCTGTTTGGTTATGGTAGCCTTGTATACTTTGAAGTTGGGTAATGTGTTGCTTTCAGATTTGTTCTTTCTGCTTAGGATTGCCTTGGCTATTTCTGCTCTTTTTTGCTTCTGTATGAATTTTTAAATAGTTTTTATTTCTAATTCTATGAAGTATGTCGTTAGTAGTTTGATAAGAATAGCAGTGAATCTGTAAATTGCTTTGGGCAGTATAGCCATTTTAATGATATTGATTCTTCCCATCCATGAGTATGGAATGTCTTTCTATTTGTTTATGTCGTCTCTGATTTCTTTGAGTGGTATTTTGTAATTCTTATTGTAGAGGTCTTTCACTTCCTTCATTAGCTGTATTCCTAGGCATTTTCTTCATTTTGTGGCAGTTGTGAATGGAACTGCATTCTTAATTTGGCTCTCCGCTTGGACATTGTTGGTGTATAGGAATACCACTGGTTTTTGTACATTGATTTTGTATTCTGAAACCTTGCTGAAGTTGTTTATCAGATCAAGGTACTTTTGAGGATAGAGTAGGAGGTTTTATGGATATAGAACTATGTCATATGCAAAGAGGGATAGTTTGACTTTCTGTCTCCCTATTTGGATGCCTTTTATTTCTTTTTCATGTCTCATTGCTCTGGCCAGGACTTCCAATACTGTGGTGAATAGGAGTGGTGATAGAGGGCATCCCTGTCTATTCTGGTTTTCCAGGGGAATGCCTCCAGCTTTTGCTCATTCAGTATGACATTGGCTGTGGGTTTGTCATAGATGGTTCTTATTATTTTGAAGTATGTTCCTTCAATGCCTACTTTACTGCAGGTTTTTAACATGAAGGGATATTGAATTTTATCAAAAACCTTTCCTGCCTCTATTGCGATAATCTGTTTATAGTCCTATTTATGTGATGAATCATATTGATTGATTTGCATTTGTTTAGCCAGCCTTGCATCCCAGGGATAAGAGCAATTTGATTGTGGTGTAGTAGCTTTTGGATGTGCTGCTGGATTTGATTTGCTAATCTTTTGTTGAAGATTTTTACATGTATGTACATCAAAGATATTGGCTGGAAATTTTTATTTTCTTTATTTTCTTTCTTTCTTTCTTTCTTTCTTTCTTTCTTTCTTTCTTTCTTTCTTTCTTTCTTTTTTATTATTATACTTTAAGTTCTAGGGTACATGTGCATAACGTACAGGTTTGTTACATATATATACTTGTGCCATGTTGGTGTGTTGCACCCATCAATTCGTCAGCACCCATCAATTCGTCATTTATATCAGGTATAACTCCCAATGCAATCCCTCCCCCCTCCC
>NW_016808026.1:313573-358633 GCF_001698545.2 Rhinopithecus bieti
TAGTTGATGCAGTTTCTTCCTAGCCTCGATGGTCTTTACATTTTGGCATGTTTTTCAATGGCTGGTACCGGTTGTTCCTTTCCATGTTTAGGGCTTCCTTCAGGATCTCTTGAAGGGCAGGCCTGGTGGTGACACAATCTCTAAGCATTTGCTTGTTTGTAAAGGATTTTATTTCTCCTTCACTTATGAAACTTAGTTTGGCTGGATGTGAAATTCTGGGTTGAAAATTCTTTTCTTTAAGAATGTTGAATATTGGTCCCCTCTCCCTTTTGGCTTGTAGAGTTTCTGCCGAGAGATCTGCTGTCAGTCTGATGGGCTTCCGTTTGTGTGTAACCCGACCTTTCTCTCTGGCTGCCCTTAACATTTTTTCCTTCATTTCAACTTTGGTGAGTCTGACAATTATGTGTCTTGGAGTTGCTCTTCTCGAGGAGTATCTTTATTTCCTGAATTTGAATATTGGTCTGCCTTAGTACGTTGACGAAGTTCTCCTGGATGATATCCTGCAGAGTGTTTTCCAACTTGGTTCCATTTTCCCCGTCACTTTCAGGCACACCAATCAGACGTAGATTTGGTCTTTTTACATCATCCCATACTTCTTGGAGGCTTTGTTCATTTCTTTTTACTCTTTTTTCTCCACACTTCTCTTCTTGCTTCATTTCATTCGTTTGATCTTCAATCGCTGATACTGTTTCTTCCAGTTCTTCGAGTCAGTTACTGAAGCTTGTGCATTTGTCATGTAGTTCTTGTGTTATGGTTTTCGTCTCTATCAGTTCTTTTAAGGTCTTCCCTGCATTGATTATTCTAGTTATCCATTCATCCATTCTTTTTTCAAGATTTTTAGTTTCTTTGCACTGGTTATGTAGTTCCTCCTTTAGCTCTGAGAAGTTTGATTGACTGAAGCCTTCTTCTCTCAACTCGTCAAAGTCATTCTCCGTCCAGCTTTGTTCCATTGCTGGCAATGAGCTGCATTCCTTTGGAGGGGGAGATGCGTTCTGATGTTTTGAATTTCCAACTTTTCTGCACTGCTCTTTCCCCATCTTTGTGGTTTTTTTTTTTTTTGAGACGGAGTCTCACTCTGTCGCCCAGGCTGGAGTGCAGTGGCCGGATCTCAGCTCACTGCAAGCTCCGCCTCTCGGGTTCAGGCCATTCTCCTGCCTCAGCCTCCCGAGTAGCTGGGACTACAGGTGCCCGCCCCCTCGCCCGGCTAGTTTTTTGTATTTTTTTTAGAGACGGAGTTTCACCGTGTTAGCCAGGATGGTCTCGATCTCCTGACCTCGTGATCCACGCGTCTCAGCCTCCCAAAGTGCTGGGATTACAGGCTTGATCCACTGCGCCCGGCCCATCTTTGTGGTTTTATCTGCCTTTGGTTGTTGATGATGGTGACGTACTGATGGGGTTTTGGTGTGTGTTTCCTTTCTCTTTGGTAGTTTTCCTTCTAACAGTCGAGACCCTCAGCTGTAGGTCTGTTGGAGTTTTCTTGAGGTTCACTGCATACCCCATTTGCCTGGATATCAGCAGCGGAGACTGTAGAAGATAGAATATTGCTGAACAGTGAGTGTTGCTGTCTGATTCTTGCTCTGGAAGCTTCGTCTCAGGGGTGTACCCCATCGTGTGAGGTGTGAAGTGTCGGTCTGCACCTAGTAGGGGATGTCTCCCAGTTAGGCTACTCAGGGGTCAGGGACCCACTTGAGCAGTCAGTCTGCCGTTCTCAGATCTTACCCTCTGTGCTGGGAGATCCACTGCTCTCTTCAAAGGTATCAGACAGGGGCATTTACCTCTGCCGAGGTTTCTGCTGCTTTTTGTTTAGCTATGCTCTGTCCCCAGAGGAGCAGTCTACAGAGGCACGCCTGCCTCCTTGAGCTGTGCTGGGCTCTACCCAACTTGAGCTTCCTGGGGACTTTGTTTACCCAATTAAGCCTTAGCAATGGTAGGTGCCCCTCCCCCAACCTCGCTGCCTCCTTGCAGTTAGATCTCAGACTGCTGTTCTAGCAATGAGGGAGGCTCCGGGGGCGTGGGACCCTCCGGGCCAGGTGTGGGATATAATCTCCTGGCGTGCCGTTTGCTAAGACCCTTGGTAAAGTGCAGTATTAGGGTGGGAGTTACCCGATTTACCAGGTGTTGTGTGTCTCGGTTTCCCTTGGCTAGGAAAAGGAATTCCCTTAGCCCTTGCACTTCCCAGGTGAGGCGATGCCTTGCCCTGCTTCAGCTCTTGCTGTTCGGGCTGCACCAGCTGACCAGCACCAATTGTCCGGCACTCCCCAGCGAGATGAACCCAGTACCTCAGTTGAAAATGGAGAAATCACCCGTCTTCTGTGTCTCTCACACTGGGAGCTGGAGGCTGGAGCTGTTCCTATTCGGCCATCATGGGCGCCTGAGCATGTATTTTCAANCCCCAGAGGAGCAGTCTACAGAGGCACGCCTGCCTCCTTGAGCTGTGCTGGGCTCTACCCAACTTGAGCTTCCTGGGGACTTTGTTTACCCAATTAAGCCTTAGCAATGGTAGGTGCCCCTCCCCAACCTCGCTGCCTCCTTGCAGTTAGATCTCAGACTGCTGTTCTAGCAATGAGGGAGGCTCCGGGGCGTGGGACCCTCCGGGCCAGGTGTGGGATATAATCTCCTGGCGTGCCGTTTGCTAAGACCCTTGGTAAAGTGCAGTATTAGGGTGGGAGTTACCCGATTTACCAGGTGTTGTGTGTCTCGGTTTCCCTTGGCTAGGAAAAGGAATTCCCTTAGCCCTTGCACTTCCCAGGTGAGGCGATGCCTTGCCCTGCTTCAGCTCTTGCTGTTCGGGCTGCACCAGCTGACCAGCACCAATTGTCCGGCACTCCCCAGCGAGATGAACCCAGTACCTCAGTTGAAAATGGAGAAATCACCCGTCTTCTGTGTCTCTCACACTGGGAGCTGGAGGCTGGAGCTGTTCCTATTCGGCCATCATGGGCGCCTGAGCATGTATTTTCAAATAGCCTATCTTCAAGATCAGTAATTCTCTCTTCTGCCTGATCTATTCTGCTATTAAGACATTCTGATGCATTCTTCAGCATGTCAGCTACATTTTTATAACTCTAAAATTTCTGCTTGATTTTTAAAAATTATTTTAATCTCTTTGTTAAATTTATCTGATAGAATTTTGAATTCCTTCCCTGTGTTATCTTGAATTTCTTTGAGTTTTCTTAAAATAGCTATATTGAATTCTGTGTCTGACAGGTCACATGTCTCTCTATTTTCAGGATTGAGCCCTGATGCCTTATTTAGTTTGTTTGGTGAGGTCATACTTCTCTGGATGGTTTTGATGCTTGTAGATGTTTGTTGATCTCTGAGCATTGAAGAGTTAGGTATTTATTGTAGTCTTCACAGTCTGGGCTTGTTCCTGCCTGTCTTTCTCGAGAAGATGTTTCAGGTATCAGAATGGACATGGGTCTCAGGCCCAATCCCACTGTGGTTCTTGCAGACTCATGCAGGTACCACTTTGGTGGTCTTGTATAACATCTGGAAGAGTTCTCTGGATTACTAGACAGAGACTTGTTTTTTTTTTTTCCCGTCGAGACGGAATCTCCTGCTGTCACCCAGGCTGGAGTGCAGTGGCGCCATCTTGGCTCACTGCAATCTCTGCCTCCTGGGTTCAAGCAATTCTATTGCCTCAGCCTCCCAAGCAGCTGGGATTACAGGTGCGTGCCACCACACCTGGCTAATTTTTTGTATTTTTAGTAGAGATGGGGTTTCACAGTGTTTGCCAGGCTGGTCTCAAGCTCCTGACCTCATGATCTGCCTGCCTTGGCCTCTCAAAGTGCTGGGATTACAGGCGTGAGCCACTGCACCTGGCCGATACTCTTATTCTTTTACCTTACTTTCTTCCAGACAAATGGAGTCTCTCTCTGTGCTGTGCCACCTGGAACTGGGGGTGTGTTGATGCAAGCACTCTTGTGGCTACCACCGCTGATACTGCATTGGGTCAGACCTGAAGCCAACAGAGCACTGGGTCTTGCTTAAGTCCCTGGTTACCACCTATGTGTATTCAAGGTTCTAGGATTCTACAATTAGCAGATGGTGAAGGCAGGCAGGTTTGGGTCCTTCCCTTCAGGGTGGTGAGTTTCCCCAGGCTCCAGATGAGTCTAGAGATGCGTTCTGGGAGCTAGGATTTGGAGTCAAAACCTTAGAAATTTGTCTGATATTGTATTCCACTGTGGCTAAGGTGACACTTAAACCACAATATAAAGTCCCTTTCACTCTCCCCTCTCCCTTCAACAGACAGAGGAGTCTATCCCTGTGGGCATACCAGCCCTAGCCCACTGAGGTGTTGGGGAGGATTCTGCCAGGCTATCGCTGATGTTCATTTAAAGCCCAAGGGCTCTTCCATAAAATTGTGGTGAATGCTTCCATGTATCAGACTCACCATTCAGGGCAGTGGGCTCCCCCCTGGCCTAGGGCAGGTCCAGAAATTTTCTCCAAGAGTCTAAGCCTGGGGTCAGGGACTTCACGGGCCTACTTATTGCTCCACCCCACTGTGGCTGGACTGGTACCTAAGATGCAAGACATAGTTTCCTTTAGGTGTCCGTCTGATTTTATCAAACAGAAGTATTTCACTATAGCCACTGCAGCTGGGAATGTCCCGGGTTGCATCTGTAGTCAGTGCATTTCAGACCCCAAGGCCCATGGCATACTTACCTAGGTATCACTGCTGGTTATTCGGAGACTAAGGGCTCTTCAAGAGTCACCAGGTGATTAATCCTCGCAAGACAAGTACTGGATTCTTCCTTCAAGACACACTCATGGTCCTGGGTGTGTCTAGTAATGTCACCTGGTAGCTAAGGTCAGGAATGGGGTCCTCATGACTCTTCTCAGTGCCCTATCCTGCTATGGCTGAGCAGGTATGTATTCAAGATTCAACACAAATTTCTCTTTACTTTTCTCTCTCTGCCTATTAAGCAGCAGGAATGAAACACTTTTATTACTGTGAGCTCCACTCTTGGGTGTTCAGGAAGGGATGGTGCAAGCACTACTTTTACCACCCCAGCTGGTGTCTCCATAGGTCACGTGCCTCCCTAGGTCACGTGCCTCCTTAGTCCTCTGGCTCGAGCCCATCCCAGCACTGTAAGTTGCCTGGGAATTGCAGTCCTTATGACCTAGACTGTCTTTTCAGCTTATTTAGGATCCTAGAGTACTTCTGCCTGTGGTAAGTCTTGCCAAGAAACTCGAGTTCTGACCATAAATGGATGGGCAATTTCCCCCTGGCCAGGTCTGGTCCAATTGCTCTCTCCATGCCTGGGCACTGGCTGAGCCCATCACAGCTTTGCTCTCCACTATGACAGGGCAATACTGAGATCTGTGTAATGTCCCCCAATCACTCTGCTCTCCCTTCCCTAAGTGCACAGACTCTGTGCTGCATGGTCTTTGCTAGTGCATTCGAGAGGCATGGCACTGACAATTTAAGACTGTCTCTTTGATCCTTCTCATGCCCCTTTTAATGATATAGAGTTAAAGCCAGGTACTGTGATTGCTCACTAGATTTTTGGTTCTTGAGATAGTGCTTTTGTGTGTGCAGATCATTGTTGGAATTTGGTGTTCATGCAGGGTAACAAATCATGTAGTCTTCTATTCTGTCAACTTGCTCTGCCTTCCTCCAGAGCTTGTATTCTCAAATCATGGTGATTGCAGCAACCCTCCTTTCTATTCAAGTTTCTAAAATTAATCTTTATAATGAGAGTGATCATCACAAAGGAGTATATCTTAGTATATCTTTCTATCTCCATAAAAAGATTCAATATTATGCTTGTAACAGTTGCAGAAGTCCCATGAAATTAACAGCTGTGTCATATTCCTATTAATACATGTTTCAGGGTAATGCTGTTGAGGACATTACCTAATATGATGTTTACTGCCCTTTATATGAAGACTTTTGTGACACATTTCTAACAGATATTAAACTTTTGACTTTACAACTGAGTTGGTATTTGTTGGAGAAATTTCTATCTCATTACATTTCTCTGTTTCACATGCAATGCTAATTAGGTCTTTTAATTATGTTTGTATTATATTATTTGCTCTTACTGGCTATAATTAGCATAATAAAGGTCTTTTTAAAACGTACCTTTTAATGCTCTAAAATTGACTACATAATTGGACATAAAACAATCCTCAGCAAATGTAAAAGAACTGAAATAATACCATGCACACTCTCAGACTATAGTGCAATAAAAATAGAAGTCAAGACTATGAAAATTGCTCAAAACCTACATAGAAATTGAACAATGTGCTCCTTCATGACTTTTGGGTAAATAATGAAATTAAGGCAGAAATCAGGAAGTTATTTGAAAATAATGAGAATAAAAATACAACTTACCAGAGTCTCTGAGACACAGCTAAAACAGTCTTAAAAGGGAAATTCATAGCACTAAATGCCCACATCAAAAAGTTACAATGATCTTACATTAACAACCTAATTTCACAACTGAAAGAATTAGAGAAGCAAGAACAAATCAACACCAAAGCTAGCAGAAGATGAGAAATAACAAAAATTAGAGATGAATTGAAGGAAAGCAAGATACGAAAAATCATTCAAAAGATCAACAAATTCAGGAGTTGATTTTTAAAAAATTTAACAAAACAGGCCACTAGCTAGACTAATAAAGAAGAAAAGAGAGAACATCCAAATAAACACAATTAGAAATGATGAAAGGAATGTTACTACTGACACCACAGAAATAAAAACAACCATCAGAAACTACTACAAACACCTCCATGCACACAAACTAGAACGCTTAGAAGAGATGAATACATTCCTGGACACACACACCCTCTGAAGACTGAGCCAGGAAGAAATTGATTACATGAACAGACCGATAATGAGCTCCAAAATTGAATCAGTAGTAAATAGCCCGAAAACCAAAAACACCCAAGACCTGATGGATTCACAGCCAAATTCTACCAGATGTCCAAAAAAGACGTGGTACCATTCCTACAGAAACTTGAAAAAATCAAGGAGGAGGGACACTTCCCAACTCATTCTACGAGGCCAGCATCATCTTGATACCAAAACCTGGAAGAGACATGATAAAAAAAAAGAAAGCTTCAAGCCAAAATTGTTGATGAACACTGATGTAAAAATCAACAAAATACTTGCAGACTGAATCCAGCAGCACAATAGAAGGCTAATCCATCATGATCAGGTAGGCTTCATCCCCGGGATGCAAGTTTGGTTCAACACATAAAAATCAATAAATATGATTCATCACATAAGCTGAACTGAAGACAAAAAAACACTTGATTGTCTCAATAGATACAGAAAAGGCTTTTGATAAAATTCAACATTTTTTCATGTTACAGACTCTGAATAAACTAGGAAATGAAGGAACATACCTCAAAATAATAATAGCCACCTGTGACAAACCCACAGCCAACATTATATTGAATGGACAAAAGTTGGAAGCATTCCCCTTGGAAACTGACACAAGACAAGGATGCCCTCTCTCACCACTTCTATTCAACATAGTTTTGGAAGTCCTAGCCAGAGCAGTCAGGCAAGAGAAAGAAATAATGGGCATCCAGATAGGAAGACACGAAGTCAAACTATCTTTATTTGCAGATGACATGATTCTATATCTAGAAAACCCCATAGTCTAGGCCCAAAAGCTCCTTTAGCTGATAAACAACTTTAACAAAGTTGCAGGATACAAAGTCATTGTAAAAAAAAAAAAACACTAGTATTTCCACACACCAATAACAACCAATCTGAGAGCCAAATCAGAAAGGTAGTACCATCCACAATTGCCACACAAAAAATAAAATACCTAGGAATACAGATAACCAGGGAGGTAAAAGATCTCTACAATGAGAATTGTAAAACTCTGCTCAAAGAAATCAGAGAAGACAAAAACAAATGGAAAAACATCCTGTGCTTATGAATAGGAAGAATCAATATCATTAAAATGGCTATACTCCCCATAGCAATTTATAAATTTGGTGCTATTCTTATCAAGCTACCAATGATACTCTTCATAGAACTAGAAAAATCTATTTTAAAATTCATATGGAACCAAAAAGCCCAAATAGCCAAGGCAATCCTAAGTAAGAAGGACAAAGCTGGCAGCATCACACGTTACCCAAGTCCAAACCATGCTACAAAGCTACAGTAACCAACCAGCATGGTACGGATATGAAAACAGGCAAATAGACCAATGGAATAGAATAGAGAGCCCAGACATAAGACCACATGTTTATAACCATCTGATCTTCGACAAAACTGACAAAGACAAGCAATGGGGAAAAGAATTCCTATTCAATAAATGGTGCTGGGCTAACTGGCTAGCCATATGCAGAAGATTGAAGCTCCTTCCTTATGCCATACCCAAAATTCAGCTGAAGATGGATTAAAGACTTAAGTGTGAAGCCCAAAACTATAAAAACCCTGGAAGAAAACCTAGTCGATACCATTCTGGACATAGAAATGGGGAAAGATTCCATGACAAAGACACCAAAAGCAATCTCAACAAAAGCAAAAATTGACATGTGATCTAATTAAATTGAAGAGCTTCTGCACAGCAAAAGAAATTATCAACAGAGTAAACAGACAACCTATAGAATGGGTGAAAATATTTGCAAAGTATGCATCTGACAAAGGTCTAATATTCAGCATCTACAAGGAACTTCAACAAATTTATAAGAGAAAAACAAACAAGCCCATTAAAAAGTGGGCAAAGTACATGATCAGACACTTCTCAAAAGAAGATGTATATGCGTTCAGCAGGCATATGAAAAAAATTCAGTATCAGTGATCATTAGAGAAATGCAAATCAAAGCCACAATGACATACCACCTCACACCAGTCAGAATGGCTATTACTGAAAAGTCAAAAAATAACAGATGCTGGCAGGGTTGCAGGGAAAATGGAACACTTATAAAGCATTGGTTGGGGTGTAAATTGGTTCAACCATTGTGGAAAGCAGTATGGCAATTCCTCAAAGAGCTAATAGCAGAAATACCATTTGACCCAGCAATCCCATGGGAATATAAATCATTTCACCATAAAGACACATGTATGCAAATGTTCATTGCAATGTTGTTCTCAATGGGAAAGACCATGGAATCAACCTGAATGTCCATCAGTGACAGACTAGATAAAGAAAATGTGGTACACATACTCCATGGACTTTCATGTGGCCATGAAAAATGAGATCATATCTTTTGCAGGAACATGGATGGAGCTGGAGGCTAAGTAATGCAGGAACAGAAAACCAAATACCACATATTCTCACTTATAAGAGGAAGCTAAATTATAACTTACAAACACAAAGAAGGAAACAACAAACACTAGGATCTACTTGGATGGAGAGGGTGGGAGGAGGGAGAGAAGCAGAAAAGATAACTATTACAAAAACCCTAAGGAAATGGTTTGGGGAAGAACACAGTAAGGCATATGATTAATTTTTAAATTGGCATTACAGTTAATGTATGTTGTAAAAGACATTAGAGTAGGGACAGGATGAAAAGAAGTTTTCTGAAGCTGGAGAGACCCAGACACTTACAAAAAAGGCAGAATCTGGTAGGATGAGAGGAAGGGAATTATTCTGTGAGACCATTTTCAAGGCTGTAGTAACTATGACTTTTGTCTATCCATCCCATTTCCCACCCCTCTTCTTCTGATTCCTCTAGAGAAACTATTCCCTGACTACATGTTTCCTTAGGGGCCTCTCAATGGCAGTATCCTGTCATCTTCACACAGATGAGTACTTACCCAGATCATTCAGTTCACATGTGCAGTCTTCCCAGCTGGGGGACTACTTTAAGAATGAACACATGACCCAAGTGGAGCAAATGAGAGTTTTCTCTGAGGGTAATGCAAGGACATTGGAAGACAAACCTATTTTCACTCGTGGTCGCTAAGCTTGAGAATTTGGTTCAGGGATATTGTCACCCATCTTGACTACCACATAGAGGGAACTTGTCTGTAAAACAGACAAAGAGAGGCAAAAAGGTAGAGAAAGAAAAGTTGCCTGAATGACAGTGTTTGAACTTCTAGATCCAGATATGCCTGAAGCCAATCCATTTCTGGATATGTTCCCGTGTTATTTGAGTCAATAACTTCACTTTTTGCTGGAAACAAAACAAAACAAAACAAAACAAAAAACAAAACCAATGTGGAAAACAGTGAGTACTTGAAAAGAGGAAACGCTCTTAAGTAACAAGAGAACCAAAACCAAGAGATATGGCAAGAAATATATGAAGTAAGATTATCTTAGAAAAGTATCTTCGTAAAATTTATTATTGTCTGTTTTGTAAAAACTGCCTATTTCAGAAAAAAAAAGCAAAGTTGTATTTTTTAAAAACCAAGCTAAAATTCTAGATGATATCAACATTGTGGTTGAGGGAGAGTAGTTGTACATCAAAGAATCATGAAAATATATTTAAATATTTATCTTATTAGAGAAATTATGTAGATATTAACATATTTAAGAAGTAAAGATATGCAAATAAATGTTTGGAATCTTGGGGAAATTCCCAATATTTGGGTCTGAATTAAGGAAAAATATTCTAAGAACAAAATCAAAATCAAACTTTTAAGCAGCAGAAAAAAAATCTTCTGCATTCAAGGGTAGTAAACAGTGGGGAAGAAAAGAAAGAGCAGTAAAATAAATCAGAACTACAAAAAGGAGGCAGGAGAAGAAAACAGATCACTGAGAGAAAGACTTCTACTCTCTCTGTAAATGTAAACCTAAATGAAATAACACATGACAAAGACCAACCACTTTCTCGCTTCCTTCACCTCTACCATCAGTACTCAAAGCTACCACTACTACTGCTTGCCCATAGGATTCTCCCTTTAATCTGCATTTTGGCTTCTCTACTTTTATAACAGTTCCTAGAAAAGGCTATGTATTTTTGTGCTACAAGATACATGTACATAGCTGGAAATACTCAAAGGGAGAATATGAACATTTCTATGAAACAAACACATAATTTTCTGTATAATACCAAATATTTTATCATTTATATACACCTATAAATGGACTTATTTTTGTATTTTACCTATAACATACAGACTAGTGTTTTAGAAACTATTGCTCCTAAACTCTAGCTGTCACCACCCTTGCCTATGAGAATGAGCCACTATACTTATGAATAATAAGGTAACATTTGTCAAACTGTTGGTCAATAAAGTGATTGTCAATGAATGCTGAAATATTTTCCATATTAAAAGTAGTCAATAAATGTTACAATAATCAATCCAGGTTGTGTATGTGGCAACTTTTCAATGTCAAATTGTTTTTCATCTGACACCAAAGATGTTCCTTCACTGCTAGATGATATTTGCTCAGGGAATACAAGCTTAAATTTTTTTCTAAGTTAAACATATATATGACAATAAACCCATAATGAAAACTCAACACAAATTACTTTTAATTCTTGTTTTAGATGAATATGAAAACTGAATGTTGACTACATCATTTAAAACATATATATCCCCAAATTTCTATGACTGCTTACTCAAGTTTATCATTATTAGTTTGTGGTGAAAACCTGTTTTTTATCCATCATCCAAGGGAAAAATGACAGCAACCGATTAATGTAAGCAACTGGAATTCCAAAACATTAATTTTGTGTAAGAGAGTGCAAAGAGAATGGGCAAAGGAGATTTAGACAGACCTAGTCGCTATTCTTAGTTACATTATTTGGTATTTATGTGATCATCAGGAACTTACTTTATTTCATTGAGTTTCTGTTTATAATTAATAAAATTGTGATCATACCAGATAAAGGATAGTAAGTGCATTAAATAAGATATATAGAAAGTGCCTGGCATATAGCAATTACTCAGTAAATAAGAACACCCTTTTCAAAACTAAATTTTCTTTTCAAATTTTAAAAAAATTATTCCTTTAAGTATTTACTGTGAACATATTATCCTAAGGGAGAAGAATAGGTAGATAGAACAATGATGTGGGAAGGAAAATTTCACTCCATACTTTTTGTAATTTTTGAACTATGTGACTATATTATATATTTGAAACTAAATAAATGAAATTTAAATAAAAATAATAAAACAGTAAATTGAAAAATATAGTCAAATAAATATTACACATGAAGTCCTAATAATTTTATGTGATTCCCCTGAAAGTAGGGATTATGTCTTATTTATGTTAGAAATGCTTGTTTCTTGTTGCCGTAAAGAAGTAGCACTTGAACATAAATTTAATTTCCTCAGCAAGACCATTTTTACTTCCTGCAGAAAGGATACACCTGCCAGCAGTTTTGCCATGAGAGTACACTGAACAAAGGAGACAGGGTCAAGACCACCCTACTGCTATGTCTGGTTTCTGTTGGCTGGAACGGAACCTCACATTCTGTATTTGTCCTGATTGGTTAGCAACTTAGAACTGTTTAAAAGAGGCAAAGGCAGAGGAGAACAAAGGAAGGAGGAAGTAACTTGTGGAATGTTGAGAAAGGTAAAAACACCTTCAAATAAGGAAGAGGAATAGGCTATGACCTAATGCTTGCTTGTACCAGTATAAGCATGCCAGGGCAAATATTTAGGCTAAATTATGGGAGCTAAGAACATAAAGTTCATTGATTTTTTCATTATGGCTAGCAGATATTTAAGAATGTTAGCACAGGTCCTTGAATAAATTTTGCTTCTAAGAGAAGTTACTATTTATTCCTAATTAGATGGGGAGGAAAGTCTTTGAAGAGGAACCCCTACTTTACTTTTACATTTATCTCTGGGACCCAAAATTTTGAACAATGCTTGGCACATAGTAAATATTCACAAACATCAGAACAAATGGATGTAGGAGAAATGGTTGTATTTTTGAGACATCTATGTACATTTTGATCATATATGTACAGTAGAAAAAATAAAACTGAAATTAACTCTTATTGTTTCTAAGTACCTAAGTTATATAATAGAATATGAGTACAGCAACTTAATTTACTGGACTATCAGTGTAACCAAAAATAATTGGTTCCCAAATGATATATTTAATGCTTGTGTGTATAAAAAAATCCAAAATATTGTGATTTGCCATAGTATCTTTTTTTAAAATTATCATTAATTTCTAGAGATTTGTAGAGAAAAGTATATTTCTAACAGTAGAAAAATTATTCACAAAGAATAAGGTTATCACCCTTTATGGAAGAGAAGACAAAAGTAAATTATGAAAGAAGAAAAAATACTTTTGCTGTAGTGGATTATAAGAATTTATGATTTAAAGTAGAGCAACAAATTAGTGTTAGAAAGGTATCTATGTCTGATTAAATGAATACAAACAATGACACATACATTATATTCTGAAATTTTTCAGCATCATCACTATAAGTCATATAAACCTTGAGTCCAGAAGAAATGTGAAGATACTATCTGGAAGATTACCTCTAAGTGTTTTTTTAATGCATAACATTTTAAAAGACAAATGCAAAACACATAAAATGTTATTAGTATTTGAGTGACAGTGTCAAGATTGTGGGGAATTTTATCTTTCCTGTTTCTATTTTCACTTTTAAAATAATTACATATATGTAACATTTTTAAGATGCCATCTGGGTTTAAAAAAAGTAACCACCCACTGTACACTATGATTGTAGCCAGGTCATAGATTGAGCAATCTCATACACACAGATGCAAATTCCGTTTTCAATAGTCCTCAAGAAAAGGGATTTGCAATTAGCACCACCTGTTTAACAAGGGTGCTGTGATTCAGTATATCTACCTTATTTGATAACCTTATGTGCTCTCCTATCTTCTCTCCCCTGCTATCAAATGGAACACCAGCCACAGGCAGTTGGCTAAACAGCCAGGGAAACTGCTCTAGTCACTCAGGCATTTGCACATGTCTAAAACACTTTATGTCCTTTTGTGATAAAATTACTCAAAACATAAAGAAAGGAAGTAGCAGCAATAAATCATGCTGGCGTAGTACAGGTTATTTATTCTGAACAGGATGGCTGACAAACGAACCTGCTGTCACAACATATGAGAGCACTTAAAATAATGAGAATTTCTGAAACAACTTGAAAAGAGTAAAGAAAGACACTGTCTCTGTTTTATCCATAAGACAGTCTCAAAGCAAATGCAGGTGACAGATTTGATCTGACATATTGATGGTTAAAAAAAAGCAACATGATCTCCCAGTGTGGTTTTGCTGGTTTTTATATGAAAGAGTATGGGCTTCTGAGTCAAGCAGACTGAGGTTTTATGCTAGCCCTAACATTCATCCCTAGTAAGTTATTTAACCATTTTATTACCCATTTGTAAAAATGGGGACTACAATAGCTACCTTATAGACTGGTAGTTGGGATTAAGTAAAATAATAAAGTACAGAACACATTTTATGGCTATATAAAATTTTTTAGATGTTTGAAATAATTTCTAATTATAAAAATATGTAGTATGTATGGCAAATAATTGGCTCTCAATAAATGTTGAATCATTTTCTTGGTACAGACATAAATATTAAAGTAGGGTTTCTTCAGTTTTTTTTTTTTTTTTTTTAAAGAAAGGAACTAGAGGTTATCAAGTATCAAGTTCAGACCTCTACCTCTAGGGAGATCTATCACATTAAATAAATATCCTCTGATGACCTTCAGCACAATGGTACAAGAGGGATTTTTCTCAGTGTCTAAGAGAAAAGAAATTTAAAAGGGAAAATATGATCAATTAAATCCAGAATAGACTAAGTTAATGTTAATTGTAAAAGAAAGACTCACTTCTAAGGACCTCTCTAGTTTAAATGGCTAAAAGCTACAAACCCATAGTAAGCAAAACTCACAAACAAAACCCATTATGATAGTTAATTTGATGTGTCAACTTGACTGGCCAAAGGATGCCCAGATTAAACATTATCTTGAGGTGTGTCTGTGAATGTGTTTCCAGATGAGATTAGCATTTGAAAAGCTAAACTCAGTAAAGTGAATTGCCCTTCCCAGTGTGTGTTGCATTATGCAATCAGTTGAGGGCTTGAACCAAATAAAAGGCAGAGGAAGGAGGAATTCTCCCCATTTGCTGACTGCCTGCCTGCTTAAGCTAGGACATCCCTCGGACTGAGATCTGTACCCTCAGCTCCACTAGTTCTCATGCCTTCGGACTCTGACTGAGTTACAACACTGATTTCCTAGCTTGCAAATGGCAGACTGTGGGACTTCTCAGCCTCCATAATCACGTGAGCCAATTCCTCGTAATAACTCTCCCTTTATATAAGAATTTCTTTTGCTTACTGTCACCGTGAAATTCTTCAGGGAATAATCTAACTTTGCTATGCATGTGTATATGTGTAATATTAATAGTGGATATCATTTGCTTGTTTGATTTTATTCTATTTAATACACAAACATTTTATATAATGACTTACTATGTATCAGGCACTATTCTAAGTATTTACAAATATTAATTCATTTAATCCTCTTCACTCTAATGGTAGGGACTCTTATCCTCAATTTAAAAGATAAGTCTTATGAGTGGTTTTCATCTTTATACATATCTGTATTTTCTGATTTTAACCAATGAATATTTATAGACACATACATATACACACAAATAAAATGGTGCACAGAAAATACTAAGCCCCTTTTTGGCAGAAGAATGTGGAAGGGTAAAGGAAATAAAGTAAATATGTAAAATAGCATTTTACTTTTAAATATAATCAGTTTATATCCTGTCAGATTCTTTAATTTTATTTCTTACTTCAACTGGCTGTCTTTCTTGTTCATCCTGCTACTAACTCATACAGTGTTTTTAGGGGGAAGGAGGTTGGCTATGTAAAGGGCTGGGGCAGGAGTGTTTGTTTATTTTGCAGTATAATGCAACCTTCTTTTTTTTTTATTATTATACTTTAAGTTCTAGGGTACATGTGCACAAAGCAAAGTTGTCCATCAACAACATTTTTTAAGCACCTACTATATCAGGCACAAAGTCAGGGCACTTAAGGAGTACTGAATAAGGTAGATACTAAGACTCAAAGTATCCTGCCCACAATAAGTTCACATTCTGGTTCAAGAGCTACATTCTAGAACAGAGCACTGAGAAGGCAGAAATGAAAAATGGATTTAATAATATAACATTTTGCTTTTGTCTTTTTATTCATACAACAGCATAAAATCAAGGATAGAATTCTTTACATTACCTAACGCAGTAACTTACAGTTTACAAAATGCTTTCCCATGTGTTTATTTGTTGTCCTTAGAACAACATATAAAGGGAGAATTATTTCTAATGATAAAGCCTGTTTAACACAGTATGAACCAAAGCTTGAATAGTTTGAGTGACATCTGGAGATCACAGTGATAAAGGGTATAATGATGAAAGAAAGCAAAGTAAGTTAAAATTATCTATGTTAATTCAGCAAACATTTAACAGACATTTATTGAATGCAGGCAGGTCTGACGTAGTTATAATTGTACATCAATGAACTACATAGTTTGTAGTCCTGCTGGCTTTGTAACATTATTCTGCTTTTATGATAGATAGATGCATACATACATGAATACATTATATAATACATATAAAATGTAGACATACATTTATTATGTGTATATATGTGTATGTGTGTGTAAATATATATATACACACACTAGTAGAGTTAACTGTTCATATATTTATCTTTTCTCAATAGGGTATGAACTCCTTGATAATAGGAAACATGTTTCATTCATCTTTATGACTTCAAGACCTAGCAAAATACCTGTCATATAATAAGTACGTGATAAAGGTTTTTTAAGTGCATAAGTGAATTATAAATTCTCTATATATTAACACTTTAGATGGTACATTATCTGAAGCATAGGGACACAGTTTAATTTAAATATATGTGTTAACTCACATGAAAATGTTTCATTCAGGTATTTGTATTAAGAGAATTGTTGAATGTTGAAAACCTGAGTTTTGATTCATAGATTGAAGATATTCAGTTCTTAATAAAGCATGGTTACAAAGCTGTCAACCTCTTCTGTTACCAACTAATTGCAATTATTCTTTACTGCCAGTTTTTCTTTGATGTGTATAAAAAATGAATAGGGCAGTCATTGAAGAAGCAATATACTAGCAGCAGCCAAGAAAGAAAAATGTAGTAATAATAACTAAATATTCCAGACTAACTGCAAAAATATGAACATCAGCAAACAATTATTACAATAATGTAATATAGGACACAACATAAAAAACTACAAACAAGTTTAAATTATTCTAAGCAGCTGTTTCACATAAAAATGATACAACTGAATGTTTTCCAGTAATGCATATATTGATCTAATACCATAAAAAATATTGATGTCTACTGGGGGAACCAGCCCCCAATATTTCAATATAGGTTCTTTCTACTTTCCCTAAGTGTCGGCCAGTCTGAGAAATAAAGAGAAAGAGTACAAAGAGAGAAATTTTATAGCTGGGCCTCCAAGGGTGTCATCACATATTGGTAGGACCATGATGGCAACCTTGAGCTGTGAAACCAGCAAGTTTTTATTAGGGATTTTAAAAGGGGAGGGGGTGTACGAACAGGGAGTAGGTCACAAGGATCACATGCTTCAAAGGGCAATAAAGATCACAAGGCAAGGCAAAATTAGAATTACTGATGAGGGTCTATGTCCCACTGTACACGCATTGTCTTGATAAACATCTTTACAGGAAGCAGGGTTTGAGAGCAGACAACTGGTCTGACTGGAATTTACCAGGCTGGAATTTCCCGATCCTGGTAAGCCTGAGGGTACTGCAGGAGACCAGGGCATATTTCAGTCCTTATCTCAACCGCATAAGACAGACACTCACAGAGCAGCCGTCTATAGACCTACCCCCGGGAATGCATTCCTTCCCCAGGGTTTCAATTATTAATATTCCTTGCTGGGAAAAGAATTCAGCGATATTTCTCTTACTCGCACATCCATTTATAGGCTCCCTGCAAGAAGAAAAATATGACTTTATTCTGCCTGACCCCGCAGGCAGTCAGATCTTATGGTTATCTTTCCTTGTTCGTTGAAAATTGCTGTTATTCTGTTCTTTTTCAGGGTGCACTGATTTCATATTGTTCAAACACACATGTTTTACAATCCATTTGTACAATAGCGGTCCTGAGGTGATGTACATTTTCGGCTTATGAAGATAACATGATTAAAGAGATTAAAGACAGGCATAAGAAATTATAGAGTATTGATTGGGAAGTGATAAATGCCATGAAATCTTCACAATTTATGTTCAGAGATGCAGTAAAGACAGGTATAAAGAATTATAAAAGTAATTAATTTTGGAACTGATAAAGTTCATGAAATCTTCACAATTGTTTTGTTCTTCGCTGCCTTGGTTCCCGTCTGGTCCACCTCCATTCAGGGTCCCTGACTTCCTGCAACAGATGTCCCTTTAAGAGTTCATCAAGAAAGTAAAAAGAGAGATCAGTTTTACAGTGGAGAACTACTGACTTCACATGCTATAACATAATGATTGTCAACCCAAAATAGTAATCAGTTAAGCTCATTTTATTTGGTGTAGAAAAAATAATCATTTATACCTTTCTTCATGCTTTAAATTTAGATGAAGCATACTTTAGGTGCTTTTAATTTATGTCAATCTAGTGCTTTTCAAAACCTAAATGCACCTGCTCTTTTATGTAACTGGGTGCCAAATTTACAACTCTCTTCATGGATTCAGGCTCTCCAAAGTTACTGAGCAACTGCATGTATACTATCTAGACCTCAAACAATTTCACAATCCAGAGTTACCTGTAATTAATTTTGTTTAATCATTGTAATATTAACAAATTAGGTACTTTATATAAGGCATTGGGGAAAATAAACTGGTGAGGAAACAAAACATTAAGCGAACAGTAAATAAACTATGGCTGGTTCCAGACAAGTTGGGTATGCGCACTCCACTTTATTTTCTCTACTAATTGCAATTTTAAAACTCTAGACAAAATTCAAAAAGCAACTAATAGAAGACCTTACAAGAGAAAGAAAATAAAGTGGACTGGATAGGAACTTCAAGAGAAAACCCCTGGGAGTGAGTGGGAGTGAGATCCCTTCTTTTTTTTTTTTTTTTTTTCGAATCGGAATTTCACTCTTGTTGCCCAGGCCTGGAGTGCAATGGCATGATCTTGGCTCACTGCAACCTCCGCCTCCTGGGTTAAGGCAATTTTCCTGCCTCAGCCTCCCGAGTAGCTGGGATTACAGGCATGTGCCACAACGACCAGCTAATTTTGTATTTTTAGAAGAGATGGAGTTTCTCCGTGTTGGTCAGACTGGTCTGGAACTCCCAACCTCAGGTAATCTGCCCACCTCAGCCTCCCAAAGTACTGTGATTACAGGTGTGAGGCACTGTGGCTGGCCCCTGGGTTTTTCTTTTTGTTTGTTTTGCCCTCTCTATACCCCAGCATGGGCACTAAAGAGACCCACAACCCAGAAACATCAACAGACACATACTAAAAAAAAAAAAAAAAAAAAAGTCCCAAGGAAAGCCTGCTGTCTCTAGCTAAAGGATCAGAAAAGGACAGCCAACAGAACAAAAACATTTTGATTGTACTTGCCTGCTCCAGGAAAACAGCATAAAAACAGAGACTCCTTCCTCTCCCCACGGAGCACTGCAGCTTCCCAGATTGTGAGCAGAGCTCTGTCCACCAACCACAGCCTGAAAAACAAAGCAGCACCCACTCCATACCTGTGGGGATTGTGGTAAGAGCCCTTTTATCCTTGCCCTGCAATAGTGAGAGAGGCCCCTGTTCCCAGATACAGGTTCTCAGCAGAAACTGTATTGCATCCTTGCCCTTCAGTAATGAGATAGTACCTCTTCACCCCCAACCCACACCGGCTGCAACTGGGTGCTGCAGCCAACAGATTGTGGACAGACCCTCTCCTTCATCCCCATGATGCAATCATGAGCCAGAATACCATGTCCTCTCAATTAGAGAGCTGAAGGAGGATTACTGAGAGTGTTAGAGGGAAGAATTTTTATAATCTGCATATGAAGTCCTGGACAGATCCCTGAACAGACAATGCAAGAAGCTGACCAAAATCAAAACAGCAAACACTTTAAGAACTCAGCAGTGGTATAAAATAACTCCCAGGTTTTAGATTGGCTTCGGGATAACACATAAGTGGGGCAGACCAGAAGCACATTGGAAAGGCTTTGAAAACTAAACTGACATTTGAACTGCAGCCCACAAAAATAAGCAAAGATATGTATATGTCATCTAACAGGAAGTAAAAAATAGGAAGAAGGGTATCATAAAATAATATGTAAAAGGTACAGGATACCATTTAAAACTACTTGTCATATTCAGAACTAGGAAAATTTCAATTTCAGTGAAAAAATACAATTAACATATGCCAACACTAAGATGATATAGATGATGATTAATTCCAAATATTTTAAAGCAGCTATCATTAAAAGGCTATCACTTTAGAACTAAAAAATGGAATAACCAAAAACCATACTAGATGAGCTCAATAGCAGAACAAGATGAAATAGGAAATAAACTATAAACTTGAAACCTGAGTAATACCAATTTTAAAATCTGATGAACAGAAAAAAGAAATTAACAAATGAACCATCTTGGATACTCTGGCAGTACAAAGGAAGGCAGGGAGAGGGGGAGTAAAATATCTAATATATGTATCCTCAGAGTCCCAGAAAAAAAGGAGAAGAGCACAAAACTAAAAAGAAATTTTGAAGAAATACGAGCAAAAGCTTCACAAATTGGGGGAAAGTCATAAACATACAGATTCAAGAAACTGAGTGAACCAATGTCAGTCCAAACCAAAAGAAATTCCGGCTGAGATACATCATAATCAAATTTCTGAAAACTGAAGACAAAAAAAAAAAAAAAAAAAAAAAAAAATTCTCGAAAGCAGCCAGAAAGAAATGATGCCTAACATAGGAGTAATAATATTTTGACTAGGAGAACAGCAGCAGATTTTTTCGAATGATAGCAGATTTCTCATCAAAACCCATAAAGACTGGAAGTAAATGGTTACATTTTTGAAATGCTGTAACAAAAGAACTGTAAATTCAAAATCTTAAATCTATCAAAAATATCCTTCAAGAGTTAAGGTGAAATACAAAGCATTCTCAGATGAAGGAAATCTAAGAACATTTGTTATCCACAGGCTTGCTCTAAAAGAATGAATAAAGGCAGTTTTAGAAACAGAAAGATAGGAAATAATAACAGCAAACTTAGAACAACCATAATGAAGAAAGAGCAATAGAAAGAGTAAGTATTTGGGTAATTATAAGAGAATATTTTCCTTTTGAGTTCTTTATGTTTGATGGCTGAAAGAAAATTACAGCACTGATGGGTTTCTCAAAGTATATAAAGGAATATTTAAGACAACTATATAACAAAGAGGACAGGTAGAGAGGCTTATAAAATAATAATATTTCTAGATGTGGCTGGGTGTGGTGGCTCATGCCTGTAATCCCAGCACATTGGGAGGCCAAAGTGGCCAGACCATCTGAGGTCAGGAGTTTCAGACCAGCCAAGCCAACATGGTGAAACCCTGCCTCTACTAAAAATACAAAAATTATCTGGGCATAGTGGCAGGTACCTGTAATCTCAGTTACTTGAGAGGCTGAGGCAGGAGAATCACTAGAACCAGGTAGGCAAAGGTTGCAGTGAGCCAAGATCGTGCCGTTGCACTCCAGCCTGGGCAACAAGAGCAAAACTCCGCCTCAAAAAAAAAAAAAAAAAAAAATTTCTACATGCTACTTAGAGTGGTAAGATGTTGAAAGACTATGATAAGTCACACACACACATAAACACACACACATATTCCTAGAAAACTATGAAAAGAGATGTGCCCCAAACACTACAGATGAAAGAAAATGAAGTACTAGAATAATAAAATATGCTGCAGTAACCCAAAAAAGAACAGAAAAAAAGGAACCAAAAAAAGAAAAACAGTGAGAACAAGTGGAACACAGCCCAAAATATCATTCTAATGAGCAGTGAATTGAGCTGTTTTTGTTTTTTTAATATGCTTGTTGGCTGCATGTATGTCTTCTTTTGAGAAGTGTCTGTTCATGCTCTCTGCCCACTTTTTAATGGACTTGCTTGTTTTTCTCTTGTAAATTTGGTTAAGTTCCTTGTAGATGTTGGATATTAGATCTTTGTCAGATGCATAGTTCACAAATATTTTCTCCCATTCTGTAGGTTGTCTGTTTACTCTGTTGATAGTTTCTTTTGTTGTGCAGAAACTCTTAAATTTAGTTAGATCCCATTTGTCAATTTTTGCTTTTGTTGCAATTGCTTTTGGTGTCTTTGCCATGAAAACTTTGCCTGTTCCTATGTACAGGATGGCATTGCCTAGGTTTTCTTCCAGGGTTTTTATAGTTTTGGGTTTTATATTTAAGTCTTTAATCCATCTTGAGTTGATTGTTGTATATGGTATAAGGAAGGGGTAAGGAAGGGGTCCCACTTCAATCTTCTGCTTATGGCTAGCCAGTTAACCCAGCATCATTTATTGCATAGATATTCTTTTCCCCATTGCTTATTTTTGTGAGTTTTGTTGAAGATCAGATGGTTGTAGATGTGCACCCTTATTTCTGGGCTCACTATTCTGTTTCATTGGTGTACGTGCTTGTTTTTGTACCAGTACCATGCTGTTTTAGTGACTGTAGCCTTATGGTATAGTTCAAAGTCAGGTAATGTGATGCCGCTGGCTTTGTTCTCTTTACCTAGGATTGCCTTGGCTATTTGGCCTCTTTTTTGGTTCCATATGAATTTTAAAGTAGATTTTTCTAGTTCTGTGAAGAATGTCATTGGTAGTTTGATAATAATAGCACTGAATCTAAATTGTTTTGGGTAGTATGGGCATTTTAATGATATTGATTCTTCCTATCCATGAGCGTGGGATGTTTTTACATTTGTTTTTGTCTTCTCTGATTTCTTTGAGCAGTGTTTTGTAATTCTCCTTGTAGAGATCTTTTACCTTCCTGGTTAGCTGTATTCTTAGGTATTTTATTCTTTTTGTGGCTGCTCTGAATGAAACTGTGTTCTTGACTTGGCTCTCAGCTTGGACATTGTTGGTGTATAAAAATGCTGTTGACTTTTGTATGTTGATTTGGTATCCTAAAACTTTTTTGAAGCCATTTGCTAGGTCTGAGCTTTTGTGTAGAGAGTATAGGGTTTTCTAGGTGTGGAATCATAAGTTGGCAAATAGAGATAGTTTGACCTCATCTTTTTCTATTTATATGCATTTTATTTCTTTCTCTTGCCTGATTCCTCTAGCTAGGACTTGCAGTATTGTGTTCAATAGGAGTGGTGAGAGAGGGCGTCCTTGTCTTGTGTCAGTTTTCAAGGGGAAAGCTTCCAGCTTTTGCCTATTCAGTATAATGTTGGCTGTGGGTTTGTCATAGATGACTCTTATTATTTTGAGGTATGTGCCTTCATTTCCTAGTTTATTCAGAATTTTTAACATGAAAGAATGTTGAATTTTATCAAAAACTTTTTCTACATCTATTGAGATAATCATGTGTTTTTTGTCTTCAGTTCAGCTTATGTGATGAATCGTATTTATTGATTTTTTTTTTTTTTTTTTTTGAGGCACAGTCTCACTCTTTCACCCAGGCTGGAGTGAGGTGGTGTGATCTTGGCTCACTGCAACCTCCGCCCCCCGGGTTCAAGTGATTCTTCTGCTTCAGCCTCCCGAGTAGCTGGGATTACAGGCACCTGCCACCATGTCCAGCTAATTTTTGTATTTTTAGTAGAGATGGAGTTTTACCATGTTGGCGAGACTGGTCTGGAACTCCTGACCTCAGGTGACCTGCCTGCCTTGGCCTCCCAAAGTGCTCGGATTACAGGCATGAGCCACTGCGCCTGCCCATATTTATTTATTTATTTATTTATTTATTTATTTATTGAGATGGAGTCTCCCTCTGTCGCCCAGGCTGGAGTGCAGTGGCACGATCTCGGCTCACTGAAAGCTCCACCTCCCAGCTTCAGGCCATTCTCCTGCCTCAGCCTCCCGAATAGCTGGGAGTACAGGCATCCGCCACCACACCTGGCTAATTTTTGTATTTTTAGTAGAGGTGGGGTTTCACTGTGTTAGCCAGGATTATCTCGATCTTCTGACCCTGTGATCCACCCACCTCAGCCTCCTAAAGTGCTGGGATTACAGGCATGAGCCACTGCGCCCGGCCTTTTTTTTTTTTTTCTTGAGATGGAGTCTCGCTGTGTCGCTCAGGCTGGAGTGCAGTGGTGCCATCTTGGCTCACTGCAACCTCCACCACCCGAGTTCAAGCGATTCTCCTGCCTCAGCCTCCCAAGTAGCCAGGACTACAGGCACGTGCCACCATGCCTGGCTATTTTTTTTTTTTTTATACTATAGATGGGTTTTTTGCCATGTTGGCCAGGCTGGTCTCGAACTCCTGACCTCAGGTGATCCACTTGCCTTGATTTCCCAAAGTGCTGGGATTACAGGCGTGAACCACTGTGCCTGGCCTGATTTTTATGTGTTGAACAAACTTGCATCCTGGGGATGAAGCCTACTTGATCATGGTGGATTAACTTTCTGTTGTGCTGCTGGGTTCAGTTTGCAAGTATTTTGTTGATTTTTACATCATGTTCATCAACAATTTTGGCCTGAAGTTTTCTTTTTTTTTCTCTTGTCTCTTCGAGGTTTTGGTATCAAGATGATGCTGGCCTCATGAACTGGGAAGCGTCTTCCCTCCTCAGTTATTTCATATAGTTTCTGTAGGAAAGATACTACGTCTTCTTTGGACATCTGGTAGAATTGCGCTGTGAATCCATCAGGTCTTGGGCATTTTTTGGTTTTCAGGCTATTTATTACTGATTCAATTTTGGAGCTCATTATTGGTCTGTTCGGGGAATCAATTTCTCCTGGCTCGGTCTTGGGAGGGTGTATGTGTCCAGGAATTTATCCATCTCTTCTAAGTTTTTTTGTTTGTGTGGGTAGAGGTGTTTGTAGTAGTTTCTGATGGTTGTTCCTGTTTCTGTGGCATAAGTAGTAACATTCCCTTCATCATTTCTAATTGTTTTTATTTGGATGTTATCTTGTCTTTATTAGTGTAGCTAGTGGCCTATTAATTTTTTCAAAAAACCAACTGCTGGATTTGTTGATCTTTTGAATGATTTTTCATGTCTCGATTTCCTTCAGTTCAGCTCTGATTTTTGTATTTCTCATCTTCTGCTAGCTTTGGGTTGATTTGTTCTTGCTTCTCTAATTCTGATTGAGTTGTGAAGTTAGTTTGTTAATTTGAGATCTTTCTTACTTTTGATGTAGGTTTTTAGTGCTGTGAGTTTCCCTCTTAACACTGCCTTAGTTTTGTCCCAAAGACTCTGGTAAGTTGTGTCTTTGTTCTCATTATTTTCAAAGAACTTCTTGATTTCTGCCTTAATTTCATTATTTACTCAAAAGTCATTCAGGAGCATTTTGTTTAATTTCCATGTAACTGTATTGTTTTGAGCGACTTTCATTGTGTTGACTTTTATTTTTATTGTTCTATGACCTGAGAGTGTGTTTGGTGTGATTTTGGTTATTTTACATTTGTTGAGGATTATTTTGTGTTTAATTATGTAGTTGATTTTAGAGTATATTCCCTGTGGTGATGAGAAGAATGTATATTCTGTTGTTTTTGAGTGAAATGTTCTGTAAAGGTTTATGAGATCCATTTGGTACAATACTGAGTTCAGGTTCTGAATATCTTTGTTCATTTTCTGTGTCAATGATCTGTCTAATTCTGTCAGTGGAGTGTTGAAATCTCCCACTGTTATTGTTTCATAGTCTATGTCTCTGTAATTCTCTAGGAACTTGCTTTATGAATCTGGTTGCTCCTGTGTTGGGTGCATATGTATTTACAATAGTTAGGTCTTCTTGATGAATTGAACTCTTTACCGTTATGTAATTTCCTTCCTTGTCTTTTTTGATTTTTGTTGGTTTGAAATCTGTTCTGTCTGAAATGAGGATTGTCAACCCTGCTTTTTTTTCTGTTTTTCATTTGCTTGGTAGATTTTTCTTCATCCCTTTATTTTGAGCCTGTGAGTGTCATGTGTGAGATGGGTCTCTTGAAGACGTCATACTATTGGGTCATTTTTATCCAGCTTGCCACTCTTTGCTGTTTAAGTGGGACATTTAGCCCATTTGCATTCAGGGTTAGTATTGCTATATGTGGATTTGATCCTGTCATTGTGCTGTTGGTTGATTATTATGTTGGCCTGTTTGTGTGGTTATTATGTTGGCTTGTTTATATGTTATTATTTTGACTTGTTTGTGTGGCTTATTTTACAGTGACAGTGGTCTTTGTGTTTATGTTTGTTTTTGTATTAGGTGGTAGTGGTCTTTCTTTTCTATATTTAGTGCTTCTTTCAAGATGTCTTGTAAGGCAGGTTTGGTGGTAAGGAAGTTTATCAACATTTTCTTATAGAAAAGGCAGAGAGGCTTTCAGTTGCCCCTGGAGGCTCTGTCCAGGGAGTTGCTGAGTTGGTACTGACTTAGCTCTGGTGGGGTGTGATTGGAGGCCCAGGCCTGGATGACCCACCCGGTGAGGAGATATGGGAATGGGCAACCACATAACACTCTGGCCACTTTTCCATAGGGCTGCTTCAGTGTGCTTGGGGCCCTTTCCAGTCCCTAGTCACCTTGGATTTTCCAGAACCTGGAGGTGTCACCAGTGAAGGCTGCAAAACAGCAAAGATAACAGCCTGTTCCTCCCTCTGGGAGCTTTGTCACAGGGAGGTACTGACCTCTTATTGTCCCAAGGGCACCTGCAGGAAGTGGCTGGAGACCCCAGTTAGGAGGTCCTGCCCAGTGAGCAGGAGTAGGATCAGTACCTTCTTAAGAAAGAAGTTTGGCCACATTTTGGCTGAGCAGCTGTGCTGTGCTGGGGGTCCACCTCAGCCCCCAGTCATGTCACACACTCTGAAGCCTAAAGGCTGGAATGGCTAAGTTGTCCAAACAGCAAAGATGGGAGCCTACCCCTTCCTCTAGGAGCACTGTACCAGGGGGAATTTAGATCATTTTTGGCTGGAGAGCTCGGGCAGGGAGTGGTTGGAGGCCTTAGTTGGGAGGCTTTGCCTAGTGAGGAGAAACAGGATCAGGCACTCCCTTAAAGCAGCAGTCTGGCCTCGTTTTGGTAGAGCAGCTGTGCTGTGCTGGTGGATCCCTTCTACTCCAGGTCAGCTCACACTGTCCATAGTGTGAAGACTGGAATGGCTAAGATGCCTTAACAGCGAAGATGGTGGCCTGCCCCACTGCCTGGGAGCTCCTTCTTAGGTAGGTGCAATGCTGCTACTGGTAGCTGGCTGGAATTTCAAGCCAGTTGGTTTTATCTTGTGAGGTGCTGTGGAAGTGGAGCCTGCGGGCTGTTGCTGCTCAGTGCCCTGGAGTCAGTCTGTTTCCTAGGGGTATGCACAGAAGTCTAACTTCCCAGTTTGCTGGAACTGCCGCTACTTTTGTCAGAAATTGCAAGTATCTATCGCTCTGGGGTGTCCATGCATGCCTGAACAGCTGCTCTTCTGAGACTCCATGTAGCTCGGTTTGTCAGACTGAAGGCCCTGGTTGAGTGGGTTCACAAGGAGATCTCCTGACTGAGGGTTGTATAGATCTGTGGGAGAAATGTGGTTTCCCAGGGTCACTCATTCACTCACTGCTTCTTTGGGCAGGGGAGAATTCCCTGGGTCTGTGTTGCTCCCATGTGGGCCATTGCCCTGTTTTGCTTTTCTTCATTCTCTTTGGGTCAGGTTGTTTTCCTGATTAATTTCAGCGCAAGTACCTGGATGTTATTGTTGAAGGTGTATTTATTTGGCCCTTATATTCCTTTCCTTGAGAGCCATGCACACTAGCTCCTTCTAATTGGCAATCTTGGCCACTCTCCTTGCTTTTTTTTCTGTATAAAACTGCCTCACAACAATCTGCATTTTGGGGAGGCACAGCCTTCAAGAAAAATGAAAATGTCCTCTTTAAAGAACAAAAGGAATGTTTGGCTCACATAAGGAAAGTTCTCACCCAAGTTCTCAATCAGATCTATTTATGCAAACGAAGGATTCAAGCTTGTTTAGTTCTGATTGGCCAAGATAGTTGAGCCCTTGATTGGGTGACTTCCTAAGACCCAAACTAGAAGGCTCTGTGAGATGTTTCTTCTAAAGGGCTAGTGATGGGTCATTTCTTGCCAGGTTTTCTTGGCTTTGGTCACAGGAACTGTTCTGGCTTATGGGAGTAAAGTAGGATGTTTATCTAGATTTGCCTTTTCTATGAACAAATGGCATGTAAACACTCTTCTTTCACTCCACCATGGCCGCTTTGTTCTGTAATCTCAATTTGGGTATTTCTTCTATTAGTCACAGTGAGTACATCTAGTCTGGAGTGCTTGGAGTCTCATTTACAGTTTAACTTCACACTAATGTGTTAAGAATTTTTGCATCTGTGTTCATTAAGGATATTAGAAACTTTCTTTTCTTGAATTTACTTTTTCTAGTTTTGTTATCAGAATAATAATGCTGGCTTCACAAACTGAGTTGGAATGTGTTCCATTTTTTGAAAATGAGTGTGATTTTTGTGAAAGATAAGTACTTGTGAAAGATAAGTATTACTTATTTTTAAAATGTTTTATAGGATTCACCATTGAAGCCATGTGGGCCTGCAGTTTTTTGTGGGAAGGTTTTTTGTTTTGTTTTAACTTTTCATTTTGAAATAATTTTAACTTTTTAGAAGAGTTGCAAAAATGGTTCAGAGAGTTCCTGTATCTTGTTCACCTAGGTTTCTGCAGTCAACAATTTACACAATTACAGTGTATTTATCAAAACAAAGAAAACAGCATTTGTACAACACTATTAAATAACTGTAGGATTTATTCAAATTTTACTATATTTTTTACTGACGTTCTTTTTCTTTTCCAGGATTCAATCTAGGATAAGTGCATTTAATTGTCATGTCTCCTTCATCTCTTCCAATTTGTGACAGTTTCTCACTCTTTCTTTGTTTTCATGATTTTGATTCTTGTGAAGAATACTGGCAAAAGTTGTGAAAACAAAGAAAAAGAGTGTTCCTTAATTTCAGTTTTATAGATGTTCTTCAGTTTGGGTTTGTTTTATTTTCCCCTGATTCAACTGGAGTTTTGAAGTTTTGGAAGAATACCACAGTGGTATCACATCATACTGGGGCTAATTTTGATCATATTGTTAGAGTTGTGTCTCTCAGGTTTCTCTGCTGTAAAGTTATAATTGTTTCCTTTTTATTTTCTCTTAGTTGCAAATGAGTCACTAATTTCAGTCGCTGTTTAAGGGGAGAGGAATTAAGCTCCACCACTTGAAGAATGAGTATAAAATAATTTTTAGACATCTATCTAAACCACAGTAATTAATAAGTATTTGGGGGGAGATACTTGAGGCTATGCAAATATTGCTTCTCCTTTAAGTTTTGATTTCTAATAGTAGCATATATCAGTGGATCTTACCTACAACAGTTACTACTGTGATGTTCTAATGATGACTTTCTATTTTCTTCATGACTTTAATGTTTATTATTTGGCATTCTTCTGTAAGGGAAATATGTGCCATCTCCTCTAATTATTTATTTATCTATATCAGTACAGATTAATGGATATTTATTTTTCGAGGGAGCATTATAATCCATATGGGGTTTTTGTTTGTCCTCAAATAGTTCCAGCTTTGGCCATTGGGAACTCTTTCCGGTTGATTTTGTGCTTTTGACATACTCCATGTTTTATGTTTTGAACAATTTCTTATTTTCTGGCATTACAAGATAATCTAGGTTAAGTTTGTATTTTTTTCTGCCTACCTGGAAAATTAGCCATTTCTCAAAGCGTCTTTGATTGGAGAATGGTATTTAGAAACAAAGATCTTTGTACCAGATGTGCTCATTGCAATTGGGATGTCACTGTTTCTAGGCTCTCTCAGCAAACAAAATGAGGAAATACTTGTATATATAAACTTGTGTAGACACACATATCTATATTTATTTCTCAACCTCTATTTATTTATTCATCTATCATCTACCTTTAAAATATGTAAATATGTGTGATTTTATACTGATATGTCTGATTCTAAATTTAGCACTGCAGGCAGTGTTCATTCTAGCCTCCTCTCTTTGTTTATTTGTATTCTGTGGCAGTTATTTACTCATTGCTCAACCACAGTATAAATGTAGAATAGTTTCACAATTACTAACTTGTATAGTATGGAAACAAGTTTACCAGAGTACAATGCTTATGTATTGTTATTTTTTGTCTTTGGTATTACAATTATCTAGTTAAAATATCCTTTCCTAATGTTCTTTAGGACACCTCCTTTATTCCTCACTCTCGTTTAACTAACTAGGTTATATTGTACCTTTTAAATACAATTTGATCAATTTGTCACATTTTGTATTCCTTCCAGGGATTTTTTAAAAAACTTTGCAAACATTAACATTTAATGTTTATGATGCATAATTCCATGGGTTTTGACAAACACATAATTATCCAGCAGCACTATAGAATAGTTTCAACACTCTAAAAATTTCCTTGTGTGACTTCTTTGTAGTTAATACTTCCCTCTATCATTGACCCATTAGCCTCTACTCTGTTTTCTTTATCTATAGTTTTGCCTTTCCCAGAATGTCATATAATTTGAATCAAACCTTATGCAGCTTTTTAGTTCTCAATTGTTTCTTTTAGCAAAATACATTTAATATTTAGTCATGCTGTTCATATCAGTAGTTTATTTCTTTTTTATTGCTGAGTAGTATTCCCTTGTATGGATTTACCATAGTTTGTTTATTCATTCACCTCTTAACATCTTGGTTGTTTTCAGTTTTCTGAGATTATGAATAAAGCTGCTAGAAACATTGATGTATAGGTTTTTGTGTGAACATGTTTTCAGTCTTCTGACTACATACCTAGAAAGTGGGATTGCTAGGTCTTTTGCCTTTTTATATAAACTTTGAGTCATTGTTGATACGCACAAAACAACTTGATGAGATTTTGACTGGGATTACCATGTTTCTATAGATCAAATCATGAGAACTGACATCTTAAAATGTTGAGTCTTTTATCTGTGAGCATGACATACTTCCCTATTTATTTAAATTTTCTTATATTTATTTCATCAGAGTTCTGTAGTTTTCCTTTTATAGATTTGGTATATATTTCTTTGGTTTATATATTGATTCAATTTTTGAAATAGATGTAGACATGTCCTTTTGTGAGTATTGGTACATTGTATCTTTCAAGGAAATGGTTCATTTCATCAAAATTATCAGATTTGGGATAGTGTTCTTACTATTTTTTTATCTTTTTAATGTCATGTGATCAGAAGTGATGGACTGTCTTTCATTTTTTATATTAGTGATTTGTGTCTTTTCTTTTTTCCTTTATTAGCCTAGCTAGGAATTTGTCAATTTATTGGTCTTTTCAAAGAGGCAGCTTTGGTATTGTTTATTTTATCTATTGATGCCCATTTTCAAGTTCATTGATTTTTAACTTTTATTATTTATTTTCCTCTGCTTACTTTAGATTTTATTTTCTTTTTCTAGTTTACTAAGGTAGAAGCTTTATTGATTGTAGATATGTTTTATAATATATGCATTAAAATGCTAGACATTTTCATCTAAGCACTGATTTAGCTGCATCTCACAAGTTTTGATAGATTGTATTTTCGCTTTCATTTAGTTAAGCATATTTTTAATCTATTATGAGACTTGACTCATGTATTTTTAGAAGCGTATGGTTTAATTTCCAGATATTTTGAGATTTTTCACTGTAGTTTTGCTGTTAATTTCTTATTTAGTTCCTCTGTGAACTCAGAGCATACTTTGAATGATTTGTATTCTTTTAAATGTATTAAAGGGCGTTTCATGGCCTAGAATGTGGTCTGTCTTGGTGTATGTTCCCTGGGCGCTTAAGAAGAATGTGTATTATGTTGTTGTTGGATGGAGCATTATAAAATGTTCATTAGATCAATTTTATTTATGCTGTTCATTTCAACTACATCTTCACTGATTTTCTGCCAACTGTATATGTCAATTATTGATAGCTGTGTAAACAGCATCTGTAACAGTGGATTAATCTCTTTATCATTGCAAGTGTATCAGATTTTGCCTCCTGTATTTTGATACTTTGTTGTTATGTACGCACACATTAAGGATTGTTATGTTTTCTTGGGGGCATTCATCCTTTTATTACTATGAAATACCTTGATTTATCTCTGATAATTTTCCTTGCTCTAAAGTTGGCTTTGTTTGAAATTAATGTGGATACTCTAGTTTTTGTTTATGTTTAAAGTGAGTTTCTTGTAGAGACAATACATTGCTTGGTATTATTTATTTCTTCAATTTCTTATTGATATATAATGGATATACAAATTTTAGAGGTATATGTAATGATTTAATACATTAGTATATTCTGTAAGATTAAATCAGTGTCATTGGGATGCTCATCACCTTAAATATTTGTCTTTTCTTTATGCGAGAAACATTTGAGTTATTCTCTTCTATTTTGAAATATACAATAGATTATTGTAAACTATTATTACTGTACTGATCTATCAAACACTAGGTCATATTTCTTCTGTCTAACTGTATATATGTACCTATCAATCAATCTTGCTTAATTCCCCATTCCCATGGGGCTATAGCTTGGTTATTGTTTGTTTGTCCCTACCAAATTTCATGTAAAAATTTGATCCCTAGTATGGCAGTGTTGGGAAGTAGAGCCTAATGTGAGGTGTTTAGGTCATGGAAGTGTATCCCTCATAAGTAAATTAATGCCCTTCTTGGGAGTGAAGGGTGAGTGAATTCTCATTTTGTTCATTCTCATGAGTTTTGGTTGTTAAAAGGAGCCTGGCACCTCCTGCCCTCTTTCTTGCTTCCTCTCTTTCTGTGTGATCTCAGCATAGCACCCCTTCACCTTCCACCATGAGTGGAAGCAACTTGAAGCCCTCATCTGATGCAGATACTGTTGCCATGCTTTTTATAAAGTCTGCAGGACTATAAGCCGAATAAACATTTGTTCATTATAAATGACCCAGCCTAATGTATTCCTTTATAGCAACAAAAATGGACTAAGACATTGTGTCTTTTTGTTTTCATCCATTCTGATAGTCTCTGCTTTTTAATTGGTATATTTAGACCATTCACATTTAAGGTGACTATTTTTAGTAGGATTTATGGTTACTGTATTTGTAACTGTGCTGCATTTATTGCGCTTGTTTTATTTCTTATTTTGTCTTCTAATTTTTCTCTTTCTTCTTTCCCTTTATTTTAGCATTTTATATGATTCTATTTTCTCTCTTCTTTTAGCATATCAATTGTACTTCCTTTTAAAATTTTATTTTGGTGGTTGCTTAAGAGATTGTAGTGTTTATTTATAATGAATCCAAGTCCACTTGAAAATCACACTGTACAACTTCACAAATGGTGTAAACCTGGTAACAGATTATTCACAATTCCTCTCTTCTGTACCTTATAACATCACTATAATTTATTTCACTTATCCATAAAATACTATCACAGAACACAATATTGCTACAGTTCCGTATTTGACAAACTGATAAAGAATAAGAAAAATAAAAGGTTTTATTTTATCCTTATTTATTCCTTCTCTAATGCTATTCCTTTTATTAAATGTACATCAGAATTTCTGATCTATATAATTTTCTTCTCGCTGAAGCAAATGAAAAACTTCTTTTAATATTTCTTGCAAGGCAGATCTGGTGACACATTTTACAATTTTGTTTGTTTGAGAAAATATTTCTTCCTGACTTTTGAAGGATAATTTGACTGGGTGTAGACTTATAGGTTGGTTGGTTTCTTTATTTAACACTTTAGATATTTCATTCTACTTTTTTCTTTTCTGTATGTAACAGAAGTCCTGATGTAATTCTTATACTGTTTTCCTCTGTTAACATAAGGTTTTGCTTTTTTTCTTTCAAAATGTCTCTCTGTCTTTCATTTTCTGCAGTTTTAGAATAGTATATTCTTATTTGAAACATTTTTTTTTTTTTTTTTTTTGTTTTGTTTTTTTGAAGACGGAGTCTCGGCTCTGTGGCCCAAGTTGGAGTGTAGTGGGGGCGATCTCAGGCTCACTGCAAGGCTCGCGCCTCGCCGGGTTCGCCGCCATTCTCCGCCGCCCGTCAGCGCTCCGAGTAAGCTGGGACTACAGGCGCCGCCGCGCAGGCCCGGCTTTTTTTTTTTGTATTTTTAGTAAAGACGGGGTTTCACTGTGTTAGCCAGGATGGTCTTGATCTCCTGACCTCGTGATCCACCCGCCTCGGCCTCCCAAAGTGCTGGGATTACAGGCTTGAGCCACCGCGCCCGGCCTGAAACATTTTTTGATATTCATCCTGTTTTGGTGTTCTCTGAGCTTCCTGGATTTGTGGTTTAGTGTTTGTCATTAATTTTAGAAAATTTTCAGTTGTTATTACCGAAAATATTTTTTGTTCCTTTCTTCTCCATCTGCTATTCCCATTACACATACGTTATAGTTTTTATAATTGTCCCTCAGTTTTTGAATATGCTGTTCCATCTTTTCACTGTTTTGTCTTTTGTTTTCAGTTTTAGAAGTTTTTATTGACATATTTTCAAGCTCATTGATTGTTTTTTTGCCCAAGTCTACTGCTCTGTTGATGAGTCTGTCAAAGGCATTCTTTATTTCTATTGTTTTCTCTTTTTGGCATTTCCTTTTTGATTCATTCAAGAGTTTGCCTCTCTTTGCTCGTAGTGCCAATGTGTTCTTGCATGTTGTCTATGTTTCACATTGGAACTCTTAATATATTAACCACAGCTATTTTTCCCAGTCTAGCAATTCCAAATTTTCTGCCATATTTGATTTATGCTTTCATTGTCTCTTCAGAAATTTTTTCTTGCCACTTAGAATGCCTTGTAATTTCTTATTGAAAGCTGGACAAGGGTTACTCAGTAAAAGGAGCTTAGGTAGTTAGCTTTTAAGTGTGACGTTTTATGTTTATCTGGACAAGAGTTAGACTATGTTTACTGTTTATTGTAGCTGTGGCGTCAGAGGCTATAATTTTTTCTATTGTCTTTGTGTTTATCTTTTTTTTTCTTTTTTTTTTTGCTGTTTTGTGTTTCTGTATTGACTCCTTACTAAATAGTTTCTGAGGATTGCAGTTCTTTTAGTTGTTTCACCTGTTATTATATAAGAACTCTACTGATTTGGGGGTAGGTGTAGAGGGAGGAGAGGCATCTGATAGTTCTGTCATTGGGCCTCAGTCTGTCGATAAGCTTGAGTTGAGTATTTTCTTCTCCCTACATTGAAGGCTAGAAAGGACTGGAATTTGCTATTTTCCATTGTCTACATTGAAGGCTAGAGGAGGATGGAATTGGGTATTTACCTTCCTCAGGCCTGTTAAGCTTTGGCAAAACATCGTCTTTTATAAAATATTTTCCCTTGAGAGAAGACCTTGTTAAAAGAGAGAGCTTCAAGTGCATTTCAAAATGGTTACTTTCCTTCTCCCCCTATTGGATGCAGGAGAGGATTTTTCTCTGATTTTCACTGAGAGAACCTGGTAGAGCTTCTGGAGATAAAACTTATGCAAGTGTGTTGGCACCCGTAAAACTGAGAAACTAAGGTTTGGAATTTGAAACTTAAAAAGTAGTCTACCCTGAGCCTCTGGCAATTAATTATAAAGTGTTGTGGATATACTGGTTCCACCTGCATGCCTCTGCTACTGGGTTTTGGTTCTGGTAAGCTGTGCAACTTGGTATTTGTCTGTTTAGTTTTGTGGCAGCAATTTGCGAGGTCACATTAATTTGTTGATGATGCTAACAAGAGTTGTTGATTTTCAGTTCAGCTTTTTTTCTCGTTTTGAGGATGGGAGTGATAATTTCCAAGCTCTTTATATGTCAGATTGGAAACCAGAATCTCCTCATCAGCTTCTTGGAATGGACGAATGTAGGCGTTCACTGTTAATAATGTTAGCATATTGTCAGAGAAATAGGTGATGTAATTAGTTTCTCATATTACCAATTTTAATTCATTATCTCAACATTTTAATTTTGGTGAGATACTTTGCAGTGTGATTTTATCTCAAATATTGGCAAAAGGAGAAGAATAATTTTATACTTTTAACTGTGTTTAAAGACATTTTATAAAATATAAATATTTTAAATATTTATACATATTTTGTTTGGGAGGATGATGCAAATGTTTTACATTTTATATATAGATATTTTTATGAAACCCAGTTTTAATAATTTAGAGTTTTATGCCTATGTTTTCTAGTGAAGATTTTGAAATTGGAAACTGATTTTTAGATTAATGTCAACATTTATGATACAAACTTGTCACTGATTAAGAGCAACATGATTTCTTGCAGATTCTCACCCAGGACTTCTTTAACAAGTAAATGAGCTCATTTACATGTTTGTTTCTGTATTTCTTGTTTTTCGCAAACTATTCTTTGGTGAAGGATCATTTTAATTGTTCTTCATTTTAATGAGCTCATATGGTAATCTTTCTTTGCCATTATCTTTTTATCTTTTTGTGAATGTTTTGTTCTAAAAAGAGATTTTTGTCTTTTTCTCAAAGAAATACAAGTTTTCTAAATACAATTCAGTGTCACTATAGTTTGCTTGTGTTTGAATGTTTATATGACATTTGGTGTTAAAATAACAATCTTTTAAATATTAATCCATTTGTGACTATATTTAAATTCTAAATGACGTGACTTTCGTTCTTGCAAATAAGATATTACACTCTGAATTTTATAAAGAGAATACAAGATATAATTTTATTGTTAATATAGAAAGGTATACCAGTTATATTTGTTATTGTGACACAAATATGTCTAAGAGTATGCCTTTCATTTATTGCTATATCATTAAAAAATGAACACATTGTGAAAGTGAATCAATTTGATCTAAAGAGAATTTAATTTACAGTGTTAGGTATAGCCTTCTAATGAAAGTCTAGGATTTTGCTGACCAGTTTTCATGACTAATTATTAGTTTCCCTTTGAGAAGGTAAAAACTAATAAACTGATCATGTAGTCATAAGTTTACCTCAGGATAAGTTCTAGGAAATTGTGGAAGTCAAATTTCAGAGGTCTTTTTTGTTTTTTTTGAGTTGAGCTTTTTGGATGAGTAGGATTTTTTTTTCTTTTTTTGGATTTTTTTTTATTATTATACTTTTTACATGTGTATAATGTGCAGGTTTGTTACATATGTATACTTGTGCCATGTTGGTGTGCTGCACCCATCAACTCATCAGCACCCGTCAACTCGTCCTTTATATCAGGTATAACTCCCTCAGAGGCCTTTATTATGCTTGTGTATAATTTTTCTCTACCTTATAATATCCAGTCTTATTTCATTTTGATATTCAGTGATCTATATTGGGTCAGTCTCCCTTAATTTCCTGAATATTGTGAAAGCAGTACACACTAATAGGTCTGTAGAAGGAATAATTTAATTTTAATAAAGGAATGTTAAAAAATGAATAATATTAATCCCAAGAATGACTCACTAAATGTGTGCCACATGAGGTGGAAGGTTTTTTTTAGTTAGGTGTACCTAATTTTTCATATCATATGCATCATGAATTGTCTCCTTTTTGTTTCTTCAACTTTTGGCACCCGTAAAACTGAGAAACTAAGGTTTGGAATTTGAAACTTAAAAAGTAGTCTACCCTGAGCCTCTGGCAATTAATTATAAAGTGTTGTGGATATACTGGTTCCACCTGCATGCCTCTGCTACTGGGTTTTGGTTCTGGTAAGCTGTGCAACTTGGTATTTGTCTGTTTAGTTTTTGTGGCAGCAATTTGCGAGGTCACATTAATTTGTTGATGATGCTAACAAGAGTTGTTGATTTTCAGTTCAGCTTTTTTTCTCGTTTTGAGGATGGGAGTGATAATTTCCAAGCTCTTTATATGTCAGATTGGAAACCAGAATCTCCTCATCAGCTTCTTGGAATGGACGAATGTAGGCGTTCACTGTTAATAATGTTAGCATATTGTCAGAGAAATAGGTGATGTAATTAGTTTCTCATATTACCAATTTTTAATTCATTATCTCAACATTTTAATTTTGGTGAGATACTTTGCAGTGTGATTTTATCTCAAATATTGGCAAAAGGAGAAGAATAATTTTATACTTTTAACTGTGTTTAAAGACATTTTATAAAATATAAATATTTTAAATATTTATACATATTTTGTTTGGGAGGATGATGCAAATGTTTTACATTTTATATATAGATATTTTTATGAAACCCAGTTTTAATAATTTAGAGTTTTATGCCTATGTTTTCTAGTGAAGATTTTGAAATTGGAAACTGATTTTAGATTAATGTCAACATTTATGATACAAACTTGTCACTGATTAAGAGCAACATGATTTCTTGCAGATTCTCACCCAGGACTTCTTTAACAAGTAAATGAGCTCATTTACATGTTTGTTTCTGTATTTCTTGTTTTCGCAAACTATTCTTTGGTGAAGGATCATTTTAATTGTTCTTCATTTTAATGAGCTCATATGGTAATCTTTCTTTGCCATTATCTTTTATCTTTTGTGAATGTTTTGTTCTAAAAGAGATTTTGTCTTTTCTCAAAGAAATACAAGTTTTCTAAATACAATTCAGTGTCACTATAGTTTGCTTGTGTTTGAATGTTTATATGACATTTGGTGTTAAAATAACAATCTTTTAAATATTAATCCATTTGTGACTATATTTAAATTCTAAATGACGTGACTTTCGTTCTTGCAAATAAGATATTACACTCTGAATTTTATAAAGAGAATACAAGATATAATTTTATTGTTAATATAGAAAGGTATACCAGTTATATTTGTTATTGTGACACAAATATGTCTAAGAGTATGCCTTTCATTTATTGCTATATCATTAAAAAATGAACACATTGTGAAAGTGAATCAATTTGATCTAAAGAGAATTTAATTTACAGTGTTAGGTATAGCCTTCTAATGAAAGTCTAGGATTTTGCTGACCAGTTTTCATGACTAATTATTAGTTTCCCTTTGAGAAGGTAAAACTAATAAACTGATCATGTAGTCATAAGTTTACCTCAGGATAAGTTCTAGGAAATTGTGGAAGTCAAATTTCAGAGGTCTTTTTTGTTTTTTTTGAGTTGAGCTTTTGGATGAGTAGGATTTTTTTTTCTTTTTTTGGATTTTTTTTTATTATTATACTTTTACATGTGTATAATGTGCAGGTTTGTTACATATGTATACTTGTGCCATGTTGGTGTGCTGCACCCATCAACTCATCAGCACCCGTCAACTCGTCCTTTATATCAGGTATAACTCCCTCAGAGGCCTTTATTATGCTTGTGTATAATTTTCTCTACCTTATAATATCCAGTCTTATTTCATTTTGATATTCAGTGATCTATATTGGGTCAGTCTCCCTTAATTTCCTGAATATTGTGAAAGCAGTACACACTAATAGGTCTGTAGAAGGAATAATTTAATTTTAATAAAGGAATGTTAAAAAATGAATAATATTAATCCCAAGAATGACTCACTAAATGTGTGCCACATGAGGTGGAAGGTTTTTTTTAGTTAGGTGTACCTAATTTTCATATCATATGCATCATGAATTGTCTCCTTTTTGTTTCTTCAACTTTTATTTTAAGTTCAGGAGTACATGTGCCAGATGTTCAGGTTTGTTACACAGGCAAATGTGTCCCATGGTGATTTGCTGCACACATCATCCCACAACCTGTGTATTAAGCCCAGCATTCATTAGCTATTCTTCCTGATGTTCTACCTCTCTCCACACCCAGCTCCAGCAGGCCCCAGTGTTTGTTGTTCCCCCTGTGTGTCCATGTGTTCTCATCATTCAGCTCCGACTTATAAGTGAGAACATGTGGTGTTTAGTTTTCTCTTCCTGTGTTGGTTTGCTGAGGATAATACCTTTCAGCTTTATCCATGTCCCTGCAAAGGACATGATTTGGGCTGAGACAATGGGGTTTTTTAGATATAGGATCATGTCATCTGCAAAGAAACATAATTTGACTTCCTCTCTTCCTATTTGAATACCATTTATTTTTTTCTCTTGCCTGATTGCCCTGGCCAGAACTTCCAATACTATGTTGAATAGGAGTGGTAGGAGAGAGCATCCTTGTCTTGTGCTCATTTCCAAGAAGAATGTTTCCAGCTGTTGCCTATTCATTATGATATTGGCTGTGGCTTTTTCATGTATGGTTCTTATTATTTTGAGGTATGTTTCTTCAACCTAGTTGATTGAGAGTTTTTAACATGAAGGGATTTTGAATTTTATTGAGGGCCTTTTCTGCATCTAATTAGACAAATTATGCATTTTTTACCTTCAGTCCTGTTTATGTGATGAGTTACATTTATTTATTTTTGTACGTCAAACCAACCTTTTATCTTGGGAATGAAGCCTACTTTATCATGGTGGATATGCTTTTTGATGTGCTGCTGAATTTGGTTTGCCAGTATTTTGCATTGATGTTTGACAATTTTTCCATCGATGTTCATCAAGGACATTGGCCTGAAGTTTTTTGTTGTTGTTGTATCTGTGCCAGGTTTTGGTATCAGTGTGATGTTTTTCCATTGATGTTCATCAAGGACATTGGCCTGAAGGTTTTTTATGTTGTTGTATCTGTGCCAGGTCTTGGTATCAGTATGATGTTGGCCTCATAGAATGAGTTAGAGCGGAGACCCTCCTTTTCAATTTTTTGGAATAGTTTCAGTAGAATGGTACCAGCTCTTATTTGTACCTCTGGTAGAATTCAGTTGTGAATCCATCTCGTCCTGGGCTCTTTTTGAGTTGGCAGGCTATTTATTCCTGCCTCAATTTCAGAACTTATTATTGGTCTATTAACAGATTCAATTTCTTCCTGGTTCAGCATTGGGTGGGTGTATGTATCCAGACATTTATTCATTTCTTATATATTTTCTAGTTTATGTGCATAGAGGTGTTTATAGTATTCTCTGATGGTTGTTTATGTTTCTCTGGGGTCAGTGGTGATATCCCTCTTATTTCTGATTGTGTTTATTTGATTCTTCTTTCTATTAGTCTATCTAGTGGTCTATTATATTAATTAAAAAAAAAAACCCAGCTGCTGGTTTCATTGTTTTTTTTTTTTTTTTTAAGAATTGCTTTTTAATATTTGTTATCACCTTCAGTTCAGTTCTGATCTTGGTTATTTCTTGTCTTCTTTTAGCTGTGGAGCTTTCTCTTGGTTTGCCAGTTCTTTTAGGTGTGATGTTAGGTTGTTAACTTGAGATGTTTCTAGCTTTTTGATGTGGGCATTTAATGCTATAAATTTCCCTCCTAACACTGCTTTTGGTGCATCTCAGAGTTTCTGGTACATTGTGTCTTTGTTCTCATTAGTTTCAAAGAAGTTTCTTATTTTTCCCTTAATTTCATTATTTATACAGGAATCATTCAAGACCAGGTTGTTCAATTTCAATGTAGTTGTGTGTTCTTGAGTGATTTTCTTATTCTTGAGTTCTAATTTGATTGTGCTGTAGTCTGAGAGAATGTTATTATTTCAGCTCTTTTATATTTGCTGAGGAGTGTTTTACCTCAGATTATGTGATACATTTTAGTTAGATAAAATTAAGTGCCATGTGGTGATGAGAAAAATGTATATTCTGTTCTTTTCTTGGTGGAGAGTTCTGTAGGTATCTATCAGGTCTACTTGATTCAGTGCTGAGTTCAGGTCCTGAATATCTTTGGTAATTTTCTGTCTCAATCTGTCTCATATTGACAGTGGGGTGTTAAAGTCTCCCACTGTTTTTGTTTGGGAATTTTAAGTCGTTTTGTCTCTAAGAACTTGCTTTGTGAATCTGAATGCTCCTGTATTGGGTGCATTTATATTTAGGATAATTAGCTCTTCTTGTTGAATTGAACCCTTTATCATTCCATAATAACCTTCTTTGTCTTTTTTGATCTTTGTTGGTTTAATGTTTTTGTTTTGTCGGAAACTGGAATTGCAACCCCTGTTGTTTTCTGTTTTAAATTTGTTTCGTAAATTTTCCTCTATCCTTTTATTTTGAGCCTATTGTGTGTCTTTGCATGTGAGATGGGTCTCTTGAAGACAGCATACCAATGGGTCTTGGTTTTATAACCAGCTTGCAATTTTGTGTCTTTTAATTGGGGCATTTAGCCCATTTACATTTAAGGTTAGTATTGTTATTTGTGAATTTGATTCTGTCATCATGATGCTAGCTGGTTATTTTGCATACTTGTTTATGTGGTTGCTTCATAATGTCACTGTTCTGTGTACTTCAGTGTGTTTTTGTAGTGGGTAGTAATTGTTTTTCCTTTTCATATTTAGTGCTTTGTTCAGCAGCTCTTGCAAGGCAGGCATGGTGATGGAAATTCCCTAAGCATTTGATTGTCTGAAAAGGATCCCTTTTCTCCTTCACTTACGAAGTTTAGTTTGGGTGAATATACAATTCTGGGTTGGAATTTCTTTTCTTTAAGAATGTTGAATATTGGCCCCTAATCTTTTCTGACTTCTAGGGTTTTTGCTGAGAGGTCCTCTGTTAGTCTGATGGGCTACATTTTGTAGGTGACCTGACCTTTCTATCTGGCTACCTTTAACATTTTTTCTTTCATTTGTATATTGCAGAATCTGATTATTATGTGTCTTGGGGTTGATCTTCTCATGGAGTAACTTACTGGGGTTCTCTGTATTTCCTGGATTTGAATGTTGGCCTTTCTCTGTTGGGGAAGTTCTCCTGGATGATATACTTAAGTATGTTTTGCAACTTGGTTCCATTCTCCCCATCTCTTTCAGGTACGCTAGTCAGACTTGGGTTCCATCTTTTTAAAGAATTTCAAATTTTTTGGAGGTTTTGTTCATTTCTTCTCATTCTTGTTTATTTTTTTTCTGTTCTTGTATGTCTGTCTTATGTCAGAACGATACTCTTCAAGCTCTGAGATTCTTTGCTTGATCTGTAGTTCTCATGTTGTGTTTTTCAGCTCCATCAGGTTGGTTATATTCCTCTCTAAACTGGCTGTTCTGGCTATCAGCTCCTGTATTGTTTTATCATGATTCTTAGCTTCTTTGCATTGGGTTACAACATGCTCCTTTAGCTCAGCAAAGTTTGTTATTACCCACCTTCTGAAGCCTACTTGTCACTTCATCCATCTCAGCCTCAGTCCAGTTTGTGCCCTTGCTGGAGAGGTGTTTTGGTCATTTGGAGGAGAAGAGCCATTCTGGCTTTTTGAGTTTTTAGCATTTTTTTGTTAATTCTTTCTTTATGGGCTTACCTACCTTTGGTCTTTGGGGTTGGTGACCTTTGGTTTGGGTTTTTCTGGGGTCTTTTTTATTGATGTTATTGTTTTTTTCTGTTTGTTTTTCTTTAAGTGATTGCACTGTTTCGTGGGGCTGCTGTGGTTTGTGAGGGTCCCCTTCAGGCCCTAGTTGCCTTCGTTTTTCTCCTACCCAGAGTTATCACCAGTGAAAGCTGTGAACCAGCAAGATGGCAGCCTTCCCTTTTTTCTGGAAGCTTGGTTTCAGTGGGGCACTGACCTGTTGCTGGCCCAAATATGCCTGTAGGAGGTGACTGGAAACTCCTGCTGGGAGGTCTCACCCAGTTAGGAGGAACAGGATCAGGGATCTGCCTAAAGAAGCAATCAGGCGGGCCTTTGGTAGAGCAGGTATGCTGCATTCAGGGGTCCCTTCTTTGTCTGGACCATTTGAATTCTCCAAAGCTGACAGGCTGGAATGGCTGAGTCTACTGAACCGCAGAGACAGAGAACCACTGGGAGCTTCATCCCTGAGAAAGATCAAAGCTGTGTCCAGAGAATCCTTGCTGGAGTGGCTGAAGCCATCACAGGGAGGTCTTGCCAAGTGAGGACGAATGAATTGGGTTCCGCTTAAAGGAGCAGTCTGGCCATGATCCGTCAAGGCAGCTATGCTGCTCTCTGGGGGACCCCTCCTCGTCCAAACTGCCTGTATTCTTCAAAATTGGCAGGCTGAAATGACTGAGTCTACTGAACCACAGAGATGGTGGTCACCCACCCCCCTGGGAACTCAGTCCTGACTCAGGCAGACTCCAACCTGCTGCTACCAGCTGGCTGGAATTCCAGGCCAGTGGGTCCCAACTTGTGAGGCACCATGGAAGTGGGGCCCACAGAATGATGCCACTTTGCTTCCTGGACTCAGTCCCCTTCCTGGGGGCATTCACACATGGATCTCCTGCCTTGCCACAGATTCCGGGGCCAGAGCATGCAAAACTCCTGGGTCTCTCTGTGTGTCTAAGCAGCCGCTCTGCTGAAACTTCACATAGCTCAGTGTATTGGACCCAAAGCCCTGGTGATGTGGGTTCACGAGGAGATCTCCTGATCCATTGGTTGCAAAGATCTGTGGGAGAAGCATGGTTTCCTAGTCAGGTCACACAATCACTGACCACTTCCCTTGGCTCTGTGCTGCTCCCAGGTGTGCTATTGCTCCACCCTGCTTCTCTTTATTCTCTGAGGGTCAAGTTGTTTGCTTAGTCAGTTTCAATGTGAGAACTCAGATATTTCAGTTGAAGGTGCTGAACTGACTTGCTCCTTTCATTCCTCTCCTTGAGCACTGTGAACTGCAGCTGCTTTCAATCGGCTGTCTTAGCTTTCCACAACTGTCTACTTCTAAATCAGTTTCTGACTGTGAATTTTTAGATTTTGTAATATAAAATATCTTCTCATATCAGAGAATTAGAAAGCAGTTTCTTCTATATGCTATTTTAGACAAGACTTTATTGAACTCAGCAGAACTAGAAGTGAAGCACTGACTTATTATAGTTATTTATATACTATTTATTTAAATTCATTTTCAGTCTGGAATAGTTGTTTGCATAATTAACTTATGAATATTTCTAATTTAATATACAGTTATTTTAATAGCTATTTTAAGAGAGTTTGGATACTTGCTCTCCCCCACCCCCTATTCCTTTCTCTGCTTCTTTAGGCATAAAGAAATTCATTTGTAAGCCTTTAAAAAATACATTCATAAAACTCTATGTTTTATTTAAAATACTTATGCCTTACCTCAATATTAAGGAAAAATTAAGAAAAGGAAATCTATTTGTGCTTAACCAAATGTAATTGTGTTTAATATAGTATGTTAACATAATTATTTTAAAATCTTTAATATCAATAAAAACATTCAGAAAACTTCAGGACTAAATCATTGCTTTAAAACAG
>NW_016808026.1:358881-384367 GCF_001698545.2 Rhinopithecus bieti
TAATTATTTTAAAATCTTTAATATCAATAAAACATTCAGAAAACTTCAGGACTAAATCATTGCTTTAAAACAGAGGTAGAATTTTAATATTAGTTTTCTGTTGAGAACAAATGATTCAATTTCTCTTTTTTTGTGTAAAATTGATTGAAATGTATAATTTCAATATATGGCAAAGCACTAAGTCTTTCTATATAAAATTCTTATTTTTGGTGTCCATTTTATATGAACACAAATTTGTAAATAGAAATCTCTTCATAGTACAGTGCACTCAGTTGTGCAAACTTATCTTTTTAGGGTCAAAGAAGAACACAAACCACAGCTGACACAGTAAGTAAATGTATTAAGAGTGTAGTAGGCTTGACTTCTGTACTTTTGCCACATACTGCTTTCTGGTATTAGCTTATACTAATACTGGATAGGCTGCAGCTAGTGTGTCTTCTGCTTTCTGACTCTCTGGCTTGTAAGAGAGCTGCCTGCAGCTTCTTACTTCACCCACATAGTGACTGGATGTAGTTTTTTGCTGCCTGCTTGTGGACTAGTTAAGTGTTCAAATTTAATTTCCCTACATTTTGACTGCCTGGATAATTGGAGCTCACATTACCATTGGCTGTAGCTTTTGTGCCTGTGTATTTTTATTATGGATAAGAAAACATTAACCTACATTGTTATTCATTTGGTTATTCAGTCACATTATTTGCTTATTTAAACAGGTGGTTTCCCTTTAGTGGAATCACTGAACTGGTAAATAACGTTCTTCAGCCCCAGCAAAAACAACAAAATGAAAAGGAGCCCCAGACGTAAGTAAGCTGATCTATATAGACTAAATATTATCTCTGATAGTATAACATACTGAAAAGTATGTGTTAAAATACTGTCTTTGGAATAGTATGCCCTCAGAAAGGAAATTGATACTATTACCCTTAATGGAAATCTAAAAAGATGGCAAGGATAATTAACAGGGTAGTAAAAAAGAAGAGGTAATTCCCCCTACCCCGCTATATTTTAGTATAAATAATGTAAGCCATACTTATTCAGTAAAACATCCTTTTCCAACAATGCAATATATAACTAGAGAGTGTTTCTTTCAAAAATTATTCTAGAGAACGTGAAAAGACATTAACCCCCAAATTCAATCTTTGGTCAAATAGTTTTGGAAAGGTGGTTTTAAAAAAGGTTAAGCAAGTTTCTTTATTATAATTATTCTGAGAACCCAAATATGCTCCAAGGGTATTAGAACATACACTGTTTAATACATTTATTTGACCACTGAATCCTGTTTTTACTAAACATTTCATTAGATTATGAAACATAATTTGGGAAATGTGGCAATATATTCTCACACTGACCTGAAACATTAAAGAAGTATTGATATCATTTTTTTTGTTAATAGATTAAAAACACTGTTTAGAAAGTTGTTCACTTCTGTATCATTTTAATTTTGTGCAAGCAATATTATTTATGTTGTGAAGTTGAGGTAGCTCAGGATGTGAGAGAGACCGCATATATTTAAATTCCAGTCTTCTGACAGTTGCCATAATATTCAGAGGTGCTCCAACCACTTAGCCTCAGTGCTTCCTTTTGAATTATGACTTCGGAGAAGCTGGTTTGGTTGTAGGAATGGACAAGTTGAAAAGTGACATGGACCCCAGGAGAGAATGAGAATGACGAGTATGATGAAACACTCAGAAAAACATTCATGTTTTGCCTTTAATGCAGAGTAAAAGATAAACATCTTTTTTGTCTTGTTGCTATTGATGAGGATAATCTCCTCATCCATTTTATGCTACTTTGCATACATTTTATATTATATTTTGTCAGGGTTTTAGTTTCAACTGAAGTAAAAGTATGATGTGATATACTCTTCCTAATAGTTAATATGTAGTTCTCAAATTGGAACTTTTCCTGTACTTAAGGTCATTGAAGTCAGGCCAGTATTTGTCTTGCCTACTGTTTTATTCTTGGCATTTAGCAGAATGCCTAATACATAGTAGGAACTCAATAAATATTTCTTCATAATTGATTTATCATATTTTATCCTTTTATGATACAGGAGTTTTATGACATAAGGAGTAAAATTAAATTTAATAATTTCTTTTCTAACTAGCAAGCATTATGTTAAAATGCCACACAATGTCATTGTTTTGCTTTTTCACTATGGCACTGAAGCTTAAAATAAAATAAAATGGAGAAACCAATAACAAAACATAATTAGATATAATTTTGTCTTGGTTTTAAATGAGTTCAGTTATGTATCTTGTGTGTGAGGTTTTGAAAATAATCAAGATTGTGCCATATTATGTATTAGATTACCATGGCCATTAAATAAAATGACAGATATTTTGTGACTTTAAAAAAATGATATTTAGACTGGGCGCGGTGGCTCACGCCTGTAATCCCAGCACTTTGGGAGGTCGAGGTGGGAGGATCATGAGGTCAGGATATCGAGACCATCCTGGCTAACACGGTGAAACTCCATGTCTACTAAAAATACAAAAAATTAGCCAGGTGTGGTGGCGGGCACCTGTAGTCCCAGCTACTCGGGAGGCTGAGGCAGGAGAATGGTGTGAACCCGGGAGGCAGAGCTTGCAGTGAGCCGAGATTGTGCCACTGCACTCCAGCCTGGGTGACAGAACGAGACTCCGTCTCCAAAAAAAAAAATGATATTTAGATTACTGTAACAAAGTGACATTTGATCAGCATAAACACAAAAGAAATCACTTTAATAATAAATATAATCTAATCTGCTTTGATTTTTGGATAGGAAGATGGTAGAAAAAAATAGCACTTTTGGATGATTTAAAAATTAATTCTTGACTAATTGGTATTATTTCAATTAAGATGTCTTTGACCACTAATTCATTCTTCCTCTATGATTTATGTAGTTTTAAAAATTCAGAATCAATATATTCTCTTAATAGTTACATTCTTCATCTTACATTCTTGTTACATTGAAGATTTTTAGTATTTGTTTTTCTAGAAGCCTTCCTTTTGTCTTTCTGAACCACAGACCAGGGTTACTTCGGAATGCCCTTTAATTCACTTACTCTCTGTTTGAAGTTATAAGGCTTCTTCTTTCTAGGTTATCTTGTTTCTTTCCCAATATGAATACTGTCTGAGTGGGATAACTTCCTATCTGCTTACTTTCTATTATTCATCCATAAAATTATTTTGGGGAGCTGAATTCCAGGTATTCATTTTAAGTTTTAAATGTTGAAAAGTATTTTTTCATATTTTGTGCAAATACTTTCATAGCAGAATAACGAAATATTCTACCAGATAGCTAGTATTAAAAATCTATTATGTTTCCTAAATAGTAGTTCCATTTTAATCAATTTATATAAATTCCATTTTGTGGTTGTTGAAAAATGTAGTGATGATGTAGGCTTCTTGAGGTCTGTATTTTGAGGTTTGTTCATTTCATATTCTTTAGCATAACAGAAGATTTACTTATTTTGATTTTGGTAATTGATGTGAAATTATAGATATAAGTAGACTATTGTATTCAACTTTTCATGAGAATTGAGGCATAGAAAATTGAATGAGCCTTTTGTTTTAGTTGCCAGTTAATTCACCCTTTGTAGAAACTGCTTAATATATAAATTAGATAATTTTAGTATTTCTTTCTCTTTTCTTTTGCTATCTTTTGTATCAGCATTAAAATGAGGGAAAGTTTTCTGCAAAGACAATATAACGTAACAGGTTTTATGTAAGGTATAAAACAAGCCTCTGGATAATTAAAGATGGAAATACTAGGAAAAATGATAAATGCCTTATAATGCGGCTGTCATTTTAACTTTGTATCTTCAATACATAGCAAAATGGTAAAGGTAATTAAGAAACTTTTCTAATGCAAATACATTAAACTAATCAATTGGATTACTTTACTTTGAATTTTATATTTTAGTTTTATTTATGTTTTGCTATGATTAATAAATGTATGTTTGAAATACTAGGAAAATCTAAGATTTGAATTATTGGAATTAGATAACCACCTAATATAATAATCCTCTTTGGTTGTAAGGTCTTTTAATAGAAACAAAATGTTAAAGGGAAGAGTGTTTTAAGCATAGGGAACATGATATGTGAAAGTCTTTAAGTAGCAAGGTCACAAAGAAGACCAACGTGGGTGTAGTATAGTAGATGAGAGGGAGTGTGGCAGGAGATGAGGTTCCAGAGGTAGGACTCAGATAGGGCGGTGGTTTTACAGAGAATGATAAGGAGTTTGAATCTGAGTCTCAGTATACAGGGAAGATATTTAAGAGATTTAAACATGGGAGTGACATGATTTACTTTATTTATTTATTTTTATTTTTTTGAGATGGAGTATTGCTCCGTCACCCGGGCTGGAGTGCAGTGGCACCATCTTGGCTCACTGCAAGCTCCACCTCCCGGGTTCAGGCCATTCACCTGCCTCAGCCTCCTGAGTAGCTGGGACTACAGGTGCCCACCACCACGCCCGGCTAATTTTTTGTATATTTAGTAGACATGGGGTTTCACCGTGTTAGCCAGGATGGTCTTGATATCCTGACCTTCTGATCCGCCCATCTTGGCCTCCCAAAGTGCTGGGATTACAGGTGTGAGCCACCGCGCCCGGCTGGGTTTACTTTATGTATATAAAGATCATTCTGACTGCTCTATGAGTAGCATGAGTGAGAATAGAAGTGGAGAGAGCAACGGAAGAGGCCTTTTTTGAAGACTTTGCTAGTGATAGTGATAACCTGGACCACATTGATTACAAAGAAGATGGAGAGAAGTAAACTGAGAATATATTTGAAGATTGAAATGATATGATTTGTCGGAGGAATAGATTTAGAAGTTGTTGAAGAAGGGAAAAGAACCAAAGATGACTCCCAGATTTCTAGTTGAAAGAACTAATTGGGTCATGATGTTATTAAATATGATCAAGAAGAGGAGAAGATGAACAGGTTGGAGGTATAAACTAAAACTTACATTCTGAACTTTTAAAATTTAAGATGCTTATAATTATCCAGCATTAAAGGAGAGAGATGGACTGGCCAGAGATATATGTTTGAGAGTGGTTAGTATGGCACATAAGGCTAGAAAAATGCATAAAATTACCTAGAAAGAGAGTGTGTGATAAAGAGCAGACACAAAGATTTGTTAAGCTCTGAAGAATCCTTATACCTATCCTGGGTCCTGAGATAAAAAGACTATGGTTCCTACTCTCAAATAGTTCATGGTTAAGTGGAAAAAAGAGACAAGCTGATAACTAATTAAAAACAATCGTGTGGGGACTTCTGGTTTTCTTTTTGATAGGTGAAAGAGCGTGAAAGTTGTCACTGCTGTTCTCACAACAAGAAAAATGCTGATCTGAAAACCAACAACTTTTCTTAAATCCACCAGAAAATTGAGGTCACAGGGCAAATCAAGCCCTGAGTAGTGTAGAGAGAGGGACAAATATAAAGAATAAGTTTACTGGGTGAAGAAACCACAGATTCTGTTAGGAAAACTTAAACTATAATTGATGAACTGCTGGAAGCTGAATGTGGACTAACTTAAACGTTAAAACTTCCTGGGGTCCTAGCCCACAATTGTGGGAAGCCCCCACAATTTTTAGGTTTTACTTCTAGGAGTACCATGAAGCTCTGAAAGTGAAGATCAGAGAAAAGTCCCCTCATGCTTCCAGCTGGGGGAAGGGAAAGTAACCATCCTGAAATAGTCCAGGGGAGGAGTAATCATTTTGACATACTCCCAGAACTTTCTGTTCCCCACCTTCCCTCAAGAGAAACAACTTTACCAGAGGTGAATCAATATGAGAAAAGGAAAATAACTCCATTCTTTAGATTTTCCGCCTCACCTAAGGGGGACAAGAAGCTGAGAATCACTTTCAGAGTCACAGCCCAAGAGCACAGGTTCACTAAAACTGAAACCTATTCATAGGAGTAGGTTTCTCTTCCAAGTGGCAACTCAGATTTAGGCTGCTGCTTTCTTGTAAGCCATCCGGAACACATAGCTTCCAGAGTTGCTACACCAGTGGAAGACAGAGAACGGAAAACTCACACTTTTCTTTTTTTTTTTTTTTTTTTTTTTGAGATGGAGTCTCGCTGTGTCGCCCAGGCTGGAGTGCAGTGGCCGGATCTCAGCTCACTGCAAACTCCGCCTCCCGGGTTTACGCCATTCTCCTGCCTCAGCCTCCCAAGTAGCTGGGACTACAGGCGCCCGCCACGTCGCCTGGCTAGTTTTTTGTATTTTAGTAGAGACGGGGTTTCACCATGTTAGCCAGGATGGTCTCGATCTCCTGACCTCGTGGTCCGCCCGTCTCGGCCTCCCAAAGTGCTGGGATTACAGGCTTGAGCCACCGCGCCCGGCCCACACTCATTCTTAATTATGTAAGACAGAAGTGTCATAGGTCACTTTTGCTCACAGATTATTGCCTAAAACTTCTCACAAAGCACTATCCTCTATATAATGAGTTCTAGTAATACCTACAGTTAGTTTACATTTGATTCTTATTTATTGCAATGAGATAGAAATTTTAGGATGTCAAAAGATAAAGATTTGCCAGAAGAATAGTTACTGTAGCAAGGATTGCTCTGGCAACAAAATTTTTCTGGAAAGGAATTTTGAGGAAAGAGACTGTTTGCAAATGGGGTAGACATAGTTTTCAATGATAGAGGAAAGTGCATTCCAGAAAGCAAAGGGAGGATCCTAATTTTATAGCAAACGTTTCTGCCCATATTCTTAATCCAGTTTCTTTATGAAAATGAAGGATTCAAACTTGCTTCCTTCTCATTGGTTAACACAGCTCAGTTCTGACTGGTTGTTACAGCTGGGTTCTGATTAGTTGATATAGCTGAGCCCTGATTGGTTCGTTTAGGTGAGCACAAAGTTCAGGAGAGGTGTGGGTTTTCTGGAAACTCAGAGTATGTGATGACCGCTACTTAGCAAATGGCAGCTTGGCTGTCTTTAAAATCTTTAAAATCTAGGCCCAGTTAGCCACTTGAATTCCATCTTGAAGGATTAGTTCTTTCAGGTTCACATTTGTTCACAACTCCAATACAGTAGTTGCTTCTACCGTAACTGCTATAATGACTGAGATCAAGGTCTATTTTTTACAAGACTGAAGGTTAGATTATAATGTAAAGAAAATTCAAACGTACAAGTGTCCTCAGGAAGGAAATTTGCTACTTGTAGTGTTTTAAGTAACAGCTATTAGGTTGGTGCAAAAGAAAATTACTTTCAATGCCAAAACTGCAATTACCTTGCACCAACCTAATGTTAAGTTTTGTCAGTGAGATAACAGGGAGATTTTTGCCTTCTCTTAGGTGGTAATGAAAGACTAATGGAGATAAAGAATGATAACACTGACAATATGTGAATGTATACACATATTCTGAGAACCCTTTAGTTGGTCACCTGGGATGCTAAAGCACACTAATAAATAAGATTAAAAGTAAACAAAATTATTTTAGAAAGGAGGAGCCCAGAAACCAGGAAAGTTATAATCTTCTGTCTTGGGTGGAAGCTGTATAGTTTGGTTTGTCATTTGCTTGATCCGGGAGTCATTAGCTGTTTTTTTTCCAAAGATCATCTGCTTCTGGACTCCCATTGGAGAAGATTTTCAAACCCAGGGAAAATGCTGTGTGTCTTTTTAGTTGTGAAACATGAATTCAAGGGTCAACGTTTTGGGGCTTTTAACTGAAGTGCTAATTATTAGCATGACTTATTACACTCTTTTCATTAAGTGTCCAGGACAGTTTTTCTCCCATGTCTCCTCCAGAGTGCTAAATCTGCAGATCTCAGGTCATAGAAAGTTGCTTAGAAGGATGTTTTGGAAAGACTGCTTTTACCTGTTGTTGACAAGACTGAGTGCATCACGTGGTTTCTTTGCTTTGTCTACTCATCTTAGCTTGCAATAGCAGAATATAGGATCAAAGGTGAAATTTAAAAATATGTGGGGCAGTCCATTATTCATTCATAAGGAGAGAGCAGATGGGTCCCCAAAATGTTTATCTTTTTGTTTTGAAGGCTAATGGTGATGGAAATTGAAGAGTCCTTGAGGATATTTAATTTTAATTTTAAAATTTCACTTGTTATTTCTACTTTTTCTGAAGATTAAGAATGATATAGCAAAATATTGTTTTTGTAAGCTATGTGCTGCTTACGGTGCTTGACTGGTCAAATAAGTTGATATGGAGGCAGTCACAGTGGTGCCTGTGAGGACAGAGAAGGGAATGAGTGAAGAGGAGCAAGACTCTGGCACTACCATGGGCTGCGGGCTGCCTAGTGTAGAGAAAATGCTGGCCACTAATCCTGGCAAGACACCTATCAGCCTTCTGCAGAAGTACAGGACCAGAATAGGGAAGAACACCTGTGTACAACCTTCTCAAAGCCGAGGGCCCACCAGCCTAATTTCACCTTCCGGGTCACACTGTTGGCGACACCAGCTGCACTGGTCAGGGCTCCAGCAAGAAGGCAGTCAGGCACAAGGCAGCTGAGGTGGCCCTCAAATACCTCAAAGTGGGGAGCATGTTGCAGCCAGCCCCAAAGGACAGCAGTTCTTTTTCTCCCCTAGACTCTTCACTGCTTGGGGACGCTCTGTTTTTTACTGCTGCAGCAACTGCTACCCCAGTTTCATCTGTTGTCCTAACCAGGAGCACCCCCATGGAAAAGCAGCCTCTGCTCCTCCCTTCAGCAGTCCGAGTGCATCCCTATTGGTGCTCTTCAGGAACTGGTGGTGCAGGAAGGCTGGTGGTTGCTAGAGTACACAGTGACCCAGGAGTCCAGGCCAGATCACCGCGAATAATTCACCATGACCTGATGAATGGAGTGTTTCATTGAGATTGGCAGTGACACTTCCAAGTGTCACGTTAACAAGGTGTAATGCGGTGACCAAAATGCTGCTTCGAGTGCACACGTTGTCTCTGGATGCCTGGGATGGCAATGAGGTGGAGCCTGATGATGACTACTTCTCCACTGATGTGGGCTCCCGCCTGGATGGTCTTCGGAACCAGGGCCCAGGCTGCACCTGGGATTTTCTACAAAATTCATTGGAGAGAAGATCCTGTCCTTCTGCAATTGCTCCCTGGGCTCCCTAGGTGCTCTGGGCCTTGCCTGCTGCTGTGTCCTCTGTGAGCTTTCTGAGAAGCAGGCCTTCCACGTCAGTTACCTGGATGTTGAGGAGCTGAGCCTGAGTAGACTCTGCCAGTATCTGGTGGAACTGTCCATCCAGCTGGTGGTGATGAGTGGGAATGAAATCAGCGGGCTGTCTACTAGGGCCCGGAATAAATATGCTGCTTCGTGGATAAAACAAAACAAAACAAAACAAACAAACAAAGCTGATACGGAATTGTGAAATGGTAAAGGCAGTTCCTGGACATAGATGTGTTTCCAGGTCCAACATAGATAATCTTTAATCTGAATAATATAAAATTTACAGAATCTTTTTCATACCTTAGAATCATATTAAATGCTGTGTGGCTCAAGGCAGGGATAAGTAAATAAACTTTTAAAATGACAAATGAAAGATTGCTCAGAAAAGGATATTTAAAAAAATTGATAAAAGCAGCAAAGTGCTTATTGCTAAGTAACATAAAACATACAATGGAAAGTGCACAGATTGAAAGTATAGAAAGTAGCACTGAGATCAAGAAGCAGAACATTAACAGCCCTCCAGGATTTCCTCATGCTCCCTTTCAGGGAGAACTGTTTCCCATCTCCAAGGGTAACTTTTATCCTTTAGCCTAGCACCACTATTTTCTGTCCAGCACTGTTATTTTGGCCTATTTTTATTTAGAGTTTACAGAAAGAATCATACAATGTATTCTGTTGGTTCTGTATTGTTTTGCTCAATATAATGTTCATGAGATTCAGCTATATAATTGCATGCAGTTGTATTTCATTCATTCTGAGTGCTGTGTGTCCTCCAGTATCTGAATATACTACATTTTATTGATCAGTTTTACTATTGATATGCATTTGGGTTTGTTTCTAATTTTTGCCTATTATGAATAGTGCTGCTGTATACATTCTGATGTCATTATTGTTTTCCTATTAGTTTGGAGGAGAATTTTGGAGTTATTTGTGAAAGTAAAGTACTTCAGCTACTTCAAAATACTTTAAAATATTAAAGCTAGTAACTCTGTAATTGCCCTAATTTCCCATTTAGTTATTTGGTAATACTATAGATGCTGTTTGTTGTTGTTGTTGTTGTTTTTTGGGAGACAGAGTCTTGCTCTGTCACCCAGGCTGGAGTGCAGTGGCGCGACATCAGCTCACTGCAACCTCCGCCTCCCGGGTACAATCAGTTCTCCTGCCTCAGCCTCCCGAGTAGCTGGGGCTACAGGCATATGCCCGCCACCCCTGGCTGATTTTTTTGTATTTTTAGTAGAGATGGGATTTCACTGTATTTCCCAGGCTGGTCTCGAACTTCTGAGCTCAGGCAGTCTGCCTGCTTCACCTCCCAAAGTGCTAGGATGACAGGTGTGAGCCACTGCATGTAGCCTAGATGCTGTTTTTTGAGCATGCCTTACTATTTGATGTTTTGGTGCCTTTGCATCTGGCCTTGAAAGGGAGAAAAGGTGTGATATGATACGATTTGTTCTAAAATACAAATTTTGATATTTCACTTGTTATTTCTACTTTTTCTGAAGATTGAGAAAGACACAGAGAATGATATTGAGAATGATATAGACCTGGGGTGTCCAATCTTTTGGCTTCCCTGGGCCACATTGGAAGAAGAATTAATTGTCTTGGGCCACACATAAAATACAGGAACACTAATGATAGCTGAGGAGCTAAAAGAGTTTCCAAAATGTTATAATGCTTTAAGAAAGTTTACAAATTTTTGTTGGGCTGTATTCAAGGCTGTCCTGGGCCTCATGTGGCCCATGGGCTGCAGGTTAGACAAGCTTCATACAGACGGAAGATGTTTTTGTATTAGCTGTGTGCTTCTTATGGTGGTGATTTCTTCTAAAATACAAATCAGAGCATATCACTGTGCATCATACAGTATTCGAAAGTTTATAGTTAATGACATCAATTGAGATTAAGTGCAACTAAGTTTATACAAATTGTAAAAAATGCAAATAATGTTATCAGAGTTTTTTCTTTTATGTTTTGTGTGAAAACACATGTTATTATACCTAGGCAACAGTGGATAAAAGTGTTTTGCTCTCCAATTTCTTTTTCAAAGAAGTACTTTTTTTGGTCAAGCAGAAAGCAGTTATAGGTGGAATGTGTATAATGAACTCAAAATGATTCTTGTATTTATCACCATATTTTTATTTCAGAATTGAGTTGATACTTTTCTTCAGGAAGCAAATTCAGAGAAGCAATGAAACACCTTTTCCCTTTGGAGTCAGGAAGGGTTATCTATCTATCTATCTATCTATCTATCTATCTATCTATCTATATACAGTCATATAAATATAGTCATTCTCTAGTGTCAATAGCAAGCTACAAATGTAATTTTACATATTTTAATCTCAGTCTCTAATATCAAGATTATTTTATTTTGTGAATGGAGTAATAATGTCAGCTCTGAAGATTCTGTATCTAGCGACTACATAAATTTTTCAGGAGGAGGCCAGGTGCGGTTGCTCATGCCTGTAATCCTAGCACTTTGGGAGGCCGAGGCGGGCGAATCACGAGGTCAGGAGTTTCAGACCAGCCTGCCCAACATGGTGAAACCCCGTCTCTACTAAAAATACAAAAAATTACCTGGGCATAGTGGCGCATACTGTAATCCAGCTACTCAGGAGGCTGAGGCAGGAGAATTGCTTGAATCTGGGAGGCAGAGATTGCAGTGAGCTGAGATTGCGCCACTGCACTCCAGCCTGGGTGACAGAGCATGAGATTCTGTCTCAAAAAAAAAAAAAAAAAGAATTTTTTAAATTTTTCTGGAGGGAAAGACTCTCTTAATTTAATTACCTTTTCAATACAGTTTCAGTTATGATGGCATCATGAAACAAAGCCATTTGTATTAAAGATGTGTATTACAATAGAGAGAAATAAAAGGTATTCAATTAGGAAAAGAGGAAGTCAAATTGTCTCTGTTTGCAGGTGACATGACATATTTAGAAAACCCCATTGTGTCAGTCCCAAATCTCCTTAAGCTGATCAGCAACTTCAGCAGAGTCTCAGGATACAAAATCAATGTGCAAAAATCACAAGCATTCTTATACACCAGTAACAGACAAACAGAGAGCCAAATCATGAGTGAACTCCCATTCACAATTACTACCAAGAGAATAAAATACCTAGGAATCCAACTTAAAAGGGATGTGAAGGACCCCTTCAAGGAGAACTGCAAATCACTGCTCAATGAAACAAAAGAGGACACAAACAAATGGAAGAACATTCCATGCTCATGGATAGGAAGAATCAATATTGTGAAAATAGCCATACTGCCCAAGGTAATTTATAGATTCAATGCCATCCCCATCCAGCTACCAATGACTTTCTTCACAGAATTGAAAAAAAACTACTTTAAAGTTCATATGGAACCAAAAAAGAGCCCGCATAGCCAAGACAGTCCTAAGCAAAAAGAGCAAAGCTGGAGGTATCACACTACCTGACTTCAAACTATACTACAAGGCTACAGTAATCAAAACAGCATGGTACTGGTACCAAAACAGGTATGTAGACCAATGGAACTGAATACAGGCCTCAGAAATAACACCATATATCTACAACCATCTGATCTTTGACAAAGCTGACAAAAGCAATGGGGAAAGGATTCCCTATTGAATCAAGGGTGCTGGGAAAACTGGCTAGCCATATGTAGAAAGCTGAAACTGGATCCTTTCCTTACACAGTATAAAAAATTAATTCCAGATGGATTAAAAACTTAAATGTAAGACCTAATACCATAAAAACCCTAGAAGAAAACCTAGGCGATACCATCCAGGACATAGGCATGAGCAAAGACTTCATGACTAAAACACGGAAAGCAATGGCAACAAAAGCCAGAATAGACAAATGGGATCTAATTATACTAAAGAGCTTCTGCACAGCAAAGGAAAGTATCATCAGAGTGAACAGGCAACCTACAGAATGGGAGAAAACCTTTGCAATCTACCCATCTGAGAAAGGGCTAATATCCAGAATCTACAGAGAACTTAAACAGATTTACAAGAAAAAAAACAAATGCATCAAAAAGTGGATGAAGGATATGAACAGACACTTCTCAAAAGAAGACATTTATCTGGCCAAAAACACATGAAAAAAAGCTCATTGTCACTGGTCATTAGGGAAATGCAAATCAAAACCACAATGAGATACCATCTCACGCAAGTTAGAATGGCGATCATTAAAAAGTCAGGAAACAACAGATGTTGGAGAGGACGTGGAGAAATAGGAACACTTTTACACTGTTGGTGGGAGTGTAAATTAGTTCAACCATTGTGGAAGACAGTGTGGCAATTTCTTAAGCATCTAGAACTAGAAGTGCCATTTGACCCAGCAATCCTATTACTGGGTATATGCCCAAAGGATTATAAATCATGCTATTATAAAGACAGAGGCACATGTATGTTTATTGCAGCACTGTTCACAATAGCAAAGACTTGGAATCAACCCAAATGTCCATCAGTGACAGACGGGATTAAGAAAATGTGGCACGTATATACACCATGGAATACTATGCAACTATAAAAATGGATGAGTTCATGTCTTTGCAGGGACATGGATGGAGCTGGAAACCATCATTCTAAGTAAACTATCACAAGGACAGAAAACCAAACACCGCTTGTTCTCACTCATAGATTGGAGTTGAACATTGAGAACACATGGACACAGTGTGGGGCACATCACACACCGGGGCCTGTTGGAGGGTGGCAGCCTGGGGGAGGGATAGAACTAGGAGAAATACCTAATGTAAATGACAAGTTGATGGGTGCAGCAAACCAACATGGCACATGTATACCTATGGAACAAACCTGTACGTTTTGCATATGTACCCTAGAACTTAAAGTATAATAAAAAAATGTGTGTTAGAGATTCTTTCACAGTTCATAAGTGTGATTGGGTGTTTAATGCTCATTTGAGATGTTCCTCCCTCAAACCTTGGTATGATGTTTGCACATTACCCATCTGGTGTTAAAAAAAGAAATGTGTGAAAGATAAAGGATTAATATTGATAAAGAGCTTCATGTGACTTCTGGCATAAAGTCTTTTTTAGCCAGTAGTTCAGAAATGGTTTTGAGATATGCTATGAGTCTAAAAAGAATGAATCAAATATCTGATATATTTGAGATAGATTTGTAACCTTTCTCAGCATTGTCTTAGTGATTTCTATAACTAGTGATGTTACAAACTTAATTGGATATTAGATAATATGGGGAATAATCCTTAGTATTCTACCCCACGCTGACTTTCCAGCTTCTTCTATTGTATTTTCCTCCCTGTTTTCACCCCATGCATACCTTATTCCAAATGAGAATACTTTCAACTTCCTGAATTTTCCATTTGCTTTCATACTTTGCATATGAAAAAATACAAGCCTGAAATTTATCCTTCATTTTATGCCTGTCACAATTTTGCATGTCTTTCATGGCCAAAATGCTTAAAAACTAAAAAATGTTTTTCTTCTATTAAGTTTTATCAACACCGTTCACAACTAATGCTTCTTTTCCTTGTGCTCCAGTAACATTTTTCTTATATGTTAATACTTATCTAGTACATGTTTCAATTGACTTGTTAGAATAAAAACTTTAGACAAATTAAATTTAACAGAGTTTAATTGAGGAAAGAATGATTCCTGAATCAGGAATCCCCTAAACCAGAATAGGTTCAGAGAGACTTTGGCACTGCCACGTGGTCAGAGAGGATTTATGGACAGGAAAAGGAAAATGATGTGTAGAAAATTAAAATGAGGTACAGGAATAGCTAGATATGTTAAAATTCAGCATTTGCTACAGTTGAACAGTTGGCCACCTGTGGCCAACTGTTGGCTGAAACTCAGTGATTGGTACAAGAATAAGTTGCAGTCTGTTTATACATCTAGTTAGATTATGGTTCACTATGTACAGAGAAACCTTTAGACCAAACTTATAATGAGGGCAGTTTTCAGCTAAGCTTAATTTAACAATTCCCTTCATTTGGTCAACCTGAGAGGTTGACGAAAACTTTATGCATTGACATCATTCTTTAATGATCATTCTTTAAGTACATGGTAAATGTACTTGCTTGGTCTCAAATCTCACTAGAACATAACAGAACAGTGGGTTTTGTAAGTCCTCGTAAACAGGACTTTAACTTACTTTTTTTAAAAGATATCCTAGAGGAGACTTCCTTATTATGCTGGAATGTTCTGTTTTCAAGGGAGAAAATCATTTCGGGTCTTTTTTGGGGGGGCTATCTGCGTCTTTAAAGTTTCAATTTGATTATGTCACATTTAGCATGAGTGACTCCATTTTGATTTGATCCGGTCTGGTCTGTTAAGGCCTAGTGTATGAGCTCAGTCCAAAACAATGACCTCCCATAATTTTGTTTAACTCACTCCTTTTGGTCAGGTTTTTACTTAGGTGAGAGTGTGACCAAAGCTTGGGTCATTAGCACTACTCTTAGTTACCATCATTTAGGGTTTCCAGTCACAGTATGTCATTCATAGGTTATGGTGTTCTCATAATCATGCATTTCTTTGAGTTTTTGTTGTTCTATTTGAAAAGAAACCATTTGACCTTCTATAGATGACTGTATGCAAACATTTAAAACTTTTGAGAGAATACAGTGCACCAGGGAGACTACTGTTATGACTGTCAGGAGGATAATACCAAGAGTTTGGAGTATGCCTTAGCCAGGATCCTCATGAACCAAACCAGCTAAAATCAAAGACCAAAGAATGAACTAGATAAAGTATCTGTTTGTTTCAACCAAGCAACCTATTCGTTAATCCCCTACAACAGAATCTCTGTAATACCTAATGTATGTATCATGTGCAACAAGAAGTGCCAGTAACTGCACAGATAATTCTCTGTTCAGCAGTAAGTTATAATTTTATATCTAGCATAACTTTAGCAAGATAATTTAAAGAAGCTTTTTGTGCAGCCATAGCCTTTGCAGTAGAATCTGCTGTAGAACCTGTTATAAGGAATACATTTTTAATAATTGCCTCATTTACTCCAAACTATGTCAAAAGAGACCACCCATCTTCAATAGTGAAGGCCTTCTGGCAGTTTTCTCTTTAACTGATGATGTAGGTTAAGAGGAGTGGACCACTGTTCTGTTTCTGACAGATTATGAAGCAACAAAGGTATCATTAACATTTCTTGAACACGTTGTTTTTCATCTTTCATCTATCAAAGCATAGGTTTTCCATAAATAAGTTTGGCTGCAAAATCACCCACAAATAAAAGTATACTTCATGAGTGCACACAAACTCCTTTCCAGTTGTGGTGTTCATAGAGGTATAAGCAAGGAAAATTTTAAGAAGTAAGAGTTTCATGATAGCAGAGAAGTCTTGATCTGTGATCTTGTGAAAGCTGTCTGCATCTGGAATGTCATCTGCTTCTAGGGAGAAACTTCCATGGTTAGCTTTACCTTAAGGTCTCCAATGGGTGTATAGTTCCAAGAGTCTGTAGGGGCTCTTCTGAGTTGTGAGATTACAAGCTCAAGGCTCACAGTCCCACAGTTCTGTTGCAGTGTGGGTTACAAGGGCAGTCTTTCCTTGATGTTTCCAGAAGACCAAATCTCTGAGTTTTAGATCACCTGGGTTTGATTGCCCTTTGTTGGTAGACCACGACAAGCTTTCTTTAACCTGGTGAAAATACACTTTGGCATAATACATTAAAGCCTGTTAGAGTTTAGTCATATTAGAGTTTAGGAGTGGAAGATACATGAGGTTCTATTGTTAGGAGCGTAGGCCTTCCAGTGACGATTTCATAAGGGATCAACTTATATTTTCCTCTGGAACTTGATCTGATTGTTATCAATCTGCAATATCTTTGACCAAGGCAACCTAGTTGATTTAATTAGCTTTGCCTAATGTTATTATATTTGTAACATCTTATTTAACTATTTTACTGTCCAGTGAAACAAGTACCTTTATCACTAGAGATTTTTCCAGGAATGTCCCATGAAGGAAATACATTTTCTGATAACCTTTTAGCTACTCTTACAGGATTAGCCTTCTTGTATGAGAAAGCTTCTATATAACCGGAATATATGCACTGAAAACAACAATGGAATGAAATCTCTCTATGTTCAAATGGCCCATCAGGTAGCAGAAATATACCTGAAGTATATTTGTCACAAGTCATTTTGGTAATTTAGAAGAGTCACCACACCAGTATGTGAGTGTGTGCGTGTGTGCATGTATGTGCACGTGTGTGTATTCTATTTGGATCATTTTATCTCCTCCGTGATGAGTCATGGAGTATAGACTATTTATTTATTTACTTATTTATTTAGAGATGGAGTCTTGCTCTGTCACCCAGGCTGGAGTGTGGTGGCACAATCATAGCTCAGTGTAGCCTTGAACTCCCAGGCTCAAGCAATTCTCCCACCTAAGCCTCCTGAGAAGCTGGGATTACAGGTGGAAGCCACAATGCCCAGGTAGAGCTTTTAATAATGGAGGTTTAAGTACTTAGGAAATACCAGGTGACTGTCCAGCCTCTCTCTGTGAGTCTACACTTAACATTGGATTTATATTCTCTTAAATACCAATTTTGTTTCTCCAAATCAAGTGTGTAGCATTGTTTTCTAGATGGATTATCATAGTTTATTAATCTGTGTTTTCATGCTGCCGATAAAGACATACCGAAGACTGGGTAATTTATAAAGGAAAGAGGTTTAATGGACTCATAGTTTGATGTGGCTGGGGAGGCCTCACAATCATGGTGGGAGGCAAAATTCACATCTAACATGGTATCAGGCAAAGAGAGAATGAGAGCCATGCGCAAGTGTTTCCCCTTATAAAACCATCAGATCTCATGAGACTTATTCATTACCAAGAGAACTGTATGGGGGAACCCCCCCCCCCATGATTCAGTTGTCTCCCCCTGGGTTCCTCCCAAAACATGTGGGAATTGTGGGAGCTACAATTTAAGATGAGATTTGGGTGGGGACATAGCCGTACCATATCATTTCATCCCTGACCACTTTGAAATCTCATGTCCTCATATGTCAAAATCAATCATGCTTTCTCAACAGTCCCTCAAAGTCTTAATTCATTTCACCATTAACTCAGAAGTCCACAGTCCAAAATCTCATTTGAGACAAGGCAAGTCCCTTCCACCTATGAACCTGTAAAATCAAAAGTAAGTTAGTTACTTCCTAGATACAATGGGAGTATAGGCATTTGATAAATACAGCCATTCCCAATGGGAGAAATCGGCCAAAACATAGGGGCTACAGGCCCCATGCAAGTCTGAAATCCAGTGGGACAGTAAAATCTTAAATCTCCAAAATGATTTCCATTGATTCCATGTGGCTCACATCCAGGTCACACTGATGCAAGAGGTGGTTCCCATAGTCTTGGACAACTCTGCTCTGTGGCTTTGCAGGGTACAGACCCCCTTCTGGCTGCTTTCATGGCCTGGCATTGAGTGCCTGTGGCTTTTCCAGGTGCACAGTGCAAGCTGTCAGTGGATCTACCATTCTGGGGTCTGGAGGATGGTGGCCCTCTTCTTACAGCTCCACTAGGCAGTGCCCCAGTGAGGACTCTGTGTGAGAGCTCCAACCCCACATTTTCCTTCTGCACTGCTATAGCAGAGGTTCTTTATGAGGGCCCTGCTCCTGCAGCAAACTTCTGCCTGGATATCTAGGCGTTTCCATACATTCTCTGAAATACAGGCAGAAGTTCCCAAACCTCAATTCTTGACTTCTGTACATCCTCAGGCTCAACACCAGGTGGAAGCTGTCAAGGCTTTGGGCTTGCACCCTCTGAAGCCATAGCCCAAGCTGTACCTTGGCCCTTTTTAACCATGGCTAGAGCAGCTGGGATGCAGGGCACAAAGTCCCTAGGCTGCACACAGCCTGGGCCCAGCCCACAAAACTATTTTTTCCTCCTAGACCTCTAGACCTGTGATGGGAGGGGCTGCTGCAAAAGTCTCTGACATGCTTTGGAGATATTTTCCCCATTGTCTTGGCAATTAACATTTGGCTCCTTGTTACTTAAGCAGATTTCTGCATCTGGCTTGAATTTCTCCTTAGAAAATGGGTTTTTCTTTTCTGTTGCATCATCAGGCTGCAAATTTTCTGAACTTTTATGCTGTTTCCCTTTTAAAACTGAATGCTTTTAACAGCACCCAAGTCACCTCTTGAATACTTTGCTGCTTAGAAATTTCTTCTGCCAGGTACCCTAAATCATCCCTCTCAAGTTCAAAGTTCCACAAATTTCTAGGGCAGGGACAAAATGTTGCCAGTCTCTTTGCTAAGAAATAAGAGTCAACTTTGCTCCACTTCCCAACAAGTTACTTATCTCCATCTGAGACTACGTTAGCCTGGATTTCATTGTCTATATCGTTATCAGCATTTTGGTCAAAGCCATTCAACAAGTCTCTAGGAAGTTCCAAACTTTCCCACATTTTGCTGTCTTCTTCTGAGCCCTCCAGACTGTTCCAGACCTCTGGCCTGTTACCCAGTTCCAAAGTTGCTTCCACATTTTCAGGTAGCTTTACAGTAGCACCCCACTCTAATGGTACCCGTTTGCTGCATTAGTCCATTTTCATGCTGTTGATATTGACATGCTTGATGCTGGATAATTTATAAAGGAAAGAGGTTTAATGGACTCATGGTTCCACATGGCTGGGGATGCCTCACAATCACGGTGGGAGGTGAAAGGCACGTCTTATATGGTGGCAGGCAAAGAAAGAGAGCCAAGCAAAAGGGGTTTCCCCTTATAAAACCATCAAATCTTGTGAGTCTTATTCACTACCATGGGAATAGTAGGGGGGAACCGCCCTCATGATTCAGTTATCTCCCACCGGGTCGCTCCCAAAACGTGGGGATTATGGGAGCTACAGTTTCAGGATAAGATTTGGGTGTGGACACAGCCAAAGCATATCACATTGGTAATTTGACTTGGATCATGGAGTTCATTCAAGTAGCACTTCTTAATAATTTCAGTGCTGGCTGATTTATTATGAAAATCTGGCAAAGTATTTTCTTGGTATTCAATTAATTATTGTCCTCCTTGGGTTAGCAGTTTTATAAATCAGTTAGTCTTTTCATTGGAGTGCGAGGAATCCTTACTTAGTCCAAATGATATGATCCTAAAGTCATCAGAAACCTGTATTCAAAGGTGCTTCTTATGGTCCTTTCTACCCTTTCCATGAACTTCCTCAAAGACACAACACTTTAGGATTTTATTTGCTTGTAAAGAGTTGTTTTAAAATGTATCAGAATTAAGCACTTAACAGTGGACAGGAATTAATATGATCATGGTCAAAGACACAAGTGAGAAGAAAATTTGGTTATTTCTGTGGCCTATAATAACTTAACATAATAACTATAGTTATGACTGATTTCCTACCAAGATATAACAGAATTTTAGGAATCTCATACAGTTTTGGAATGTATATTAATAACATATTCATAAAAATATAACTCAAAGAGGGTAAAACATTTCTTATTTGACAATGCTTCCCATATGCTTTTTTTGTTGTTGTTAGATGGAGTCTCGCTGTCGCCCAGGTTGGAGTGCAGTAGCGCCATCTCCACTCACTGCAAGCTCCGCTTCCCAGGTTCATGCCATTCTCCTGCCAGAGCCTCCCAAGTAGCTGGCACTACAGTTGCCTGCCACCACGCCCAGCTAATTTTTTTATTTTTAGTAGAGACGGGGTTTCACCATGTTGGCCAGGATGGTCTCGATCTCCTGACCTCGTGATCCGCCTGCCTCAGCCTCCCAAAGTGCTGGGATTACAGGCGTGAGCCACTGTGCCCAGCTCCCATATGCTCTAATATACCAAATAAGTCTGTTCATCTCTCTCTTGAATGTTTCAGGGTCCCTCTGTAGCATTCCAAAGTAGTTTGAGGTCACAAAAAGACAACTTTTAATTTGAAGTTTGATTTGGGGAAGCATATCAAATATGTCAAAGGTTTAAAACAATTAAAATAGGATCACTAGTCATTGTAAATAATATTTATTTAGCCAAAGGGATAAATAAAAGGTTTTAAAAACCAAAAATCTGTTTTCAGTTTTCCAAACAATCTGGAGACCTAATGAAGACAATATGGGACAGTATCTGTGTCTGCCTTTCTCTTCTATTGTTTTTTTTTTCCCACAGTTTACTCAAATGTTGAACAGAAATTTATCTACTATCTCTTATTAATATTATATGAAAATCTTGTTCAAAATAAAAAACCAAATGTTACTTATTAACAGATAATAATGTTATTATCAATTATATTAGGCCATTCTTGCATTGCTATAAATAAATACCATTGATTGGGTAATTTATAAACAAAAGAGTTTTAATTGGCTCACAGTTCTGCAGGCTTTAAAGTAAACATGGTGCTGGCATCTGCTTGGGCTTTTAGGGAGGCTCCAGGAAGCTTACAGTTCAAGGTGAAGGGGGAGCAGGCCAGTGCAGGAGCATGGCTAGAACAGGAAGAAGAGAGGGTGGTGGGGAGAGGTGCCACACATTTTTAAAGATAACCAGAGTTAGTGAGAACTCACTCACTATAGGAAGATAGCACTAAGACATGAGGGATCCAGCCCCATGACCCAAACACTTTATACTAGGCCTCACCTCCAGCACTGGGGATTACGATTCTACATGAGATTTGGGTAAGGACAAATATCCAAACTCTATCATTCCATCCCTTGTCCCTCCCAAATCTCATTTCCTTCTCACATGGCTAAATACAATCATGCCTTCACAATAGCCCCCCAACATTGTAACTTGTTCTATTGTTTAAAGTCCAAAGTCCAAAGTTTCATCTGAGACAAGGCCAGTCTCTTTTACCTATGAGCCTGTAAAATCAAACAAGTTATCTACTCCCACAATACAAGTGGGGTATAGGAATTGGGTAAACATTTTATCCCAAAAGGTAGAAATTGGCCAAAAGAAAGGGGCTACAGGCCTTATGTAAGTTTGAAACCAAGCAGGGCAGTCATTAATTCTTAAAGCTCCAAGAAATCTCCTTTGACTCCATGTCCTGCATGCAGGACACACTGCTACATGAGGTGGGCTCCTATGGCCTTGGGCAGCTCCACCCCTGTGGCTTTGCTGGGTACTGCCCCTGTAGCTACCCTCATAAGTTATTGAGTGCCTGCAGCTTTTCCACATGCAGGATTCAAGCTCCCACTGGATCTACTATTCTGGAATTTGGAGGATGGTGGTCCCTTTCTCACAAGTCTACTAGGCAGTGCCCCAGTGGGGATTCTGTGTGGAAGCTCCAACCCCACATTTCTCCTCTGCACTCTCCTAGTAGAGATTCTCTGGGAGGGCTCCACTCTTAGGAGGCTTCTGCCTGGACACCTGTGCTTTTTCATACATCCTCTCAAATTTAAGAGGTGGCTGCCAAGATTGCACTCTGTGCCTGCAATCTTATGTGGAAGCTGCCATGGCTCATGGCTTGCATTCTTCAAAGTGTCAGCTCAAGCTGTAGAGCAGCCAGCGTGCCAGGTGCCATGTCTTGAGGTGCCACAGGGTAGTGGTTTTTGTTCTCCCAGGTCTCAGTGCGGGTGATAGGAGGGCCTGCTGTGAAGGATTCTGAACTCCATCAAGGTTTTTTCTCCATTGTCTTGAATATTAGCAGGGGGCTCCCATTTAGTAATGTAAATATCTCTAGTAAGTTGTTGCTTCACAATCAGCTTGAATTCCTCTTCCAGAAAAGCTTTTCCTTTGCCACATGGCCAGGCTGCAGATTTTCCAAACGTTTAGGCTCTGTTTCCTTTGAAATACAAGTGTTGACTTTAGATTATTCTTTGGTCCCACATGTGAGTATAGGTTGTTAGAAGCAGGGAGGCCACATCTTGAACTTTTTGCTGCTTAGAAATTTCTTCCTTCCGATACCCTAGGTCATCACTCTGAAGTTCAAACTTCCACAGATCCCTAGGACATGAAGAGAATGCAGCTAAACTCTTTGCTTAGGCATAACATGCGTGACATTTATTCCAGCTCCCAGTAAGGTTCTCATTTCCATCTGAGACCTTGCCAACCTTGATTTTAGTGTCCATACCACTATCAGCATTTTGGTCACAACTGTTTAATCAGTCCCTAAGAAGTTCCAAACTTTCCCTCATCTTCTTGTCTTCTTTTGAGCCCTCCAAACTCTTCTAACATCTGCCCGTTACCCAGTTCCGAAGTTGCTTCCTCATTTTCAGATATCTTTATAGCAATGCCCTACTCCTTGGTACTATCCATATAGAAGTTAATATTGCTAAAATCTTATAAACAAATCCATCCAATCTCAGCTTTTGACCACACAAGATTTTCATAAACCTTTTATAATCTCTTAGAAATATTTAAATGTTTTTATTTTTAAGTTTTTTAAAATATATCTATATCATTTTTATTCTTTTAATTTGGAGCAAACTTTAAGTAACTTCTAGATGGGCAGAATTGATTTTCTCAACAAACGCATATTTTATCCCTTTACAACTTTTCTCACTAAAACATCTTACTTTTCTTTATACACTCTGTCTACAGAATTGTTTTTCCTATATCTAGTAGTTATAGTTACACACATTAACTATAATTTTAACTCTGAGTAACCCTAGTTTTTAGCAAAAACCTAGCGTAAGTAATTTTGAACTGTTTTATATCAGCATTTGCAGATGAAAATGATTTTATGACTTTTGAATTATGTTTTCTCAAATTTTGTTTATTAATTGATTTAATTTTTTAGCATTTTATGTAACATAAAATAAGATGCCAAAGTATATGACCTTGAATTTATGTTTAATAATTAATGTTTCAGTATTTTAATCTACTTACAAATGAATCATTTTTTGATTATTTGTTACTTAATTTAATATAACATGATTTGAAGATTTTAAGTTACTGAAAAGATTAAATGATTTTCCTGCCTCAGCCTCCTGCGTAGCAGGGATTACAGGCACCCGCCACCATGCCCGGATAATTTTTTGTATTTTTAGTAGAGATGGGGTTTCATTATCTTGACCTGGCTGGTCTTGAACTCCTGACCTCAAGTGATCTGCCCGCTTTGGCCTCCCAAAGTGCTAGGATTACAGACATGAGCCACCAGACCTGGTTCTGAAAAGAATTTTGAAATGTGACCCTCTCTAAAGTCTTTCCTAGTAGTCCTGGGTCTCAGGTAGCCACATGGCATCCTGGATGGCTATGAAGGCCAGGGCCCATCTGGGTCCTGAATTTACATATTAGGCATAGAACTCAGAAGAGAAGACAGCTGTGAAGGTGATTCCTGTTCCACGCAACCCTTTGCAGAATGGCTAGGAGGCAAAAGTGGACCAGGGAGGAAGGGGCCATAATGGGCTTGACTCGGCCCTGCAGCTGGTGGTCTAAGTACTTGAGGACATATCTTCAGGTCCTACCTTGGATGCCTGTCCAGATCCCAGAACCTAGAGGCTTGAAACATAAACATAAGTTCACCATCAAATTAAACAAGTATTAAAAATATTAAGGAAGCACCTGTTTTATGACCTTAAAACATGTAACAGAGATAGCATAAGCCTGTCTGACCAGTACACACAGGCAGAAATTACCAAATTATATTTAACTGACAATTTTGAAGCCAATTTTGAAGACAATTAAAGTTGTTTTACCAGCAGTTTTACAACTACTTTTATTTACCAAGTATTAGCACATGCACATAACACATATAGACTTACAGACATACAGACACTCAGACAAAAGCAGATCTTTTAGCTTTTATAAAGAATTCTGTTTTGTGGACTTTTAAATAGTTTTTCTTTTCCCTGTTTACTCTATCAGTCTTCCAATTACCTGTTTTTTTTTTTGTTTGTTTCTTTTTTTTGTCCTAAGCAATTATTAGTTAAGCAACAATTTGTCTTTTAAAGTGATGACTTTTAGGTGAAAAAAAGGTAGAAAATTTATGTGTGAAAAGCACAGAGCTGAGACTTTAGGCCTAAATATTGTATCTCCATTTATTCAAACCAAGGAAAAAAGGTACATAAAGACCCATTTAAGACAAGATGGCCAGAAAACTACCTTAAACAAAGGTAAGACTTGTTATGTAAATTAAAACAATGGTAAGAGTTTCTAGTGACCCAGTCTTCCCTTTCATACACCCTTGCAAATGGAAATTTCCTTATAGATGTAAACTTTTTTGCAAAAGGGTTTTTAATATAGACTGCTAAATGCCAGAAAGGTATATTTTCTTTCTTTTTTTTTTTTTTTTTGAGGCGGAGTCTTGCTCTGTCGCCCAGACTGGAGTGCAGTGGCCAGATCTCAGCTCACTGCAAGCTCCGTCTCCCGGGTTTACGCCATTCTCCTGCCTCAGCCTCCCGAGTAGCTGGGACTACAGGCGCCCGCCACCTCGCCCGGCTAGTTTTTGTATTTTTAGTAGAGACGGGGTTTCACGGTGTTAGCCAGGATGGTCTCGATCTCCTGACCTCGTGATCCGCCCGTCT
>NW_016808026.1:384844-389221 GCF_001698545.2 Rhinopithecus bieti
AAGAGGGAATAACAATATTGAAATATTTTTAGAAGCTTCTGCATATCAATAGGCATATCTGGGTGAGCCTAATTCAGGAGCCCTCATTTTAAAATATACTTCTTGGCTGGGCAGGGTGGCTTACACCTGTGATCCCAGCACTTTGGGAGACCAAGGCGGGTGGATCACTTGAGGTCAAGAGTCTAAGAGTAGCCTGGCCAACATGGTGAAACCCTGTCTCTACTAAAAATTCAAAAAAGTAGCCGGACATGGTGGTGCACATTTGTGATTTCAGTTACACAAGAGCCTGAGTCAGGAGAGTAGCTTGAACCCAGGAGGCAGAGGTTGCAGGGAGCTGAGATTGTGCCACTCCACTCCAGCCTGGGTGAGAGTAAGACTCCGTCTTAAAAATAAATAAAATATACTTTTAAAGTGTAGTGTTGTTCATTTGGAATGTTTCAGTGAATTTTTAAATTACCTTTAGTAAGATTTTGCCATTTCTCCAAGTGTTTCCTGCTTTTGGGGCTTAATACTTATACATGTAAATGTAGGTATAGTTGGAAGTTGGCGTACTCAGTTCTTTAGAAATTAGGATTCCATTTGCACATGGAATCTTGGCTTTGCCTCTCAGATCCCCTTGATCAACTTGGCCAATGATTTTTTCCTACTCAAGTATGTAAAAAAAAAAAAAAGAAACAAAGGGGATGGTACTCAAAAGTCTTTAAGAACTCCTGAAAGCTGGAGTTCACATCCCCTGCAATATTGCCGTTTACTGCCAGTTTCTTCCTGACCTAGTCAGACACCTTAGGCCTCTAACTGGATTCAAGCCAGATAATTACCAGATAGAGTGTGATCTGGGACCCAGTTTAGTTTCTGTCATGACTTCTGAACCCAGTTCAGATAAAAAATTTGCTCAAACAAACTTAGATAGCTCAAAGCAGAAATCCATGGATCTTAAGAATCCGAGAGAGAACTTACCCATAGTCCCCAGTTTCTGTGAGAGCAATGGACACAATGGCCAAGCAGGTACTTTGCTCGGTTACTCAGTGCTCCTGGGGCTCACTAGAAAGTCTATTTTGGTTCCCACTTCTGATACCATGTGTTAAAATTAAAAATTTTGGACAAATTAAATTTAACAGTTTAATTGAGCAAAGAATGATTTGTGACTCAGGTAGCCCCCCAACCAGAACAGAGTCAGAGAGACTCCAGTACTTCTGTGTGGTTGGAAAAGATTTTTGGACAAAAAAAAAAAAGAAGTGACATACAAAAATATAGAAGGGATGTATAGAAGGAGCTGAATTAGTTACAGTTAGGTGCTTGCCTTATTTATTTATTCTGTATGTATGTGTGTATTTATTTATTTATTTATCTAGCTATGCTTCACTGAAACTCAGTGATAGTTACAAGAGTAGGTTACAGTCTGTTTATACATCCATTTAGGTTACAGTTCACTATGTAACTGTACTCCAGACAAATATATGGCGAAACCTTTAGGGCAAATTTATAAGGAGGCAGCTGTAGGCTAAACTTAATTTAATAGACTTAATTATATTTGTTTCCATGTCTGTCTCCTATCTATGCATGTCCTTATCTATCTTATTTTACTGATGACAAGAACAGGGTAATATTCAGCTTTATATTTTTCTCTATCATGTGTCAAATAGTATATACACAATACATATTTATTCATTATTAATGTAAACATTCAGTAAATATTTATTGAGAACTTGACTGTGAGCCATGTATTATGCTAGTCACTGGGATAAAATGGAAAGCAAAAACAAAGCAATTCTCATGACTTTTCTAATTAGAGAGGTAGAGATTAATGAGATAATTACATACATGAACAAAAGGTGCAACTCCAGTAAATGTCATATAATACAGTGCTTTGAAAATATTTAACAGAGGGATTTGACCTAGTCAGTGATGTTAAGGAATACCTCTCCAAGGAAGTGATGTTGAAGTGCATGAGAATAAGGAGGAGTATGGAAGTATGGTTATATTATCTTCATGACATTGTTAGAGAACTTGCTTTTTCTTTCTTTCTGAAACAACATATAGAACATGGAAATATTTCTTAGAGGTCCTTAATCTGTTTTGTATATGAATCCATTTGACAGCCTGGTGAAGCCTATTGACTGTTTCTCAAAATGTTTTTAAATGCACAAAAGATAATACATGCAATTAAAAATGAAGTCAATTCAATTGAAATACCAATCTATTCATGGACTATCTGGGGTGGATCACAAGTTAAGATAGAAAATTTGAGTTAAAAGAATCACCTGTAATCCATACAGGTGGTTACTGTTTTTCTGAGGATTGGCAATAAATGCAGATAGATGTTTTTAGGTGGTAAGACTCAACACTGTGAAGATGTCAATTATCCTAAAAGTAATCTATAAATATAATGCAATTTTAATAAAAATCCCTCTAGGATTTCCAAGAAAGTTGGATAAAAGTGTTATAATATTTATATGGAGGAACTCATTTTACAAATAGTAAGTTCCATGAAGAAGACCAGAGGCAAACCCATTTTACCAGATAGCAAAGCAAGTTACAAAGCCAGAATACTATATATCCTGAAATATATGGATTCTCCCCTTCCCCTGAAACCATCCCTCTAGTAAAAGGAAACTGCTTGATTTGATTCCTCATAAATCTTATCTTATGAGGAGCTCTTAATTTCTTTATTTTGAACTACAGAGAACTGCTTGAAGAGAACATATTGTCCTGAAAGGACCTCAAACTAGTTTTGTATACCTATGCCTATAGAGAAACAAGAAATTTAACATCAATCAAATTCACAGTGGTATGACCTCACAGTAGCAAGTGTTGGAAATCCTAGTAAACAAACTTTTAAAAGATTACTTAAAAAAGGAGTAATATAGGTAGTTAACTTTTGGAGAATATGAAAACACACTTACAATATGAATAGGGAAACAACAACAACAAAACTATGTGGCTGGGAAAAAATTTTCCAGGAACAGCAGTAAACATGAATTGAAAAGTCTCATTATTTCACAGAACTCAGAAGTGAAAAAATGTTTACCTTAGAAAATACGAAATTCATTGAGTTTCCTTAGTGATGAGGGAGACTTTTATATAGAAGATATACATGAAAAATTTAGATACAATAACTTTATGAGATAAGAAAGTAGAAAAAATTTCTAAATTTATATTTAAATATTTATTTGTAATAAAAGTTTTAAACTAATTTTATGATTATATCTTTGCCTCTTTTATCTGCATCAAGAATTTGCAAAATATGGCCTGTGGACCAAAATCCTGCCTGCTGTCTGCTTTTGTAAATAGCATTTTATTGGAATATAGTCAAACTCATGTTTTCATATTATTGATGGTTACCTTTGCATCCCAGTGGCAGAGTTGAGTAGCAACAGAGACTGTATGGACCACAAGGCCTAAATTACTTACTATCTGGTGCTTCACAGAAAACGTTTGTTGACTTCTGATCTACATCACTAGAAAGTTATATATTCAAATTTATATATTTAAGATTTTTTTCATCTTTAATTTTATTTGGAGTTTGGTTGTTGTTATCTTGTTCTTGAGTAAAAGCAGACACAAACACCATTGAAACAGAATGCAGAGTTCATAAACAGACCTATGCATATATGGGAACTTAGTATATGATAGATTGAGATCACAAATCAGTGGAAGAAAGGACAAACTAGCTAGTATATGATGCTTGGAATTTAGAGTCTCTATATGGAGAAGATTAACATTAAATCCCTGCATCACAGCACATATAAAAATAAACTTCAGATTGATTAAAAGTCTAAATATGACTAGTAAAATTATAAAGCTACTAGAAGAAACCACAGAAATTTTTGGTGCCTGACTTAGGGTTAGGTAAGGTTGTTCTGTTCTGTTTTATTTTGTTTTATATAGCCAGCCACCAAAGCCACAAATGATGAAGGGAGAAATTGCTGTATTTGACTACCTCAAAATTAAAGATTTCTGTTTAACAAAATTAACAATCTGAGAGAAGAAATTTCCTATGTTCAACTATGTATATATAGGCTATATAGTGTATACTCCTGCATATCAAGAATAATAATACAGGAAATCCAATCCAGTAAAGGATATGAATAGGCAGTTCATAGGAAGGGCAGTCAAATTGGCTGGATTTCACCGAAATCAGAAAACTATGAACTAAAAAATGGGACATCAATTAATATCCATCAAATCAGCAAAAATTTAAAAAGTTGAATAATAATCACACATTGGCAAGGATGAGAGGAAACTAGAATATTCATACTTTGCTTGCAGATGTACTAACAGGGTTAATCCATTTGGAAGAGCAGTTTAAAAGTACCTAGTGAACATTAGTATGTATATCATATTTCTGCATAAATGCCCTAGGGAAAACTTTATATG
>NW_016808026.1:389808-412543 GCF_001698545.2 Rhinopithecus bieti
GAAATATATGGATTCTCCCCTTCCCCTGAAACCATCCCTCTAGTAAAAGGAAACTGCTTGATTTGATTCCTCATAAATCTTATCTTATGAGGAGCTCTTAATTTCTTTATTTTGAACTACAGAGAACTGCTTGAAGAGAACATATTGTCCTGAAAGGACCTCAAACTAGTTTTGTATACCTATGCCTATAGAGAAACAAGAAATTTAACATCAATCAAATTCACAGTGGTATGACCTCACAGTAGCAAGTGTTGGAAATCCTAGTAAACAAACTTTTTAAAAGATTACTTAAAAAAGGAGTAATATAGGTAGTTAACTTTTGGAGAATATGAAAACACACTTACAATATGAATAGGGAAACAACAACAACAAAACTATGTGGCTGGGAAAAAATTTTCCAGGAACAGCAGTAAACATGAATTGAAAAAGTCTCATTATTTCACAGAACTCAGAAGTGAAAAAATGTTTACCTTAGAAAATACGAAATTCATTGAGTTTCCTTAGTGATGAGGGAGACTTTTATATAGAAGATATACATGAAAAATTTAGATACAATAACTTTATGAGATAAGAAAGTAGAAAAAATTTCTAAATTTATATTTAAATATTTATTTGTAATAAAAGTTTTAAACTAATTTTATGATTATATCTTTGCCTCTTTTATCTGCATCAAGAATTTGCAAAATATGGCCTGTGGACCAAAATCCTGCCTGCTGTCTGCTTTTGTAAATAGCATTTTATTGGAATATAGTCAAACTCATGTTTTCATATTATTGATGGTTACCTTTGCATCCCAGTGGCAGAGTTGAGTAGCAACAGAGACTGTATGGACCACAAGGCCTAAATTACTTACTATCTGGTGCTTCACAGAAAACGTTTGTTGACTTCTGATCTACATCACTAGAAAGTTATATATTCAAATTTATATATTTAAGATTTTTTTCATCTTTAATTTTATTTGGAGTTTGGTTGTTGTTATCTTGTTCTTGAGTAAAAGCAGACACAAACACCATTGAAACAGAATGCAGAGTTCATAAACAGACCTATGCATATATGGGAACTTAGTATATGATAGATTGAGATCACAAATCAGTGGAAGAAAGGACAAACTAGCTAGTATATGATGCTTGGAATTTAGAGTCTCTATATGGAGAAGATTAACATTAAATCCCTGCATCACAGCACATATAAAATAAACTTCAGATTGATTAAAAGTCTAAATATGACTAGTAAAATTATAAAGCTACTAGAAGAAACCACAGAAATTTTGGTGCCTGACTTAGGGTTAGGTAAGGTTGTTCTGTTCTGTTTTATTTTGTTTTATATAGCCAGCCACCAAAGCCACAAATGATGAAGGGAGAAATTGCTGTATTTGACTACCTCAAAATTAAAGATTTCTGTTTAACAAAATTAACAATCTGAGAGAAGAAATTTCCTATGTTCAACTATGTATATATAGGCTATATAGTGTATACTCCTGCATATCAAGAATAATAATACAGGAAATCCAATCCAGTAAAGGATATGAATAGGCAGTTCATAGGAAGGGCAGTCAAATTGGCTGGATTTCACCGAAATCAGAAAACTATGAACTAAAAAATGGGACATCAATTAATATCCATCAAATCAGCAAAATTTAAAAGTTGAATAATAATCACACATTGGCAAGGATGAGAGGAAACTAGAATATTCATACTTTGCTTGCAGATGTACTAACAGGGTTAATCCATTTGGAAGAGCAGTTTAAAAGTACCTAGTGAACATTAGTATGTATATCATATTTCTGCATAAATGCCCTAGGGAAAACTTTATATGCATTTAACAAATATGGCATAGATATATTAAAGAGTAATGAATTATAAAGGGCCAACTTAAAGAAATGGATGAATAAAATGTGTTTATCCAAACGGAAACATTATACAGCCATTAAAATGCTTGAACTAGATGCAGCAGCTATAGGGGTAAAGAGCACGAACTCTTGGAACAACACTAAATTTGGATTTGGCTTTTACAATTTACCAGCTGTTTGACTATGAGCCACATAATTTGTCTGTAGAATAGGGACAATAATATGAATAATGGTAATACTATCTGTTTACCTGATACATAGTAAGTACCATGCATATTAGCTATGGCTTATCTATTTAGATTTTAATATAAAAATGTAAAATTGAGTGACAGAAATAGATGGAAATAAGTAAATGGCACATGCCATCTATGCAAATATACAAGACTGGTTTCCTCAGGGAAGGGAGATCAAATTGGGGAAGGGAAAATAGTTAAATAGAACAAGAACCAAGCATGGGCAGTGCTACCAAGGGTATGATCAATTATATTATGGATACCTAAGGTTTTAAAAAAGAGAATTAAAAAAAGTGTACATAGCAATCCATTCATTCATTCTAGACAGAGGCAAGAGCATGTATAAAATACAGACTAAAATGGGATGAAAGAAAAAGAATTGAAAGAAAGAAAGACTTTAGCAGAAGGTGGGAAAAGAAACTGCAAAAAAATGAAGTTAAAGATGTGTATCCAAGGTTTTGTAGGTCCTCATAAGATTTTTCTTCTTAAGGACAATTAGCAGTGAGAGAAGAATAACTCTTTTTTTAAGTAGAGAGAGTTTTTTCTGTAGTGTAGAGTAGATTGAAGGGAAGAAGCATGGATGTGAGTAGCCTAACTAGGAGACTATTCTCTAGATTAGGTGGGAATTGATGTTAGCAAGATCTATAGTATTGGCAGCATATAATGGAGAGAAGTGGAAGGATTCAAAGCACATGTAGGATGTCAAATTGAAAGAACTTATTGGTAGATAAATTATGCATTTGAGGGAGAGAGACAATTCCAGAATCATTCTAGATTTCAGGCCTGTATAATTGAATGGTGGCACCATTTACTGATACAGGGAACAATGTTCAGGACTTTATGCTGCTTCCACTCTAACAGAAAACTGAAGGCGAGTGGGCAGGTGTGAAGAGATCACATGGTTAAAGAGGAAGCAAGAGAGTAAAACGAAGGAAGCCAGAGTCTTTGACAATTCACTCTTGTGAGAACTAATCCATTTTAGTGCAAGAATTCACTCACCCCCAAGGAAGAGCATTAATCTATTCATGAGATATCTATCCCATAACCCAAACAACTCCTAGGCCGCACCTGCCAACACTGCCACATTGGGAATCAAGTTCAACATGAGTTTTGGCGGAGACATTCAACCCATAGCACTTGGTAAATTGTCTAGTAATCCAGTGTCTCTGGAACTGAAACAATATTGCTCTTTCTAATTTTTCTGTCTTGTTTTTTCTCCCAATGGGGTTTAGTCATTTACTGAGAAGCATCTCAAAGATAGGAAATGTATCAACAGTGTTGCAGTGGAAATGTACAGTATGGCACAAATGTACAAATATGTGTCAAATTTCTACACTTGGAAAGATGATTCTTCTAAATGGTGGGAGAAGCTCTGATGCAGAGCTCATTCATTTGTGGTCCTGAACCTCCTGTAGTGGTGCTTGTTTTGTGTTAGCAGAGCTTCACTTAAACCTGGTGTGAGATTATCAGGGAAAAACAGGGTATTATCTGAAGTGACAGAAAAAGTTAATAAAATTGGTTTTAAAACAGTTTTCATTGATATTAGGTGTAGAAAGGAAGTATACTTTTGTGATGAAGTAGATATAAGGATTCCTGGAATTTTATCTTTTAATTTACTGGCTGACTTTAGGTTAGCACTTTGAAATCTAACTTTTCTTAATGTCAGGTTTTTTGAGCTATAGTTTATTTACAGTAGAATTCACCTCTTATGTATACAGTTGAGTGAGTTTTGACAAACATAAAGTCTATCAGCATAATCAAGATATAGACTATTTCCTTTACCCCAAAAGGTTTCTTGTGCCCATCACTCCACTTCAGCCCCTGGCAACCATTAATCTGATTTTGCTTTTCCCAGAATGTCATATAAGTGAAACTATATCATAGAGAAGTATGCAGTCTATGGTACACAAGCCAGTTCTATCCCACTGCCTGTTTGTGTATAACCAATAAGTTAAAAACAGTTTTTTACACTTTTAAATGGTTGATTAAATTTTTTTAAATTTGTGCTACTTTGTAATTGTAAAGACAATATAAAATTCAAATTTCAGTGCCCATAAATAAATCTTTACTGGAACACAGCTACACTCATTCATTTATATATTGTTTATGACTACTTTCTGGTTCAAACTTTTTTTATTTTTTTTTTTTTTGAGACGGAGTCTCACTCTGTCCCTCGGGCTGGAGTGCAGTGGTGTGATCTTGGCTCACTTCCGCCTCCCGGGTTAAAGCAATTCTCCTGCCTCAGCCTCCCGAGTAGCTGGGATTACAGGTGCCCACCACCATGCCTGCTGATTTTTGTATTTTTGGTAGAGATGGGTTTCACCATGTTGACCAGGCTGGTCTCGAACTCCTGACTTCAGGGATCTGCCCACCTTGGCCTCCCAAAGTGCTGGGATTACAGATGTGAGCCACTTTCCCTGGCACATACTTTTATATCCTATTAAAAAAATATTTTCTTAACCTATCTAAGAAGTCTTTCCCAAGACCCAAATCCCAAGATCACAAAGATTTTCTTGAATGTTTTCTTCTAGAAGTTTTATAGTTTTAGCCATTATATTTAGTTTTGCAATTCATTTTGAGTTAGTTTTGTATAAGGTGTAAGATGCAAGTTGAGGTTTTGTTTTTTACACATGGATTTTCAGCTACTATTTATGTTAGTCTGTTTGCATTGCTATGAAGAAATACCTGGGTAATTTTTAAAGAAAAAAGTTTTATTTGGTTCATGGTTCTGCAGGCTGTACAAGAAGCAAAGTGCTGTCATTGGCTTCTGGTGAGGCCTCAGAAACCCTCCATTCATGGTGGAAAGCAAAGAGGAAGCAGATATGTCACATGGCAAGAGAGGGAGCAAAGGCAGGGAGTAGTTCCAGACTGTTTAAAACAACTAGTTCTCCTGTAAACTAGCAGAGGAAGAACTCACTCTATTAGCATGAGGAGAGCACCAAGCCATTTATGAGGGATCCACCCCCATGACCCAGACACCTCCCAACAGGCCCCACCTCCAACATTGGAGATCAGATTTCAATATGAGATTTAGAGGGTACAAAACATCCAAATGATATCCTTAGTTTTACATGTAAATTTCTAATTGCTTAAAAGACAATTTTTTTTCTCCGTTGAATTACTTCAGGACATTTGTAAAAAATGTTAATGGTCACTAAGTATTGTACTACTCCTGGACTTCCCATTGCATCCATTGATATGTATCTTTATCCTTTGTCAATACCATGTTTACTTGATCACTACAGCTTTTATAGTAAGTCTTCAAATCAGGTACTTTGAGTCTTTCACCTTTCTTCTTTTTTAAAAAATATTTTTGTTTATTCCAGGATTTCACTTTTCACATAAAGTTTAGAGGTAGCTTGTCAATTTTAATAAAACAATGCTGGGATTTTTATTGGGAATGGCATTGATTGAATAGATTGATTTGAAGAGAATTGTGATCTTAACAATTTGAATCTTGCCATTGGTTAATGTGGTATATTTTTCCTATTATTTAGGTCTCCTTTGATTCTTTTATCAGTGTTTTATAGTTTTCACCATAAGAAGCTTGTTCCTATCTTGTTAGAGTTATACCTGGATCTTTTTTCTTTTTTTATTTTTTGCTGTTGTTGCAGACTGTTTATAAAAATATTCATTTTCAGTTGGTCATTACTACTAAATATAAATGTAATTGTTTTTTGTATATTGATCTTGTGTCCTGTGAGCTTGCTAAAATTCATTTAGTTGTTACAAGAGGTTTTTTTTTTTTTTTTTTTTTTGCTCGTTTCTTTTGAGATTTTATACAAAGAAGTAGGGCAACTGCAAATAGTTTTCTGTTTTCCTTTCTAATCTGTAAACTTTATTTTCATTTTATTTTCCTGCCTTAATGTAGTGGCTAGAATTTTCAGTTTGATGTTGATTAGAAGTAGTGAAAGAGAACACCTTGCTTTATTACTGATCTTAGGGGGAAGCATTCAATTTTTCACCATACAGTGTGATGTTAGTGGTAGACTGTTTTACAGATGCTTTTACTGTGCTAAGGAAGTTTCTGTCAATTCCTAGTTTGCTAAGCAGTTGTGTGACATGCTTTCTTAGCAAATTTTTAGGTAATCATATTAATATGACAGATTATATTGCTTGAATTTAAAATATGTATCCAAACTTACATTCCTAAGATAAACATCACCTGTTTGTGAGGTATTATTCTTTAACACATTTTTGGATTTGATTTGCTAATATTTTAGTGTTGAGGATTTTACAAAATATCTGCTTATGAGAAATACTTTATTGGTCTATAATTTCTTCCAGTATCTTTGTAATTTTTTTTAAGAGATGGGGTCTTGCTTTGTTGCCCAGGCTGGAGTACAATGTGCAGTCATAGCTCTCTGCAGCCTTGAATTCCTGGGCTCAAGCAATCCTCCTGCCTCAGCCTCTTGAGTAGCTGGGACTACAGGGATATACCACCATGCCCGGCTTCTTTGTGTGGTTTTAGGGTCAGAGTAATACTGGCATTAAGAGATTAGTTGGGAAATGTTCCATCCTCTGTTTTCTGGGCGAGACTATGTAGAATTGGCATTATTTCTTCCTTCAGTGTTTGGTAACATTCACCAATGAAACCATTGAGAACCAGAGTTTTAGATTTGGAAGGTTCTTATACTATGAATTAAAGTTATTTAATAGATATAAAGCTTGTCAAGCTATCTTTTTTTTTTTTTTTTTTTGGTGAATGAGTTATGCTAGTTTCTGTCTTTCAAAGAAAGACATAGATACATATGGGCATATGGTTGCTTATAGTATTCCTTTGCAGTCTTTTAAATTAATTTAGATTAATTGTGAATTCTGTAGTAATCTCTGTCATTCTTGCTATAGGTAATTTGTGTCTTGTTTTTTTCATCATTCTAACTTGAGGTTTATTAATTTTAGTGATTTTTTTCTTGAATTTTAAAAAAGTTTTAAATTTAATTTTAAATTAACAAAAATTGTATATACTTATACAACATGATGTTTTCAAGTCTGTATATGTTGTGGAATGATTCAATCCAGCTAATTACCATATGCATTACCTCACATACTTATTTTTGTGGTGAGAACACGTTAAGTCTACCCTCTTATGATTTTCAAAATACAATATATTGTTATTAACTATAGACACCATGTTGTACAATAGATCACTTGAATCTCCCATCTAACTGAAATTTTGTGTCCTTTGACCAACATCTCCCTAACCTCCCATACCCCAGTCTCTGGTGATCATAATTCTACCCTCTACATCTATGAGTTCAACTTTTTAAGATTTTACATGTAAATGAGATCATGTACTATTTGTCTTTCTGTGCCTGGCTTACTTCACTTAACATAATGTCCTCTGAGTTCACCTGTGTTGTCACAAATGACAGGACTTCTTTCTTTTTTATAGCTGAATAGTGTTCCATTGTGTATATATAACACATTTTCTTTATTGATTCATTCACTGATGGATACTTACTTGATTTATATCTTGGCTATTGTAAATAATGCTGCAATGAACATATGACTATGGATATCTCTTCAACATAGTGGAGTCTTTAGGGTTTACTAGAGATAAGATCGTGTTGTCCACAAACAGAGACAATTAAATTTCCTTTTCAATTTGGATGCCTTTTATTTCTTTCTTATGCTTAATAGCTCTTGCTAGGATTTCCATTACTGTGTTGAATATAAGTTGCAATAGTTGGCATCCTTGTCTTCTTTCTTGATCTTAGAGGAAAGGTTCCAACTTTTCACCATTGAGTATGATGTTAGCTGTGGGTTTGTAATGTAACACCTGTATTGTGTTGACATATTTCTTGTATACCTAATTTAAGAGTTTATTTATCACGAAAGGATATTGAATTTTATCAAATGCTTTTCCTGCATCTGTTAAAATGATCATACGGTTTGTGTCCTTTATTCTGTTAACATAGTGCATCACATTGGTAGAATTGTATATGTTGAACTATCTTTGCATTCTGAACTGTCAAGGCATCCAACTTAATCATGGTGGATGATCCTTTTGTATGTGCAGTTGAATTCAGTTTGCTAGTATTTGGTTGAGGATTTTGCATCTATGTTCATCAAGAATATTGGCCTGTAATTTTATTATTTTTGTAGTTTATTTTCTGGCTTTAATATCAGAGTAATGCTGGCCTCATAAAATGAGTTTGGATGCATTCTCTTCTATTCAGTTTTTTGGAAGAGTTTGAGAAGGATTGTTATTAGTTCACAACAGTGTCTTATGATCCTTTGTATTTCTGTGTGTGAACTTTAATGCCTGATTTCATTTACAGCAGCCTCCTTTTTCTTAGTGTAGCTATAAGCTTGTTGATTTTATCTTTTCAAGAAAACAACTCTTAGTTTTATCTTTTCTATTTTTTAAAATTTCTGATTTCACTGATTTCCGCTCTGATATGTATTATTTCCCTCCTTCTACTAACTTTGGGCTTAGTTTGTTCTTCTTTTCATAGTTTCTTTGGTCGTAATTTTAGGCTGTTCATTTTGGATCTCTCTTCTTTTTTTGATCTACCCATTTATTGTTATAATTGTCCCCTTAGAATTGCCCATGCTACATCACATATATTCTGGTGTGTGTTGTTTCCATTTTTCTTTGTCTCAAGGTATTTTTTTAACTTGCATTTTAATTTCTTCTTTGACCCACTGGTCATTCAGGAGCATATTGTTTAATTTCCATGTGTTTGCATAGTTTCCAAAATTTCTCTTATTATTGATTTCCAGTTTTATTTCATTGTGGTCAGAGAAAATACTTGATATAATTTTATTTAAAAAAAAATTTTTAAAGGCTTGTTTTGTGGCCTAACTTACGGTCTGCCCTTGAGAATGATCCATGTGCTAAGGGGAAGAATGTGTGTTCTGCAGTCATTGGATGAGATGTTCTGTAAATACCTATTAATTCCATTTGGTCTGTAGTGCAGATTAAGTCTGATGTTTCTTTGTTGATTTTCTGTCTGGATGATCTGTCCAATGCTAGAAGTGGGGTTTTAAAGTCTCCAGCTATCATTGTATTTAGTTCTATCTCTCTTTTTAGCTCTAATAATATTTACTTTCAATATCTGGATGCTTCAGTGTTTTGTGCATATAGATTTATAATTGTTACATAGTTTTGCTGAATTGATCCCTTTATCATTACATAATGACCTTCTTTGTTTCTTTTTATAAATTTTGTTTTGAAATCTATTTTGTCTGATACAAGTATAGCTACTCCTGCTCTTTTTTTGGTTTCCTTTTGCAATAGGAAATCACCTGAAGGTACAAAACTCGCTAGTAATTGTAAATGTGCAGAAAACACAAAATATTATAACACTGTGATTGTGGTGTATAAAATACTGTTATCTTGAATAGAAAGATTCCTTTTTCCATTCCTTTATTTTCTGTTTATGTATATCTTTATAGGTGAAGTGTGTTACTTTTAGGAAACAGATCATTGGGTTTTCTGTTTGTTTGTTTGTTTGTTTTAATACATTCAGCTACTCCATGTGTTTTTTTTTTTTTCTTTGAGATGGAGTCTCGCTTTGTTGCCCAGGCTGGAGTGCAGTGGTGTAATCTCAGCTCGCTGCAACGTCTGCTCCCTAGGTTCAAGTGATTCTACTGCCTCAGCCTTCTGAGTAGTTGGGGTTACAGGCATGCGCCATGATGCCCAGCTAATTTTTTTTGTATTTTTAGTAGAGACGGGGTTTCAGAATGTTGGCCAGGCTAGTCTCAAACTCCTGACCTCAAGTGATCCTCCCACCTCAGCCCCCGAAGTTCTGGGATTACAGGCATGAGCCACCGCTCCTGGCCCCATGTGTCTTTTGATTGGAGAGTTTAGTTGATTTACATTCAATGTTAATAAGGATTTACCCCTGCTATTTTGTTTTTTATGGTTGCTTTATGGTCCTCTCTTCCTTCTTTCCTTCCTTCCTGTCTTCTTTGTAGTGAAGGTCAGTTTCTCTTGTGGTGTGCTTTAATTGCTCGTATTTTACTTTTTGTGTATCTGTTGTGTGTTTTTTCATTTGAGGTTACCATGAAGTTAACAAATAACATCTTAGAATCCATTATTTTAAACTGATGACAACTTAACACTGACTGCATAAACTAATAAGCAAAAACAAAACTAATAAAAATACTATACTTAACCTTTATTCTCGTGCTTATTATCTTTGTTGTTTCTGTTTATATCTTATTATAGTGTCTATGTCTTGAAAAGTTTTGTAGTTACTATTTTGATGCATTCATCTTTTAATCTTTCTATTTAAGATATCTGTAGTTTATACACCGCAATCACAGTGTTATAATATTTTGTGTTTTTCGTGCATTTACTATTACTAGTGAGTTTTGTACCTTCAGGTGATTTCCTATTGCTCATTAACATTCTTCTTTGAGATTGAAGAACTCCCTTTAGCACTTCTTGTTGAAAGGTCTGATGCTGATTAAATCCCTCAGCTTTTGTTTGTCTGGGGAAGTCTTGATTCCTTTATGTTTGAAGGATATTTTTACTGGATGTACTATTCTAGGATAAAAGTTGTTTTCTTTCAACACTTTGAATAATCATGCTACTTTCTCTTGGCCTGTAAGGTTTCCACTAAGAAGTCTGCTGCCAGACATACTGGAGCTTCATTCTATATTGTCTCTATCTTTTCTCTTGGTGCTTTTGGGACTCTTTCTTTATCCTTTACCTTTGGGAGTTTGGTTATTAAATGCCTTGAGGTAGTCTTCTTTGGGTTAAATCTGCTTGGTGTTCTATAACTTGCTTGTGCTCAAATATTGATATCTTTCTTTAGGTTTGGGAAGTTCTCTGTTATTATCCCTTCGAACAAACTTTTACCCCTATCTCTGTCTATACCTTTAAGGCCAATAACTCTTAGATTTGCCAATTTAAGTTATTTTCTAGATCTCGTAGGTATACTTTAGTGTTTCTTATTCTTTTTTTTCTCTTCTGACCATGTATTTTCAAATAGCCTGTTTCCAAGGTCATTAATTCTTTCTTCTGCTTGATCAAGTCTGCTGTGAAGAGACTAACGCATTCTTCAGTATGTCAGTTGCATTTTTCAACTCTAGAATTTCTATTGATTCTTTTACATTATTTTAATCTCTTTGTTAAATTTGTCTGATAGGATCCTGAATTCCTTCTCCATGGTATCTTGAATTTCATTGAGCTTCCTCAAAGCAGCTATTTTGAATTCCTCTGTCTTAAAGGACACATATTTCTGTCTCTCTGGGATTGCTCCCTAGTGCCTTACTTAGTCTGTTTAGTGTGGTCATGTCTTCCTGGATGGTCTTGATGCTTGTGGGTATTCTTTGGTTTCTGGGGATCTAAGAGTAGAGTATTTATTGTAGTCTTCACAGTCTGGGGTTGTTTGTACCCATTCTTTTTGGTAAAGCTTTCCAGGTATTTGAAGGGACTTGGATGTTGTGATCGATGTCTTTGATCAGTGTAGCTGTGTCATCACAAGGGGCCACACCAATCCCAGGAATGTTGCAGACTCATAGCGGTACTGCCTTGGATAAGGTCTTGGGTAAAATCTGGAAGAATTCTCCGGATTACTAGGCAGAGACTTTTGTTCTCTTTCCTTATTCTCTCCCAAACAAATGGAGTCTGTCGGAGTCTCTTTCTCCTCCCTCTCCCCTCTCCCCTCTCCCCTCTCCCCTCTCTCAGAAATGGTATTTCAGAGCCAGGGCCAGGGCCTGGAGTCAGTGGGGGCCTCACAGCTCTGCCTGGTACCATATTCTACTGTGGCTGAGCTGGTATCCAAGGTGCCAGACAAAGTCCTTTATACTCTTCCAAGTGAGGGATAGAGTCTCAGAATTGTGAGCTCTGCTACCTGGGGTTGAGGGAGGGGTGATGCAAACACTCCCTTTGCCACCTTGGCTGGTATCTCACTGGGTTGCATGCTCCCCTCATTCACTGGCTTTGAGCCCAGCACAGAATCAGGAGTTGCCCAGGAATTGTGGTCCTTGTGGCGTGGACTGCCTTTCAGGTTTATTTAGGACCCCAGACCCCTTTAGCTCATGGTGATGGGGCTTGCCTTTGCCTGAACTCTGGTTCCTACTGCTGGGATGGGCAATTCCCTTCTGGCTAGGGCTGATCTAAATGCTCCCTCTATGAGGGGTGGCTGAGTTCTGCCTGGTGTTGCTTTCATCTGTGACAGGTCATCACTGAGTTTCAATGCAGAGTCCCACAATTACTACACTCTCCCTTCTGTAAGTTCGCAGATTCTCTTCCTGCACTCTGTGGCTGCTGCTGATAGGTGAAGGAGGGATGGCATTAAGAATTTAAGACTGTCTTTTCTACCCTCTTCAGTGCCTCTTTTTTATATATAAAGTTAAAACGAGGTACCGTGATTGCTTACTTGATCTTTGGTTCTTATGACAGTGCTTTTTTGTGTGAATAGTTGTTCAATTTGGTGTTCCTGTGAGGAGGATGATTAATGAAGGCTTCTCTTCCATCATCTTCTTATACTTCCTTGCTGGAAATGATTGCTTTTTTGGTAGTGTTTTATCTCCTTGGTTTTTCATGATTATGCTTACCTTCTGCTGATGTCTGTGTATGTAGGAAGTAGGGACTTATTCCATCTGTTTAGATTGTCTTTGTCTGGAAAATGTCTTCACCAGTCAGCCCATGTGGTGATTCTGGGCAAGCTGTTTGCATGGTTGGTAGGTGGGCTTGTTGCTGGAATTCTTGAGCAGACTGAACCAGTGCCTGGGTCAGCAGGTGTGTGTCCCTCGTCCCTGGGTTCGTTGGGTTGGGCTTTGATCCTGGAACCTCTGTTGTGGACCGATTCATTTGGTCTGTAGGCTTTGTCCTCAAATCTGTTTCTGTGGGAACTGACCTTAAACTTGGGCCCACAGAGGCTGACCTGGCATTGAAGTTGCCCTTGAGCCTGTGTCAGGAGGGGCTGGCTAGGTATTGGGATGGCATTAGTGCACAGGTGCACTGGGATGGACTTTGTGACCATGGGACCTGACCTGTTACTTGGTTGGTCCTGGGGCCTGAGTCTTTTAGGGTGGAACTTGTTTTGTGTCCACAAGAGTGGATTTGGACACTCTTTCCATATGGTTTGTCTTGGCACTGGGTTCTACTGCCATACTATTGGTCTGTTGGTCTGTTGGAGTGTGACTTTGCAAGGGCTGGCCTGGAGGGTGGGGCCTCAGGGGCCAACATGGCATTGTGTATGCCTAGAATCTGTTTTTGCAGGTTCTGACCTTTGCCTTAGACCAGGATGCTAACCTGTCGCTGTGTTGGGTTGATGTTTGCAGTGGTATGGGCCGCTGTTTTACTGGGCTGGTCTGAAACCTGAAGGAAGCCTGGAGGCTAGGACTACGGGGGCGGTCTTGTGCTGAGTGGGCCTGTATCTTGTATCTGCAGGTGCCACCCTGGAGGCTGGGTCTTTGTGTGCTGGCTTGATGACTAGAGCTTTAGGCACTTGTGCTGTGCTGGGACATGCCTTGTAACCTGGGGCCATGTGAGCCAGTATAATAATGGGAGTATTCAGGAGTCCAGGATGGCTGGGGCTGTCCTGGCTCTGTAATATGCCTGGAGGTTGCATGTAGACCTTGTCCACTGGACAGGCCTGGAACCTAGAGCTGTGGGATCTCACCTGATGCCAGGGTGGGCTGGGAGGCTTGGTGTGCAGATAATAAACAGCCTGGATCCTGGGCTACAGGGGCTGGTTTGGTGCTAGGTGTGCCTGGAGCCTATATCCACAGTGGCTTGTCTGGAGGCTGGTTCTGAGGATGCTAGCCTGATAATTGAGCTGCAGGGCCTGGCCTGATGCTGGGGTGTGCCTGAAGCCTGGGGTCATGGGAACCAGCCTGGCACTGAGGGCATTGTAGAAGTCTGGAGTCATCCTAGAGATTGAGCAGGCCCAAAGACCAAGTCTGGTGGTCAGGCATGGAGCCTGGGGATGTGGGATTTGTTCTGGCACTGGAGTGGACCTGGAGGCTTTGTCTGTGTGAACAACCCTGATGTCAGACTGTGGGGGTCTGCCTAGCACCTCATTTTACAGTAAACAATTGCGTGGTATTGGAGTTCAAGGCAGAGTTGAGTGTTCTGTTCTCTGTTTTTCTCCCTAGCAATGAGTATCTCTGTTTATCTCTGTGGTTGGGGAGGGATGAACAGGAAATGTAAAACTGTCCTTCTTACCCTGTTCAGTGCGTCTTTTATTTTTTTTTGCTACACTCAGTTGCTATAATCTCCCACCTGGTTTCCTTAGGGCTCATGAAGGTGTTTTCACATGTGGATAGTTGTTCAAATTGATGTTGCTGTTGAGGGACAAATGTTGGAAAGTCCTATTCTCTTAACTTGCTTATGTCAGTCTGCATTGATTTTTTTCATAAAACCAGCGTTTGGTTTCATTGATTTCTGTTCTAATCTCTTGTATTTCTTCTGCTTTCTTTGGGTTTAATTTTCTATTTTCTTAAGTTTTTGAGGCACATTTTGTTTTTAATATAAGCGTGTATTTCTTTTCTTGGTCTCTTTTTCCATATGGTACTTCCAAGGAGTATCATACTCTTTCTATTTTAAGAACTTCCTTTAAGTTCCATGCAGTGAAGGTCTACTGCCAATGAATTTCTTCAATACGTGTCCATCTGGAAGAGTTTCTATTTTAAATTTTATTTATAATTTTATTTACTTATGCATATTTTCCAAAGCCTAATTTTACCGTGTATGAGATTCTGGGTTGACAGGTTTTTTTTTTTTTTTTTTTTTTCTCTCAATTTATAGACATGACTTCAAAGCTTTCCAGCTTGCATGGTTTCTCAAGAGTAATCTTCTCTAATTCTTATCATTGGGTCTCGCTACACAATGTGTATTTTTTTTTTTTGGCCGCTTTCAAAGTTTTTTCTTTATCTTTGGGTTTTAGCAGTTTGACTATGAAGGCAAACTAGGGGCATGTGTTTATGTTTGGTATTTGATTTGACATTTGTGCTTCCAGGGATTCTCTGAGGTTCTTGTGTTTAATTTGGTGTCTTTCATTAGTTTTGGAAAATTTTTGGTCATAATCCCTTCAAATATTTCCTTCATTTCTATTCTTTTTCTGTGAACAATTATACATATGGTAGGTTGAGTTAACTCTTGGATGCACTGTTGTTTTCTATTCCCCACTTATTTTATTTTATTTTAGTTTGGATAATTTTATTGACTAATTTTAAGTTTATTTATATTTGCCTCAGCACTTTCAAGTCTACTCAAGAGCCCCCAAAATGAAGGAATTCTTCATTTTTAATAGCATGTAAATTTTCTTCCATTGGACTGGAGCGCCTATGTAATATTTTTTCTCTCTCTGGATTCTTTATATCACTCATTGAGACTGTGTCTCAATGATTTGAAGTTCATAGGTCTTGACTTCACTGTGTAAGTCAAGTTAGCTTTCTGTATTTCTGAAGTTAAATGGTAGAAAAATAATATTGTAAGTATTTTAGAACATATGATTGAAAATGTACTCCAAGTGGTAGATAGAAATTTAGAAATATAATCTCAAGAAATATTTCCATAAACATGTATTATATTAATTGGTTATTTAATATGTATGTTAGAAGGTAGAGACTGGGTATGTTGGTTCACACCTATAATCATAGCACTTTAGGAGGCTGAGGCAGGTGAATGCCTTGAGGTCAGGAGTTCGAGACCAGCCTGGTCAATGTGGCGAAACCCCATCTCTACTAAAAATATGAAAATTAGCTGACATGGTGGTGTGTGCTGGTAGTCCTAGCTATTCAGGAGGCTGAGGTGGGAGAATTGCTTGAACTGGGGAGGCAGAGGTTGCAGTGAGCCAAGATCGCACCACTGCGCTTTAGCCTGGGCAGCAGAGCGAGACTTCGTCTCAAAAAAGAAGGTGGAACTAGTTGCAATACTTTTGCAAATAGTGTGCCATGAAAAGTGTTAATTTATCATCAGAAAATTAAATTTTCATTCTTTTTATTCTCATCTTGTATATTTTTTGGTTATAAAATTGTGTCTATAAATTGTGATAATTTTTCCTTTAGAGATCATCAGGAAACCAATTTTTTTCTTACTTATTTTCTCTGCAGAAAACTGCATCAGCAGTTTGAAATGTATAAGGAACAGGTAAAGAAGATGGGAGAAGAATCACAGCAACAGCAAGAACAGAAGGGTGATGCACCAACCTGTGGTATCTGCCACAAAACAAAGTTTGCTGATGGATGTGGCCATAACTGTTCATATTGCCAAACAAAGTTCTGTGCTCGTTGTGGAGGTCGAGTGTCATTACGCTCAAATAAGGTACAGAAATGAAAATTACAATTCTCTTCTAGTTAAGCTTATTGTGTTTATCCATTCGCGTTACAGAGTATGTTAATTCAGCCCAAATAATGCTTTGTTGAAATTAGCAAAAACAGTATTTTAAAATGCTTGTGGCCAGGCGTGGTGACTCACGCCTGTAATCTTAGCCCTTTGGTAGGCCGAGGCGGGCGGATCACTTTAGCCTAGGAATTCTAGACTAGCCTGGGCAACATGGTGAAACCCTGTCTCTACAAAAAAAAAAAAAAAAAAAAAAAAGACACACAAAAATTAGCCAGGCACGGTGGCAGGCTCCTATAGTCCTAGCTACTCAGGAGGCAGAGGTGGGAGGATGACCTGAGCCAGAGAGGTCAAGGCTGTGTTGAGCCATGATTGTGCCACTGTACTCCAGCCTGGGTGACAGAGTGAAACCATGTCTCAAAAAAAAAAAAAAAAAGTTTGGGCCAGGCGCGGTGGCTCAAACCTGTAATCCCAGCACTTTGGGAGGCTGAGGTGGGCAGATCACGAGGTCAGGAGTTTGAGACCAGCCTGGCCAATATGGTGAAACCCCGTCTCTACTAAAAAATACAAGAGTTAGCTGGGCATGGTGGTGTGCGCCTATAGTCCCAGCTACTCAGGAGGCTGAGGCAGGAGAACTGCACTTCAGCCTGGACAACAGAGACTCTGTTTCAAAAAAAAAAGTTTGTGCCAGTAAATTCTTTAGACTTTGCATTTATCTACTTACTAATCTTACCACCTACTTATTTATTTAAGTAATTTTTAAATAGGAAGCTATTGTTTTATATACATTACTTAGACATAATTGTGGAAATTAGTTCCCCTGTGTGATTTCATTTCTTCATTTTCTTCATTAATCCCCATTTTTCATTATTTTGTTTTACTAAGAACTAACCACTTCTAATTGTTTCCCCTGGATTACCTGATTATGATTTTTTTTTCTTGACTAGGTACATTGACTAGAAACTGCAGTATAATTTTGAATAAAATGGATGATAGCAGACATTCCATTGTATTGTTCTTAATCTTAGGGAGAAAGCCCTTAGTCTTCACTATTAGGTATAATGTTAGCTGTACACTTTTCATAGATGCCATGTATTCCTACTTTGCTGAGTTTGTTGTTGTTGTTTGGTTGGTTTTGTAAGATCAGGAATAGATGTTGGATTTTGCCAAGTGCCTTTTCTGCATCTGTTTAGATTAATCATATATTTTTTTATTTTGTTTGTTAATGTGGTGAAATACATTGGTTGATTTTTATATGTTAAATCAGCTTTTATTACTGGGATAAACCCCATTTTGTCATGATGGATTATCTCTTTTATATATTAATGGATTTGATTTGATTATTTTTTTTTTTTAGGGATGAGTGTCTTGCTATGCTGCCTAGGCTGGAATTGAACTCCTGGGCTCAAGTGTTCCTTCTGCCTCAGCCTCCCAAGTAGCTAGGATGACAGATACATGCCATGGTGCCTGGCTGATTTAATACAATTTTTTTTACAACTTTTGCTTCTATGTTCATGAGGCATGTGTCTGTATTTTTCTTCCTTGTAATGTTTTCTTTGGTTTTGGTATTGGGATAATGCTGGCCTGATAAATATGTTGGGAAGTATTTCCTCCTCTTCAACATTTTGGAAGAGATTGTGTAGAACTGGTAGATTTCACCAGTGAAGCCATGTGGGCATGCAATTTTATTTGTTGGGAAGGTTTTTAAGTAAAGTTTGTTTTCTTAGTGGATATGGGGTTATTCAGGTTATCTTTCCCGAATAAGGTTTCATTGTTATATCTTAGTTTGTCTACTTCCTCATAAGTGGTTGAATTTATTGGCATGAACTTGTTCATAGTATTCCATTATTAGTCTTTTAGTATCTATGGAATCTGCAGTGATGCTACTTCTTTCATTCCTGATATTGGTAATTTGTATCTTTTTTGTTCCTGCTCAACCTGGCTAGAAAAAGGATCTTACTCTGTTGCCCAGCTGGATTGTAGTGGCACAACCACAGCTCACTGCAGTCTTGACTCCCTGGGCTCAGGTAATCTTGTCACTTTGGGCTCCCGAGTAGCAGGGACTATGGGTGTGTGCCACCATGCCCTGCTAATTTTTAAAATTATTTTTGTAGTGATGGGCTCTTGCTATGTTGCCCAGGCTGATCTTGAGCTTCTGGCCTCAAGCAGTTCTCCCACTTTAGCTTCCCAAAGTGCTGGGACTACAGGTGTGAGCCACCACGCCTGGCCCAGATTTTTGTTTTACTGATTTTTCTTTGTTGTTGATTTCTGCTTTGATCTTTGATCTTTTTTCTTTTCTTTTTGTTTCTTCTCTTGTCTTTTTCTGCTTACTTTGGGTTTAATTTTATCTTTTTTACTTTCTTAAAATAGAAGCTGAGGTCATTGCCTTGATACTTTTCTTTCTTTCTAAATTAGGAGTCACATTCTATAAATTTTCCCTAGGTACTACTTTACTGGCATCATCACAATTCTCGTGTGTTGTTTCTTCATTTTATTAAGTTAAAAATACTTTCTCATTTTTCTTTTCTTCTTTTACCTATAGATAATTTAAAAGTATGTTATTTATTTTTCAATATTGTGGGGTTCCTAGGGATCTTTTTGTTAATGATTTCTAATTTACCTCTCTTGTGGTCTTAGAATATACTTTATATGCCTTGAATCATTTGGAATTTGTTGATACTTATTTTATGGCCCAGAATATAGTTGACTTTGGTAAGTGCTTTATGTGCACTTAAGAAGCATGCATATTCTTCTGTTTTTGGCCAGAATATTTTAAAATGCCCATTCAAGGCCAATTTCATTGATAGAGTCATTTAAGTCTGCTATCTCACTGTTGATTTCCTGCTTATTCTATTAGTTGTTAAGAGAGGGGTTTTAAAATATATAATAATATGTAGATTTGTCTATTTCTCCTTGGAGTTCTATTAGTTATAGTTTTATGTATTTTAGGCTCTGTTTTAGGGACATAAACATTAGGATTGTTATATCCTCTAGTTTAACAGACCCCTTTTTATTAAGTGATATTCTTTATTTTTGATAATATTCTTTGCTCTGAAATTCACTTGGTCTAATATATATATATAGACCAAGTCTCTCTCTCTCTCTCTCTGTGTCTCTCTCCCTCTCTATCTAGATATATATTTGGAAATGGAATTACATATATGTATTGCCTTAGGTATTAGCATAGTATATGTTCTTCTATTATTTTACTTAAAATTTATTTGTTTGAAGTACCTTTCTTATAGCCAGCATATAGTTACTGGATCTTGCTTTATTATCCAACCTGACAATCTCTTCCTTTTTATTGGATGCTTATAAAATGTACATTTACTGTGATTATGGATATGGTTTCATTTGATTACATCATCTTGCTTTTCGATTTTGTCTTATGTCATCTGTTCTTGGTTTTTTCATTTTTAGCCTTTTTTGAGATTGCTCAAGTATTTTTATGATTCATATTTTCTCCTTTGTTGGCTTAATAGCTGTAACTGTTTTGTTATTTTATTAAGTTATTCAAGATCTGTAGAATACATAGTTAAATTATTGTTGTCAACTTTCAACTGATATTACACTATTTCATGCGTATTATAAGAAGCTTACAATAATGTTGGATTCTATGTTACTGGTGTCATATTTTACTTTTATTCATTTTATAAACCCCACAATATATTGTTATTCTTTTTGTATAAAAAGTTTATCTTCCAAGAGTTTCAAATATTAAATAATTTTTGAAAAGAACTGTATTTATTCTTGTAGTTGTTTCTGGCATTATTTATTTGTTTTTGTAGATCTATAATTATATCTGGTATCACATTTTGTCTGTCTTAAGTATTTCCTTCAGTATTTCTTGAAGGGCAAGTCTGCTGCTAATGAATGGTTTCAGTTTTTTTATGCTGAAAATTTTGCCTTCATTTTTTAAAATATATTTTGCTGATTGTGGAATTCTTGGTTGACAGTTTTGTCTTTCAGTATTTTAAATTGAAAATTTATGGATACATAATGTTTAATAGTCATACATATTAATGTGATACATGTGGTAATGATAACAATTGTACAATGTGTAATGATTAAATCTGGACAATTGGGATATCTGTCACAGCAGACACTGACCATTTCTTTGTTTTGGGAACATCCCAAATCTTTTCTCCCAGCTATTTTGAAATATACAGTGAATTACTGTTAACCATAGTCTCTTTCTTGTTGTAACTGAGCACTGAACTTGTTTTTTCTATCTAATTATATTTTTTATACCCATTAACCAACCGCTCTTTATTCCCGCTTCCTCCTACCCTTCCCAGCCTCCAGTAATTACCATTCTATTTACTACCTGCATGAGATCAATTTTTTTCCCCCACATATGGATGAGAACATGTGGTATTTGTCTTTCCGGGCCTGGCTTGTTTCACTTAACACAATGACATTCAGTTCCATCTGTGTTGCTGCAAATGAGAGGATTTTATTCTTTTTTAGGGCTGAATAATATTCCATTGTGTATATATACAACATTTTAAAATTCTTTCATCTGTTGATGGTCACTTAGAGTGATTTCCTATCTTGGCTATTGTGAATATGGTTCAATAAACAGGGGAGTACAGGTATCTCTTCAATACATTTATTTCCTTTCTTTTGGGTACAGACCTGATAGTGGAATTGCTGGATCATACGGTGGTTCTATTTTTAGTCTTTTTTTGAGGAACCTCTATACTCTTCTCCATAGTGGCTGTACTAATTTATATTCCTACCAACAGTATACAAGTGTTCACCTTTCTCTGCATCCTTGTTAACATTTGTTATTTTCTTTTTCATAATTGTGATTTTGATGAGGGTGAGATGATATCACATTGTGGCTGTAATTTGCATTTCTCTGATAATTAGTAATGTTGATCATTTTTTCATATACCTGTTGGATATTTGTATTCTTTTGAGAAATGTCTATTTATATCTTTTGTCCATTTTTAAATCTGATTATTTTTTATTTTGCTACTGAGTTGTTTGAGTTTTTTTGTATATTCCAGTTATTAATCCCTTATTAGATAGATAATTTGTAAATATTTTCTTTCATTCTGCGGGCTATCTCTTCACTCTGTTGATTGTTTCCTTTGCTAGGCATGATCTTTTAGCTTGATATAATTTCATTTGTCAATCTTTGCTTTTGTTGTCTGTTTTTGAGGTCTTATACAATAAATATTTGCCTAGACCAATGTTTATTTTTTTTTTATAGTAGTAGTGAAAGAGTTTCAGATCTTAAGATTTAAGTCTTTATTTTGATTTGATTTTTATATACGGTGACAGAATTCTAGTTTCATTCTGCATATGGATACTTAATTTTCTCAGAACCATTATTTAAGAGACAATCCTTTACCTGGTGTTTATACTTGGTACCTTTGTTGAACATTACTTAGATGTAGATGCATAGATTTATTTCTGATTTCTGTGTTCTTTTCCCTGGGTCTGTGTCTGTTTTTATGCTAGTAACATGCTGTTTTGGTTACTCTAGCTTTATAGTATATTTTGAGGTCAGGCGATATAATTACTCCAATTTTTTTTTTTTCTTTGTCTTTTGGCTAAGAAATGCTTTGGCTGTTTAGCATCTTTTTGGTTCCATTAGAGTTTTAGGATTTTTTTTTTTTTCTGTTTTGTGAAGAATGTTATTGGGTGTTTTTGTTTGTTTTGTTCATCCACTGAGTTCAAACGATCCTCCTGCCTCGGCCTTTTGAGTAGCTGGGACTATAGTATTCATCACCATACCTGGCTAATTTTTTGATTTTTTTTTGTAGAGATGAGGTCTCACTATGTTGTCCTGGCTGGTTTCACTCTCACACTTCTGTCATTGTTTTTTGTTTGTTTGTTTTTTGTTTCATTATGGCTTTTAAGACATTTGTTTTTAAGACAAAGTCTTCCTCTTTTGCCCAGGCTGGAGTGCAGTGGCATGATCTCAGCTCACTGCAACCTCCACCTCGCAGGTTCGCATGATTCTCCTGCCTCAGCCTTCTGAGTAGCGGGGATTACAGGCATACACCACCACATCCAGCTAAATTTTGTATTCATAGTAGTGACAGGGTTTTGCCATATTGGCTAGGCTGGTCTCTGACCTCAAGTGATCAACCCATTCAGACTCCCGAAGTGCTGGAATTACAGACATGAGCCACCAGGCCTGGCCTGTCATTGGTATTTTAATAGAGATTACATTGAATCTATAGATTGCTTTTGGTAGTTTCAACATTTTAACAGTAGTAATTCTTTCAATCCATGATAATAGGATACTTTTCCTTTTTTTTTGGTATTCAATTTATTTCATCAGTGTCTTATAGTTTTCATGGTAGAGATCTTTCTCTTCTTTAGTTAAGTTTATTCCTAGGTATTTTATTTTATTTTATTTTATTTTATTTTATTTTATTTTAT
>NW_016808026.1:413153-414681 GCF_001698545.2 Rhinopithecus bieti
AGTTTTCATGGTAGAGATCTTTCTCTTCTTTAGTTAAGTTTATTCCTAGTTATTTTATTTTATTTTATTTTATTTTTGTAGCTACTGTAAATGGGATTGCTTATTTGATTTTTTTTTCAGATTGCTGCTGGCGTACAGAAATGCTACTGATTTTTGTATGTTGATTTTGTATCCTGTAACTTTACTGAATTTGTTTGAGTGCTAAGTGTTTTTGGTGTCATCTTTAGGGTTTTAACATAAGACTCTGTTATCTGTGTAAAAGTCTAATTTGACTTCTTCCTTTCCAATATGAATTCCTTTTGTATATTGCTGTTGCCTAATTGCTTTTGCTAGAATTTCCAGTACTATATTGAACAAAAGTGGTGAAAGTGAGTATCCTAGACTTGTTCCAGATCTTAGAGGAAAGACTTTTAATTCTTTTTCCCTTCCATATGGTGCTAGCTGTAGGTTTGTCAAATATGGCCTTTTTTATTTTCAGGCATGTTTCTTTTATATCTAGTATGTTCAGAGTTAAAAATCATTGTTAAAAGTGTTTATTGAAATGTACTATCATGACTGTATGGTTTTGGTCTTTATTTCTGTGATTGTGATGTGTCACATTTATTGAATTGTGAATGTTGAACCATCTTTGCATTCCTGGCATGATCATGGTGATTGATCTTTATAATGTTTTATTCAATTCAGTTTGCTACAATGTTTTTTAAGATTTTTGCTTGTATGTTCGTTCTTCAGAGATACTGGCCTGTAGTTGTCATTGTTGTTGTTTTTGTGTCTTTGCCTGTTTTCATTCTCAGATTAATACTAGCCTCATAGAATGAGTTTGGACGTAGTCTCTCCTCTTCAAAATTTGTTGGCATAGTTGGAGTAGGATTGGTATTAATTCTTCTTTTAAATATTTGATAGAATTCAGCAGTGACTCCATGAGGTCTTGGGCTTTTGTTTGATGACAGACTTTTCATTATGGCTTTAATCTTTTTACTCATATTGGTCTGTTCAGGTTTTCCATTTAATCATGATCCAGTCTTAAGAAATGTATCCATTTCTTATGTATTTTTCAATTTTTTTGCATATATTTGTTCATAGTAGTCTCTAATGATCCTTTGTATTTTCATAGTATCAGTTTTAATGTCTTCTTTTTTATCTCTGACTGTATTTATGTTGGTCTCTTCTTAATTACCTAGTGAGAGGTTTGTTAATTTTGTTTATGTTTTCACAAAGCCAACTTTTCCTTTCATTTTCTTTTGTGTTTTGTCTCAATTTTAATTATTCCTGCTTTTTTATTATATGTTTTCTTTTATTAATATTGGGTTTGATTTGTTCTTGCTTTTCTAGTTCTTTAACATGCATTATTAGGTTGTTTATTTGAAGTCTTTCTACCTTTTTGATGTAGCCATTTATTGCAGTAAACTTCCCTCTGCTTTACTGTATCCCATCAGTTTTGGTAATTTAGCATTTCCATTTAAATTTGTTCCAAGAAAGTTTTTAATTTGCTTCTTAATTTCTTTTTTTTTTTTTTTTTTTTTTTTTT
>NW_016808026.1:415013-431469 GCF_001698545.2 Rhinopithecus bieti
CATTATTAGGTTGTTTATTTGAAGTCTTTCTACCTTTTTGATGTAGCCATTTATTGCAGTAAACTTCCCTCTGCTTTACTGTATCCCATCAGTTTTGGTAATTTAGCATTTCCATTTAAATTTGTTCCAAGAAAGTTTTAATTTGCTTCTTAATTTCTTTTTTTTTTTTTTTTTTTTTTTTTTAGACGGAGTCTCGCTCTGTCGCCCGGACTGGAGTGCAGTGGCTGGATCTCAGCTCACTGCAAGCTCCACCTCCCGGGTTTACGCCATTCTCCTGCCTCAGCCTCCCGAGTAGCTGGGACTACAGGCGCCCGCCACCTCGCCCGGCTAGTTTTGTATTTTAGTAGAGACGGGGTTTCACCGTGTTAGCCAGGATGGTCTCGATCTCCTGACCTCGTGATCCGCCTGTCTTGGCCTCCCAAAGTGCTGGGATTACAGGCTTGAGCCACCGCGCCCGGCCTGCTTCTTAATTTCTTCATTGACTTATTGGTCATTCACAAGCATGTTGTTTAATTTCCATGTATATGTACAGGTTTCAGCATTCCTCTTGTTACTGATTTTGAATTTGTTCCTTATGGTCAGAAAAGATACCTGATATGATTTTTACTTTAAAAATTTGATTATGACTTGTTTTCTGGCCTAAGACATAATCTGTTCTGGAGAATGTTCTATGTGCTAATGAAAAGAATGTGTAGTTTGTCACAGTTGGATGAAATATTTTGTAAATGTCAGTTAGGTTCATTTGGTCTAGAGTTTTAGTTTAATTCTGATTTTTTTGTTGTTGATTTTTCTGCCTACATGCTGTGTTCATTACTAAGAGCAGGGTGCTGATGTTCCTCAATATTATTGTATTGCAATCTATCTCTTCCTTTAGATATAATAATATTTTCCCTATATATATTTGGGTTCTATGACATTGGTTGCATATAGATTTACAGTTTTTATATCTCTTGAATTGACCCCTTTATCATTAAATAATGCCATTTTTATAGCTTTTTACTTGAAATCTAATAGCTTCTGCTGATCTGTTTTGTTTTCTACTTACATGGAATATCTTTTCCATGTATGTATGTCTTTAAACAAGTGAGTTTCTTGTAGACAGCATATAGTTGGATCCTTTTTTTTTTTTTTAATTCATTTCGCTTCTCTGTCTTTTAAGTGGGGGATTTAGGCAATTTACATTCGATGGTATTATTGATCAGTAATCACTTACTACCATTTTAAAATTTGTTTTCTGGTTATTTTGTAACTTCCTTCTTCCTTTCTTTCCTACTGTCTTCTTTTGTGGATAAGTGATTTTTTTTTTCACCTGGTATTATATTTTAATTCCTTCCTTTTTATTTTTAGTGAACCTATTATAGGTGTTTCTTCATGGTTTCTATTAGCTTACAAAATACATTTTATAGTTATAGAAAGTTATTTTAAACTGATGACAACTTCCCTTTGATTTCAAAGAAAAGAATCAAGCAAGCAAAGTAGTTTTCAACTACACTTTAGCTTCATTTCCCCATTTTGTCTTTGTTATCTCAAATTTAATCTTTTAAATATGCCTTTCTCTCAACAGATTGTTGTAGTTATTATTTTTGGTAGACTTTTAGTCTTCATACTAAAGATACTACATGCCATGATTACAGTTTTTGTGTAGTCTGAATTTGCCTGTGTAGTTACTTATACCAGTGAGTTTTATGCCTTCACAGGATTTTTTTGGATCATTGTTTCTTTTTTTTTTTTTTTTTTTAATTAACTCAATTTTATGTTTCTTGTTAAACAGGTCTGGTGGTAATGAATTCCCTCAGGTTTTGTTTGAAAACTTTTCTCCTACATGTTTGAAGGATTGCTGTGTTGAGTACAGAGTTCTCTGCTGCAAGTTTTTCCTCTAGCACTTTGAATATGTCACCTCACTTCCTCTTGGCTGCTACATCTGCTGCTACGTCTGCAGCCAGATGTATTGGAGTTTTTTAATATGTTATTTGCTTCTTTTCTCTTGCTGCTTTTAAGATCCTTTCTTTGTCCTTGATGTTTGAAAGTTTGATTATTATATGTCTTGGAATAGTCTTATTTGGGTTGAATCTGCTTGGTATTCTTTGACCTTGTACCTGTATATCCATCTTTTTCTAGGTTTGGAAAGTTCTCTTATTATTTCTTCAAATATATTTTTTACACAATCTCTTTGGCAGCCTCCTCTACAAGGCCAATTACTCATATATTTGTCCCTTTTATCCTATTTTCTAGATCGTGTAAGTGTGCTTCATTTCTTTCATTTATTTTCTTTTTTATCATATGTGAATTTTCTAATAGCCTGTCTTCAAGTTACTGATTCTTTCTTCTGCTTGATCAATTCCAAATGGAGACATTCTAATGCATTTCTTATTAATCATTGATGTTTCCAGCTCCAGGATGTGTTTGGTTGTTTAATCGGTTCAGTTTCCATGCTGCCTTTTTTTTTTTTCTGAGAAATATCTGAATTCCTTCTCTGTGATTTCTTGAAGTTCATTGAGTATCCCCAAAATAGCTATTTTGAATTTCTTGCTTGAGAGGTTACGTATCTCTATCACTCCACAGTTGGTTACTGGGAACTTATTTAGTAAATTTGGTGAGGTCGTATGTTTCGGATTGTTCTTGATGCCTGTGTATGTTTGTTGATGCCTAGGTATTGAAGAATTAAGTATTTATTCCAGTCTTTGTAGTCTGGCCTTGTTTGTTCCAGTCCTGCAGAGGGTCCTCCAAGAATTGTTGAGGGTACTGAGTATTTACTTAAGCCGGTGGTAATTGTAGCCATTTCAGCACTAGAGGGTACTCCAAGCCCATGTGTGCTGCAGATCCTCGCGATCCAACCCTGATGGACATAGGGAAGATAAGGTTCCCAGGCAAAGTCTTTAGCTTTCTTCTCTCCCTTTTCCCCCAGTGAAAGGGGTCTCTCTCTGCACTGTGTTGCCTGGAGTTGGGGGATGGCTGACTCGGCACGCCTGTGACCATAGCAAGTGACACCTTGCTGGGTTACATTCGAATCCCATGGCATCTCAGATCAGCACGGTACAGGGGCTTGCCCAAGGACCCTGACCACTATTGCCTGACTGCAACTGATGTTTACGTAAGGCTAAGGCCACTGTAGTCAACAGGCGGTGAAACCTGCCGGGACTGGGACTTGGGTTTGTGCTGCCGGAGCAACATATTTCCTTTTGGCCTAGGGTACGTCTAGAAGGGCCATCCAGAAGCAATGGCCAACTGGGAGCTTTGGGATCCTGCCTGGTGGTTTATTTTACTGTAGCTGGGCTGGTACCCAATTGTAAGAAAAAGTTTCCTCTGTTTACTCTAAGAGGAAGGAATCTCTGCGCTGTATTGCCTGAAGTTGGGAGAGGAGTGATGCAGGCATTCTTTAATAGATACGACCAGATAGTTTCGTGCTGGGTTGCGCTTGGAGTACACAACCTTCGAGAGCAGTGCAGTGGCAGGGTTCACCCAAAGACTGCAGTTGCTGTGGCCTGGATGCCACTGAAATTTATTTGCGGCTCAAGGCCACTTTTGTTAGCCTGTGGTGAACTGGGCCGGGATTTGGGTTCTTTCTGCTGGGGTGGCAAGTTCTCCTCAGCTCCAGGACTTGTTCTAAATGCTCCCTCCAAGGGCACTTGTGCGATTCTGCCTGGTGTTAGTGTTCCACTCTAAGCACATATTCTTTCTTCTGGCTGTGCTCTCTAAGGTTGGGTGAGGAGTGGTGTAGACAATGCTGTTCTTTTCATCCTCTTCAATGCATCTTTTCTTGTTACTATGCTAAAACTAGGTATTGTGATCTCTCACATGATGTTTTAATTTTTTGTGTAAATAGTTGTTCGAAGTTGATGTTCTTGCCAGGGACATGATCACAGGAGATTCTCTTTCACCATCTTGCTCCGCCTTCCCTAAATCATTCTCTCTTTCAATATTTTAAAGGCACTGCTTTTTTGCCTCCTCCCCTTCACTGTTTCCATTGAGAAATATATCATTCTCATCTTTGATTTTCTGTGCATAATGTAGCATTTTTTCACTTGCTGCTTAAGTATTTTTTAACACTTGTTATGTGCAATTAAATTATGGTTTTTTTGGTGTGTTTTTCTTTGTGTCTCTTTCGTTTTGAGGTTAGTTGAGGGCCTGGGGACTTTTGGCCATTATTTTCAAATATTTTTACTGTTCCCTCCTTTCTCTAGACAGCTTCAAGAATTTCTGTTCCCAATATATTAGGCAACTTAAAATTGTCATACAGTTAGTTCACTTATGTTCTTTCCTTTAATTTTAATTTTATTTTTTCCCTGTGTTTTATTTTGTATTCCTTATATTATTGTGCATTCAAGTTTACTTGTCTTCTACAATGTCAAATCTGCTCTTTATAGAATTCAGTGTATTTTTTAAACATCGCAGACATTGTAGTTTTTATGACTAGAATTTTAATTTGGGACTTAAAAAGATACATTCTATGCTCTATGTAACTTTTAAAACATATAGAACACAGTTATAATTATTGTTTCAATATTCTCCTTTGGTAATTCTAACCCCCCTTGAGTCCAGGTTAGTTTTGCTTGGTTACTGTCATTACGGTATGTGGGTTTTTTTTTCTTTCTCTTTTTGTACTTTTTTCATGTGTGGTAGCTTAGGTTGGATGACAGGTGTTATATATTTTACTTTGTTGGATGTTGGCTATTTTTGTGTTTCTGTAACTGTTCTTGAGCTTTCAGATGTAGTTAAGCTACATGGAAACAGTTTGATACTTTTGCACATTCTTTCAGGGTTTGTTAGGTGTGTTTGGAGCAATGCTCAGTTTTAACACTAATTATTCTCCTCTACAGAGGAAAGACTGAGTCTTTAACCAATATCCCGTGAATTATGAGTTTTTCCAGTCTTGCTAGTAGGAACAGCTATTTTCTTTCTAATTCTTTTAGATGTTCTTTTTTTTCCTTTAATCCCATTCCCTTGAGTATTTTTCTCACATGTATGTTCACTGATCATTACTGAACTGAAGACTTGAAGAAACCCCTAGAATTCTGTTGGGTTCTGCCTCTGTGCAGCTTTCTGTATCAACTCTGTCTCTTTATATGTTGAGGGTTAGCCTGATGGGGATGGTTTATGGAAGAAGGATGGAGCCAGAGGCACTACTCCCCACTTATCTCATATTTTCCTTAAGTCTGAGGATTTGTAAAGATAATAAAATATAATCTAGATTTTAGCTCAAGGAAGACATCCCTGGATTTCTTTCATTAGTTTTCTACATTTTATTCAAGCAAGAGACTTGTCATGTATAAAGCTTGCCTATATTCTAAATAAAAGACTATGGAATTTAATTTTTTTTTTTTTCAAATTTGATCATCATGCTTAGTTGCCTTATGTAGAAGTCTTTTGTTCTCAACAGGTACTAAATACATTGATTTATCATAGCCCAAAAGGATTAATCTCAATGAAAGCTGGTCTTACTAAGCTTATGAAATACAATAATGAGAACACAAATATTACATAGTACATAGCTTATGATTTAATTAATAAAGCTATTTAAAAATTCTTTAATGATCTTTTAAGAGAACAAATAAAATAACCTTTTGTTTTCAAATTTTGGAGGCTCTTTCATGTGGACCATCCTTAACATTTAATTAATTATCTTGAGGTACATTTAGGACATAGAGAAGTAAATGAAGGGCAGGACAGTATGGAAGTACCAACACAATAATTTTATGAAATATTGGGTTCTCTTTGTTTCCTTTTAAGATGATACCTCTTAATAAATAAAAGCCATATATTTAGTCAGTGAAAAAATAATGAACTTTATAAGGAACAATTACTTTGTAATGATTAGGATAGTGCTAGTAGAAGACCTTAAAGTACAATTTACAATAAGGATTATTTTCACGTCAAAGTGATAGGCTTTTTGTTTCTTTTGCTTTTTGGTAAGAAAAATATATTACAACCTGCTTAATCACTAATTTTGAAAAAAATAAATAATGTACATTTTCCATAATTGTATTATTTAACTTAAAATGTAACATGAATTTTTTCACTTCATAAATTATCAGATTTTAAGCATAATGACATAATTTTATAATGGTTATAAAGGAAAGTGATTTTTAAAAATTTTATTTTATTTTTAGAAAGTGATTCTTAAGCAAGTTCTTTGAAATATATTAATATACATTGCCAATTTGGGGGTTGTTTCTCTTCGGGAATCTCTGGGTGAGTTCACAAGTTCTTTATATTCTGAAATATATTACAGCAGTCTTGAAAGTGAGATAGTATATCACTAATGTGGAAGGAATGCTTTTTGGGAGTAAGTGGTGTGAATAACTTCAAGGGCAAAGTTTTTAGTAATGTGTTCTTAAAACTGATCTACTTTAGAATACTTTCTTTTTTGTGAATCTTTCTTTTCAACTCACTTTTACAATTGTTCTATTTTCAAAAGAAAGGTACATTCCTCAACCTTACCTATTCTGAATCTAGTTTTTATATAGTACATTGGCTCAGGGTGTAGAAATCTCTGGGGCACCACACAAAGTGACAATTCCAGAATGTGTTGTCCTTAGGGAGAGTTCAGAGGCAAAGCAATGAGAGGGTTTGTAAGAAATATAGAAGGGGGCAGTGCCTTATTTAATTCAGGCAACAGATTTTTGGCAAGATTCTATTGCCTCTTCGATTGTTTTTAGAATTAGAAATTGAATGTGAGATGGCCATTTGTGAATCATTATAATAGCTATTTTAATTTAAAATGGAGTTGGACTCTTTTGATAGGAAGCCACATTTGATGGTTTAACAGTGTGGAGTGGTTTGCCAAATGGGTTATACAGTAGACATTTTCTATATATATTCCGTGTATAAGCTAAATATGCAGTTCCGAGATTTGATGAAAATATATCGGGCAGGTGCAGTGGCTCAAGCCTGTAATCACAGCACTTTCGGAGGCCAAGGTGGGGTGGATCGCTTGAGCTCAGGAGTTTGAGATCAGGCTGGGCAACATGGTGAAACCTCATCTCTATCAAAAATATAAAAAATTAGCCAGGCGTGGTGGTGAGTGCCTGTGGTCCCAGCTACTTTGGAGGCTGAGGTGGGAGGATCGCTTGAGCCTGGGAGGTGGCGGATGGAGTAAGCCAAGATCTGCCACTGCACTCCAGCCTGAGCAACAGAGCCAGACCCCATCTGAAATATATATATATCACACTTTTAAAATGTACTTGTACAATATACAATATATCTGAAAATGCATCCTAACCATTTAAACTTTAATTTTCATTTTTTTTTTAAGAGATGTGGTTTCACTCTGTTACCCAGGTTAGAGTGCAGAGGTACAATCACAGCTCATTGGAGCCTTGAACTTATGGGCTCAAGGAATCCTCCTGCTTCAGCCTCCTGAGTAGCAGAGATTACAGGTGCACACCACCTCACCCACTTAATTTTTAAACTTTTTTTTTTTTTTTTGTAGAGACATGGTCATGCCACCTTGCCCAGGAAATAGTCTTGAACCCCTGGACTCAAACAATCCTCTTGCCTTGGCCTCCCAAAGTGCTGGGATTTCAGGTGTGAGCCACCATGCCTGACTTAAAACTTAAATGTTAATTTAAAAATGTGTGAGGAGTATATAGTTTTAGAGATTTATTTTAGATTAGAGATAAAATACTTGTAGCTCACTGGACATATGGCAAAGGCAAAATATGCTTGGTTATTGGTACATCTACATTTGAAAGCTGCTTTTGGTATCCACTTGTTCCTAATCTCTTGGTGTCAAGGATTCTGCTTAGTACATGATGTGCTCATCAGTAGTTAAGCTCCTTATTGGTAAATAAGGTGAGTACCAAGTTAGATAGATTTCATTTAGCATATATAAGGAAGATTAATCATAGAATCTATAATGAATTCTAATCGTAATAGGAGACTATACAACAGTTTAAGATATAAAACATTCATGATACCACCAAAACTGCAGGATGGCAAAACAGTCTGTAGATACAGGAGCACAAAGGAAATGGAAAGCAGGCAAGACATGTAAGGTGGGTTAGTCATTGGTCATGAATTCCTTTGTCCCTTTTAAATGGAATACCTAGTTAACTTCACCCAATTTCTTTTCAGAGATTCCTAACAGAAACCTTTAATTTCAAACATAAGCAAAAAGTAAATGAACAATGAAAGAATGTTTTTTGAAGTTAAAATAAAAGTATAGTAATAATCCTTATTTTAAACTTATTTTATGTTAAAATCCATTAAATAGGACATTGGATTTTTCTCCCCCTCCCCTCCCCTCCCGTCCCCTCCCCTCTCCTTTCCTTATCTTACCTTTCCTTTCCTTTCTTTTTGATGGATTATCACTCTTGCCCAGGCTGTAGTGCAGTGGTGAAATCTTGGCTCATTGCAACCTCTACCTCCCGGGTTCAAGTGATTCTCCTGCTTCAGCCTCCTGAGTAGCTGGGATTACAGGCGCGCACCACCATGCTTAGCTAATATTTGTATTTTTAGTAGAGATGAGGTTTCACCACGTTGGCCAGGCTGGTCTCGAACTACTGACCTCAGGTGATCTGCCTGCCTCGGCCTCCCAAAATGCTGGGTTTACAGGCATGAGCCACCATGCCCGGCCTAATGTCTTGTGTTTCTAAGTTCTTTGTAGTAAATATATTAGAATACTGCTGAATCCCACTTAGTCCAAACAGACTTTCTATGTATTTCCTGTTGCTGGAAGAACCCCCAAATCTACAGCTCCTATAATTTTCAACTTTTTAATTGGCCCCACTATCTACTTTGTCATCTAAGCCAGAAAGGTAGGAATCATCTCAGATTTCTTTCCTTTCCCAACATTTTTTGATTTTATCATTTCCTCTTTCTCTATGTAAACTACAGATACTGTCTTTTTTAGGTTCTCATCTTCTGTCACCTAGACTAAGGCCAGTCTTCTAATTGGTCTCTCTGCTTCAGTTTTGGCCTGTTAATCACATCCTTCAAATACTGCTGTAGTGATTTGTAAAATGCAAATTTGATTATTTTTACCTTCTGCTTAAAAATGATTCAGTGATTCCTCATCACCAGAGAGAGTCACCACTCTCTGATGTATTCCTTGCCTAACTGTAGGCATGAGATGAGCTTCACTCCATTCTAGATGTCTTAACTGGATTATACTACTTGCACTTCTCTTATCTCTGCCTTTTTTTTCTTTTTTTTTTTCCTGAAATACTTCTTTTATTCCCTCTAGATCCCACTCCCAGTCCACAATTCTTACCCACTTGATGAGCACTTACTTATTTTTCTGGATTTAAGCATCATCTCCTTTATGATGCTTTCTTTGGGTATCTCATGTGAATTAACTACTCACTTTTTTGTGCCACACTGGATTCTTCAGACCTTCAGTCTAGTACTCTTAAAAGTTTGTTATTATTAGTTGATTAGATCTGTTTAATTCCCCTTGACTGCTGTAGGCTTCTATGTGATTGGCACATAATGGGTCAGTGAATTAATGGAAGAAATAAGTCTAGTGTACTTACCATGGGCATGTTATTGTGGGGTAAGCATTGCGTTTAAGTACAGCTCTATGCTGTAGCTCAGCACTGTGGTAATGTTTTATGGAAGATGGCAATCTAAATTTGTGGATGAATTAAAAATATAAACTATACAGATAGAATTTAATTGTTGTTATTCTTGGATAAAAGAAGACCAGCCCTGAGAGAGAATATTGTAGTGGGGTGAAAGGTATTTTTGGGTTGATTAGAGAAGGTAGTCAAGAAGTGAAAGGCAAGTGATGGTAGTTTAACTACGTAGAATATAGAGCACTGATATAGAGGGAGGGATCAGAAAAATGTAATATTCTATCTGAAGAAGGATTCTGAGGGGAAATTAACATTAGTTTCCTAGGAGACTGGGGAATTAATCATGGAAAATTGCACAAAGAATAATTATTGACAGATGATTTTGTCATATGTAGTCTGAAATGGTGCCATGACAATCAAGAGGAAATATAAGAGGGGGAAAATAATAGAATCAGTGATATGTGATAATAAGAAGGTAGATTTGGGAGTAATACTTAAAGTAAATTGGTCTTGTGGAGAGGAAGGGTGACTGATTATTAGAAGTGATAAGATGGTAAGGATGGCCATAAGGATGGTTGATTATGAGAAAAAAGTAGTTGGTATACAGTTTTTTTAGATAATAAAATAGGATAAAATGTTAATAACTATTTAAAAGAAATTTTAACACATAATTATATTACTAAATTTTTAATGACTATTCCTGGGCATACTTCAAGTTACCACTGGAGTTTCCAGGTCTAGTTATTATGACCTAAAATAATTAGCTGATCAATTAAATTATAGAGAAAAGAGATATAAAATCAACCAAGGACATTGGCATTATATAGAGGCAGCACTATCGAGTGGCTGTAGTGCAAGATCTGAAGTGAGACAAGATGTTGTTTTTGTTTTTAATTTTATTTTAAGTTTCAGGATACGTGTACAGGATGTGCAGGTTTGTTACATAGGTAAATGTGTGTCATGGTGGTTTGCTGCACCTATCAGCCCATCACCTAGGTATTAAGCCCACATGCATTAGCTATTTTTCCTGAGGCTTTACGTCCCCCACCCCTACTGCCTGCCCCCCACCAACAGGCCCCAGTGTATGGTGTGTTGTTCCCGTCCCTGTGTCCGTGTGTTCTCATTGTTCAGCTCCCAAAAATGTGGAATTTTAAGATAGGACTGTGCGGCCGGGCGCGGTGGCTCAAGCCTGTAATCCCAGCACTTTGGGAGGCCGAGACGGGCGGATCACGAGGTCAGGAGATCAAGACCATCCTGGCTAACACGGTGAAACCCCGTCTCTACTAAAATACAAAAAACTAGCCGGGCGAGGTGGCGGGCGCCTGTAGTCCCAGCTACTCGGGAGGCTGAGGCAGGAGAATGGCGTGAACCCGGGAGGCGGAGGTTGCAGTGAGCTGAGATCCGGCCACTGCACTCCAGCCCGGGTGACAGAGCAAGACTCCGTCTCAAATAAAAAAAAAAAAAAAAAAAAAAAAAAGATAGGACTGTGCAATTGTCTTTCCTCTGAGTCACAAATGCTGTACTATCACCCATATTTCAAAGAAACAGTGATATCTCAAAACACATGATTTGGTTTTTAATTATTGTAACTTAACTCTTGTATCATCATATGATTATTGCATTATCACTTTCACTGTTATTATTACTTGTTGTGTTAAAGAATAAGAGAAAATGAAACAATGAGTTACTTTGTAGTGTTATTTAAGACATTTTGACTAAAATGCGGATTTTCTTATTTTCTTTTCCACACTATCATATTGGAAACAGTGACCCCAAATACAGTGGTAATCATAATGACTTTAAAAAGGTTGCTTTTTTTTAGGTTTTTATATTAAGTATAAAAAGATTTCTGAAAAAAATGGGACTAGAGATTTTTAAACTTTCAAAAAGCAATAAGTATAATCAGTAAATTACATTTATCGACTTTTAATATAGAAAATAAAACATTTGGATCATTTTTATTTCTGAAAATAGAAATGTTTTCTTTTAAAACATTTAAAGTCTTTTGGAGCTCCATTTTACGATGTGTTTTAGAAAGAGATTCTTGTTTCCCCAATTGTTTGGATATTTAATTGCTTTTATGGAAATTATTTTGTTTATGTATCTTAATATATTCTCTTATGTAGCATGCTTTTGCTTGAATTGAATGAAATGTATGGAAAAAAATTCCCCCCCTAAAATTTTTTAAAATCTGAAATTTTAGATTTCAGTCAAAATGTAATTTAGACGTTTTCAGAATTTTAATTTCACTAAAAAAACTTGTAAAAACTCTTATTTGTTTTAAGAATGGAATTAATTATTTCTTTTTTGTTTTGTCTTTTCTGTCTTTTCTAACTTGCTTTCGTGGATATTCACTCCAGGAGGACAAAGTGGTTAGAGTCTTTTTTTCTGTCTAATATTAGTTTTTCCTTATTGTTGTTATTGCCAGTTTTAATTTTATAGCTATATTTGATTGATATACTTCTCAGTGTTTTGTTATAGTTATGATGCATGGTCATTGCTAAACATTATGGCATATTTAAGCATGCTATCTGCTTTTACTGAAAACTTACATTAAATTATTTACACTTTTATATTATAGATAAAAAATTGATTATTTGATTTTAAAGAGGCTTGCCTTTTAGAATTTTTTTCAAGGAGACCTCATAGCATTCCTCATTGTGATAAAATTTCTATAATCTTCTATTATGCTAAACTCATCGTTGCACTGATAAGGTTTTAAAATCTTATCTTTCTGACTTAGTATAAAGGTTTAACTGTTGTAATAATGAAGTAATAACACTGAATACGAATTTTCTGAAGTATGTATTTGGCAGTTGATTATAAGTATTTCATGTATTTTATTTTTCTCATATGTTTTAGAATTTGGTAAAATATTTATCTTGTTATCTTCATGTTAAATATTGGATATATTTATACTTTAAAAATAATCAGGTGGATACTACTAGACTACAGGCTAGGTTTTAATAATCTGTTAGTGTATGCCCTTAGTGATCTGATTTGAATTTGGATTTGCCATGGAGACTGATGACTCCCTGCAAATACAGATAAAAATCCTTTTATCTGATTCTTTTGGATGAGTCAGACTTAAACTTGAGGACTTTTCAAGTTTACCCATTTCAAATTGGCATAAAACTCAAAGAGAATATCATTCAGCTGATAGTTTCTAAATAGTGTCTTCTTTTTTTTTCTTTTACCAGCTGGAGGCTTTTTCTTCCCCTCCAAGTCTTTAGTTACTCAGTTGGGGATGATGTAGATGGTGGCAAATATTGAATGTGGGCTTAGAATACAATCTCTGAGTAGAAGAAAGGTTACTGCAATTTCTTTCTTTTTCTTTCCTTTAAAAAAAAAACCTGTAGGAATCCTACCAAATTTTAGATGCAATTTTGAAGATACATGGGTCAATTTCTGTAGACATGTCCCAGACTATGCATCATCCTTGATCTGGGGCAGGTTCCCTAGAGAACCTATAAGCTATCTACCAGCCCACCTGATTTTCTGACTCACAAGCAGCATAATTCAGGCAATTTATAACCTTTAGAATATCTGGTGCTGCTTTTGTGTACAGAGTTAATGCAGGATGCATAATGGTCTAATTATTGTTTGTGGCTTCCGTAATGAATTCTGACACCTGCCCCAGAAATGAGGCACTTAATGATGATAAAACCCAGCTCTAGAAATGACTTTTATGTATTGATAAGATTTCATAATTTAGCAGTCTATATTGTAAACTAAAGATTGACTACAAGATAAAAGTATAATTTTGTGTGGATTTGGGACATTGCAAATAAAATTCAGCAGGCCTTTTTATAATACTATATACATCACTGTTCAATAGAACTTTCAGCAATGATGAAAATGTTTTACATCTTCACTATCCAATTCAGTATGTTCTAGTCACATATAGCTATTGAACACTTGAAAAGTGGCTAGTTGACTGAGAAACTGAATTTTAAATTTTCTTTAATTTTAATTAATTTTAATTTAAATAACCACATGTGGCTAATGGTTAAAGTAAACCTAAGTCTAGATAGCAAATTCTATGAGTTTTCAACTTCTAAGGCAATATAGAAGCTCTTGAACTCATGCTAGCAATATGATGTATATTCTAGCAGTGGATGTGAATGCCATACAGACTCTAAGAAGAGTATACTTGTTAGTCCCAGTCGTATCTAATGCCAAGGAGGATAATGGGCAAGGGACATTCTGTCAAGGTAGAATCAAGGGATATGAAAGACAGTCACCAAGGGAAAGTATCTAGATAGCTCAATCAGGGGCAGCCAGATAGGCTAACCAATGAAACTAAGCTATTGTTCATATATGGGTTGCTGTGTGCTGTGGACAGTTGTTGCTGTATATTTATGATTGTTCGTATTTATGAATGAGAGTTTTTATTACAGTTACCCTGTTTTTTCTCAATCATTGTGTATTAGGTGAATTGGGAACAGGTATAATTTGTCTTCTAGTGTATAGTTGAGTGGTTCACAATGATGCACACTGGGCCATGATGGTAAGATTTGTTTTTCCTCAGAGATCCTGGATTTGGAATTAGATTTTATAACTAGATGAAACTTTGGGATTACCTCCTTTAGGGAGGAGGTGAATGTATTACATGCAAAATATACATATGGAATGTTGAAGAGCTGAAAAAGGAGACTGTTATCGACTCTGCTCAATGGCTCAACAGCCTTTTTTGTGTGGGGGGGGTGGGGAGGAAGGTGGGGGTCACTCACTCTGTTGCTCAGGCTGGAGTGCAGTGGTGTGATCTCAGCTTACTGCAACCTCCACCTCCCGAGTTCAAGCGATTCTCCTGCCTCAGCCTCCCAAGTGGCTGGGATTACAGGTGCCCATCACCACCCCCGGGTACTTTTTGTGTGTGTGTATTTTTAGTAGAGACAGAGTTTCACCATGTTGGCCTGGCTGATCTAGAATGCCTTGGCCTCCTAAAGTGCTGGGATTACAGGCGTGAGCGACTGCGCCCCTCCTCCAACAGACATTTTTAACTTCCTTCCCTCTTGCAGTCCCCACTGGAAGAATATAAACTATTCTTAGCTTTCCGTGTAACTGGGAATGGCTGTGTGACACAGTTCTAGCAAATGAGTTATAAGAAAGTATTTGAGGACTGCTGGGAGGTCGTGAGTTAAAAAAAGGATGTAGCTGGCACAACCTTTTAGTGCAAAAGTAATGTTTTGACTTGACCAGCCATTTGTGATGATGAAGTAAGGGCCAAGAGCACTGGAGTTATTAGTCATGACATTGTTGAGCCACTGATTCGATGTAATCAGATACTTTTCCCAATGTCAGAAAAATATTCCCTTCCCAAATTTGTTTCTGTCACCAGTAGTAAATGTTTTTTTGCTTCTTATACCTAAAAATACTCCTAATGGAAACACTAGTAAGATATGCAGTGTGCAGCAGGGAAGCCATATAAACATCTAGAGTTGATTTTCTTCAGAAATGCAGAAGTGCAGTAAAGGAAGTGCATGATGATCATTGCCCAGTACTCATCTATATGTTTTTGCCTCTATACATGTTTTAAGAAGTAGGATCATTTAACATACTTTCTCATTTATTACATATAAATAGCCTCAGGCTGTTAGTAGTAAATTACTATGAACATGTTGGTCTTAGAGATTGAATTTTTCCTCAGTTATGAATTATTCTATTTTATATAGGATCAAAATAAAGAGAATTGAAATTTTTTAAACATAATTTTACATTTTCCAGACCTTTTAGGATGCATAGAGCAAATAAGTAAACTTACGCTTTATGGTAAATTATTTTCTCACAGGCCAGAACATGTATCTAACTGTTCATCTATTACTAAATACTGACCTTGGCATGTCTAGTGAGAACCACATGAAATTAAAGTTTTGGAACAAAATTAAGCCCATTTCACTGTCTAGAGTGAATATCATGTCTAGAGGCATATCATCTGTTTATAGAAAGACAACTTTAATATGGGTGTTAAATTATTCCTTTTTCTCTTTTTACAACAGTTATTAGTTTTCTTAGGATATTGGTATCTCTTGAGACAACACTAGATAAAAATTTCACTTGTTAGTAACAGGTTGTTAACTTTTATTGTACAAGAATAATATTACTAATGATCATGATTATTGAAATGAAGATTGTGGAAGGGTGATATATGATCTGCAGTAATTCTCACATTTCAGAAGCATACAAGTTATCTCTTGGTTTGCAGCTGCAGCTACGATATTCAGAGGAAGGTGCTCTGTGTTTTCAATGTAATCTCTTTCTGATTAAGCACATTATACCTTCACAATTTAAGCACATAGGCCTTCATAACCTATGTATTCTTCTAGCTGCTCATTGTTATTCTCATATAGACTTGCAATTTAGCATATACTTAAAAGTATTTTTCACATTACATCATTTTTGATTATTCCATTTCATCTGGGCAATGGCTGTGTGGAGCTGGAGCTTCATTCTAGTAAATACTGACTTAACAGTGGTAGATTAATTTATTTGCATTTGCACTTCTATTTATTAATACAGTAACATGTAAATCACCTTAACAAAATCGTTCTAGAAACTGAATATAACAGTCTGTCATAGCAAACTAATAAAAAAATCACAAGTTTATATATTACTACTACCATTAGACCTATTGTATTGTAAACCTGACGAAGACCAGCATTCTTACATTGTTTAACTAGGAAATTAGACAAACATCCAGAGTATTTTATCAGCAACATAGAAGTATTTTGGACTGTATTATTCAGACAGCATACTATTCAATAAGAATATGGGACAAAATGAATCTAGAAGGCTAGAAGAGTTTTGAGTAGTTTAAAAGACAGAAAGAGACTACTGACTATTTGTTTGAATATATTATACATTATGAATCTTTTTTCTAAACTTAGAATGTATAATTCTAAGTTCAGAAATTATAATTTTAAAATTATATATTTTATATA
>NW_016808026.1:431877-460974 GCF_001698545.2 Rhinopithecus bieti
AAAATTATAATTTTAATTCTAAGTTTAGAAATTATAATTTTAAAATTATAGTTTTAAAAACCATTCACCTGCTTGCATATTTAGAATAAATGCACAAATGGACTTAGAAAACCTGATTTAGGTCTTGATATGGTTCGGATTTGTATCGCTGATCAAATCTCATGTTCCGTTGTAATCCCCAGTGTTAGAGGTGGGGCCTGGTGAGAGGTGATTGGATCATGGGGGTGGATCCTTCATGAATGGTTTAGCACCATCCCTTTGGTGCTGTTCTCCTGATAGAGTTCTTACAAGATCTAGTTGTTTAAAAGTGTGTAACACCTCTCTACTCCTCTCTTTTGCTCCTGCTCTGGCCATGTAATATGTCCTGGCTTCCCCTTTGCCTTCCGCCATGATTGCATGTTTCCTGAGGCCATGTTTGTTTGTTTTCTGAGGCCTCCCCAGAAGCCGAGCAGACGCCAGAATCATGCTTCCTGTACAGCCTGAGAAACTGTGAGCCAATTAAACCTGTTTTCTTTATAAATTATGCAGTCTCAGGTATTTCTTTATAGCAGTATGAGAATGGACTAATACAGTTCTCCTATAAAAAGGGATTAAAATTCACACTATGAAAAGTCTGTGAATTAAAATATCCTATAGGGCAATTATAAAAAATGTATATGACAACTGAAAATATTAATAAAGAACATACGGTGAAGTTTTATAGAAGATGATATTAGTAAGAACTGATTTAAAATGACTTTCAGTTTGGCTGGAATAGAGTTCACAGAAAGTTGGAGAGATGACAAAGCATACTTATAATTGCAGCATACCTAACTTTTTGTGAGCAGGCACAGGTCATACATTTTTATTATACATTTTACTGCTTTTTTATCTTTTAGATAAGTTTGCTTTGAGCAAGTTATTTCACTCGTGAATACCATTCCATCCAATCTATAACTGAAAATGAAATCTATTTTCTTATCCTGCATGGGATTCCCATAACTATAAAATACCATCAGTGAGAGTTTATGAGCTCCTGAAGTGGGAGAAAATGTCAGTGGCTATATAGGGTTGGTGAATTTGAGAGTTAAAGAGAATAAAAAGATAGAGGAGTCAAGGATGACAACTAGCTTTCTGCATTGAATGAGGATATTTGTGCTGAAACCAGTATATGGAAGATGGAGGAGCCTTTTTGGGGTGGTGGGGGTCAGAGGGTGAGGGTAGGGAAGGCAATGATTTTATGAAGATATTGAATTTGAAGAGCCTTCAGGAAACCAGGGTAGATATGTTTATTAATAATATCATTTAACATTTATTGGCCAGGTGTGGTGACTCACACCTATAATCCCAGCACTTTGGGAGGCCAAGGTGGGCAGATCACTTGAGGCCAGGAGCTTGAGACTAGCCTGGCCAACGTCATGAAACCCCATCTCTACTAAAAATGCAAAAAAAAAGTTAGCCTAGTATGGTGGTGCACGCCTGTAGTCTCAGCCACATGGGGTGAGGGAATGATTTCGGAATTATTCAAAAACATTACAGTTATTGTGCACTTTATTTCTATTATTGTTACATTGTAATATATAATGAAATAATTATACAATTCATCATAATATAGAATCAGTGGGAGCCCTGAGCCTGTTTTCCTGCAACTAGACGGTTCCACCTGGGGTCGATGGGAGACAGTGACAGATCATTGGGCATTAGATTCTGGTAATCAGTGAGCAACCTATATCCTTCCCATGTGCGGTTCACGATAGGGTTTGTGTTCCTATGGTAATCTAATGCCGACACTGATCTGACAGGAGGCAGAGCTCAGGCGGTAATGCAAGTGATGGGGAGCTGCTGTAAATATAGATAAAGCCTTGCTTGCTCCCACCACTCACCTCCTGCTGTGCAGCCCAGTTTCTAACAGGTCATGGATTGGTACTTGTGATCTCTTGGGGGTATCCTTGATCTAATAGGTTCTGCATAGATTCTTCTCTTGTTAGCTTTGTTGGGTCTTTCCAGGGCCTTGATTTAATCTGTCTGACTAGGACAGAGCTGGGAAAGAACACCATATGGACCAGGTCTTTTTTGTATGAAACTGCTTGTGATTTCTCTTGTGATCTCTGGCAGAGTAAATGGATATATTTTCATTTTCAAGACCAGTCTGACCAACGTGGAGAAACCCTACCTCTACTAAAAAATGCAAAAATTAGCCGGGCATGTGACCCACCCGTAATCCCAGCTACTTGGGAGGCTGAGGCAGGAGAATCGCTTGAACCCAGGAGGTGGAGGTTGCAGTGAGCCGAGATCCTGCCACTGCACTCCAGCCTGGGTGACAGAGCAAGACCCTGTCTCCAAAGAAACAAACAAAGAAACAAAAAGAAAATGATTTGTGGGTTGCTTTTTGTTAAAAGTTTACCTTACCGAGGACTTCCTTACCCTCACTATCTGCCTAAATAATTTCTTAACTCCTGTACCATCAGTGCTTTATTTTGATCTTTTGATGATGTCATGTTTCTCTGATTATTCACGATCTTTTGGACTTGTACTGGTGTGGGCACATTTGAGGAAGGAAGCACTTCTTGTTCTCTTTACAAACTGGCTTCAGCAGGAAAAGGCTTTTACCAGTTAGCCTGTTCAGAGATTCTAGACCAAGTGTCTTCAGGATCCATGGGCAGGCTTGCTGCTGGAGTCTGTGGGTCAGATGGCTTGGTACCTAGGTCAGTGGATGAGCAGGCCTGACTCTTGTGCCCACAGGGGCTGGCATGTTTCCAGCATATGTGTGTGTCCTGAAGTCTGCATTCATAAGGACTGACTTGCAGCCTAGGGTATCATGGGCTGGCCTGGTCCTGGGTGGATCTAGAGCCTGGGACTGTGGGTGCTGGCATGGAGTCTATGTCCACAGGTACTGGCCTGATGACTGGAGCTACCAGGTCCAACCTGGAGTCTGAGGCTGTGGGGGCTAGCCTGGTGATGGGACTTGCTTGGTCCCTGAGTCAACATGAAAGGCTTGAAGTCTAGGTCTATAGGGTCTAGCCTGGAGCCTGAGGCCACAGAGCTGGCCCAGCACTGGAAAAGGACAGGAACCTTGGTGTGTAGGGGCTGGTCTTATCCTGATGTGGGCCTAGAGTCTGAGTTCACTGTGGGGGAGCCTGGAGCCTGGGGCCAGGAGGAATGGTCTGGTGCTAGGGGAAGCTTGGAGATGGGATCCACAGGAGCTGGCTTTGTGCCAGTGGTCCCTGGGGAAGACCTGATGCTGGGGTACCCACTGAAGTCAGGTGCTTATTTCACTCTCTTCCCCACTCAACCCGCAGAAATTATCTCTCTTGGCACTGTACTGCATGGATGTGAGGGAGGGGTGATGTAAATAATGTGAAACTGTCCTTCCTACCCCTTTCAATGCGTCTGTTCTTATTTCTGTGTTCCACCCAGGTACTATAATCACTTACCTGGATTCCTTAGCTTTTGTGAATGTATTTTTATGGTTGGATCGCTGTTTAAATTGATGTTTCTGAGAGGGGGTAAGGGTAGGAAAGTCCTACTCTGCCATCTTCCTGATATCACTCTCTGCATTTCTCTTACTGTGTACTATTCCTTTCTCATTTATATTACTATGTTTGTATTTTTAAATATGGTTTCTTTGTTAAAGAACATAATTCTTTATCACATATGCTGAAAATATCTCAGGTTTTATTTTTTCTTTTGACTTAATTTAGATGTAAAACCATTTAATTGCCTTTAGTCAAATTTATCAGTCTTTTTAGCATTGGATTTTGTTACACATAGTAAAAGTTTATTTCAATATTACAAAATAAATTCTCCAATATTTTATCTTTTTTGTAGAATAGTTATTAAGTTTTAAAAAATTTTATGGCTTTGATTTATTCAGAATTCATTTTGATGTACAAGATAAGATATGGATCCTACTTTATTTCATATTGTTACTCATTTGTCATAATACTATTTATTGAGTAACCTATTTTTTATCCAGTAATGTTCACAGCTACTTTTTTCATATATGGAAATTCCCATATGCATTCTGGTACATTTCTGGTCTCTTTAATCTGCCCATTGATTTTTCAATTATTTTGCCAATACAAGTACCACATAGTTTAATGACTGTGTCTTTTTAGTATGTGTTACTAGTAGCTTGTAGCAATGGTCAGTGGCATACTAAGGGACTGTTGTTGGGAGTGGACCACCCTGGCTATAGACAGTGTGAGGTGGATGAACTGTCTGTAGAAAATATTTTAAAATATGGAAAGGGACTAAAATTGGCCTGCTTATTAACTCCATATGTGAACAAAACTAAATTTAATACTAAATTTAGTGTTAAAATACTCCTCCGCACTGTGGCAGATTACAACTCCTATCTCCCCAACCCCCACATTTGTTACACTACTGGAGTTAGTTTCTTCACATTACTCTTCTTTACAAAAATTTCCTGGCTATTTTATTTCCTTTCAGTAAAAAATTGAAGTGTAACTTGCACATAGTAAGATGCACAGAATTTAAGCATAGTTTGACGAATTTTGAAAGATATGTATATTCCCAATGTGCCTAGCACCACACCAAGATACATATTGTTTCCATCATCCTAGGAAGTTTATGCATGCCCTTTTCCTGTCAGTTTTTTATCCCCATCTCCCAAAAGACAATCACCCTTCTGACATTTATTACCATAGGTAGATTTGTCTGTTTTTGAACTTCATATAAATGGAATCATATAATATGTAGCATCCTCTTTCAATTCAAAATCTGTGAGATTCATCCATGATGTTGCCTATAACTGTAGTTTGTTCCTTTTTATTGCTGATACTACTTTATTATATGAATATGCCACAATTTGTTTATCCATTCTTCTGTTGTGGGAATAAGGATTGCTTCCAATGTTGTTGGCTACAATAAAGCCACTATAAACATTTGTGTTCAGGTCTTTTTGTGGGCTTTTATGTTTCTTTTTGGTAGAACCTAGGAGTAGAGTATGCCGGGTCAAGAAGCTGGATTCAATTTTCATTGCAAACAGTTTTGCAAAGGTCATATGCAATTTTATATTCTTATCAGCCAAATATGAACACTCTGGTTGCTCCCTAACTTCCCCAACATTTGGCTGGGTTACTGGTTTGGCTTTTTATTTCCATTTTTCTAATGACCAATGATGATGAGCATTATTTGTGTTTTTTTGCCATCCATATTACTTCTTTTGAGAAATGTCTGCTTCAATCTTATGCCTAAATTTGGGTTGTTTGTCTTTTTATTATTGACTTACAGATGTTCTCACTCTATATATACCGAACAAATATCATATATAGATGGTTCCTGACTTATGATGGTTTGACTTATAATTTTTAACTTTACAATGGTGAGAAAGCAATATGCATTTATTATGCTCCTTGACTTATGATGGAGTTACATCTAAATAAACCCATCATAAGTTAAAGATATTGTAAGTTGAAAATAAGCTTTTAACTTAAGATATTTTCAGCTTAATGTTGGGTTTATAGGACATATCCCCATTGTAAGTCAAGGAGCATCTGTTAAGGATTGAGAATATTTTCTGTCTGTGGCTTGGGTTTTCATTTTCTTAATGACGTATTTTGGAGAACAGATAATTTACATTTTGATGATGTCCAATTTATTAACTTTTCTTTTATGGTTAGTGCTTTTGTAGCCTAAGAAATCTTTCCCTGTCTCAGGGATGCAAAGATATTCCCCTGCTATACTTTTTAAATTTAGTTTTCTTTCTTTATTTTAGAATCAATTTATTTAGTCCTAAATAGCCCATATAGGTGTGTTTTACTGGGGTCACATTTAATTTATGGATACGTTTGGGAAGAATTGTCATCTTTATGATATTAAGTCTTCATATTCAAAATTAGAATGTTTTAATCTATTCACCTTCCTTTATGTCCTTCAATAGGATTATTTATAATATATATATATATAGAGAGAGAGAGAGAGTGTGTGTGTGTGTGATATATATATTTTTTTTTTTTTTTTTTTGAGACGGAGTCTCACTTTTAGCTCAGGGCTGGAGTGCAGTGGTGCTATCTCAGCTCACTGAAACTTCTGTCTCCTGGGTCCCAGTTAAAGCAGTTCTCCTGCTTCAGCGTCCCAGATAGCTGAGATTGTAGGCATGCACCACTATGCCCAGCTAATTTTTGTATTTTTAGTAGAGACAGGGTTTCACCATGTTGGCCAGGCTGGTCTTGAACTGCTGACCTCGTGATCCGCCCACCTCGGCCTCCCAAAGTGCTCGGATTACAGGCGTGAGCCACCGCGCCCAGCCAATTTTATATATTTCTTAATAATTTTATTTTAAGATTATAAATAAAATATTTTTACTACTTCTACTTGTTTTATATAGAAAGAATATTGTGTTTTGTGTGTTATTAATGTATACAGCTACCTTTCTGAATGATATTATTTGAATTTTTTAGTTGTTTCTCTTGAATTTTAACAATATGCAACCATGTGACCAGAAAATAATAATAATTTACCTTCTTTCTCATTTATTTCTCTTGTTTAATTGCATTAGCTAGACTCTTGAGAATAATGTGAAATAACAATATATTCACTTATGAAACTCAAATAATCTATATAACTTGTCATTTTGTTATATTTTAAATTTTACTTGATGATGGTTTGCAAATATTTTCTTCTATTCTGTGGGTTGTCTCTTCACTTTGTTTATTTCCTTTGATTTGCAGAAGTTTTTTTTTTTTTTTTTTTAACTTCATGTGATCTCATTTGTCCACTTTTGCTGTGGTTGCCTCTGCTTTAAGGTATTACTCAAGAAATCTTTGCCCAGACCAATGTCCTGGAGTGTGTCCTACCTGGTAGTAGTTTCATAGTTTCAGGTGCTAGATATAAGTCTTTTGGCAAGAGATTGGGATCTAGTTTTATTCTTCTGTATATGGATATGCAGTTTCCCCAGCACCTTTTATTGAAGAGACTGACATTTTCCCAGTGTATGTTCTTGGCACCTTTGTCAAAAATAAGTTCACTGTTGATGTATGGATTTGTTTCTGGGTTCTGTATTGTGATCCATTGATCTATGTGTCTGTTTTTATGTTAGTACTGTGCTGTTTTCATTAGTGTAGCTTGGTAGTATAATTTGAAATCAAGTGATGTGATACCTCCAGTGTTATTCTTTTTCCTTAAGATAGCTTTGTCTATTCTGGGTCTTTTGTGTTTCCATACAAATTTTACTATTTTTTTTTTTATTTCTGTGAAGAATCTTACTGGTATTTTAATAGGGATCTCATTGAATCTGTCAGTTACTTTGGGTAGTATGGACACTTTAACAAGATTGATCTTTCCAGTCAATGAACATGGAATATCTTTTCATTTTTTTGTGTGTGTTCTCTTCAGTTTCCTCCATTAATGTTTTACAATTTTTGTTCTAGAGATCTTTTACTTCTTTGGTTAATTCCTAGGTGTTTGATATTATTTGTGTTTATAGTAAATGGGATGGCTTTCTTGATTTCTTTTTCAGATTTTTTACTGTTGGCATATAGCAATGCTACTGATTTTGGTATGTTGATTTTATATTCTGGAACTTTACTGAATTTATCAGTTTGAATAGGTTTTTGGTGGAGTCTTTAGGTTCTTCCAGATGAATTCTTTTCTGGTTGCTCTATCTAGGACTTCCAGTACTATGTTGAATAAAAGTGGTGAAAGTGGTCATTATTGTCTTGTTCCAGATCTAAGGGGAAATGCTTCTAGTTGTTCCCTGTTCACTATGTTACTAGCTGTGGGTCTGTCATACATGGCTTTTATTTTGTTGAGGTGTGTTCGCTCTATACCCTTTTTTGGGGGGATGTACCCTTCTTTTAGTTTTCTGTGCCCTTTTTAAAAAGTTTTTCCCTGTACAGTGTTATGCTAGATATAGTCCTGTTACATACGGCTTTTATTTTGTTGAGGTATGCTCCTTTTTTTTTTTTTTTTTTTTAAGATTTCTATCTTGAAGGAATGGTGAATTGTATCACTTGCTTTATTGTTATCAGTTGAAATGATCATGTCATTTTTGTACTTCATTCTGTTGACATGATGTAACAAATTGATTGATTTACATATGTTGAGCCATCCTTGTATCCCTGAGATAAATCTCATTTGGTCATGATGAATAATCTTTCTAATGTATTGTTGAATTTGGTTTGCTAGTATTGTGTTGAGAATTTTTGCATCAATGTTCATCAGTGATTTCGGCCTTTAGTTTTTTTGTTTTTCACTGTGTCTTTGTCTGATTTTGGTATCGGGGTCATAATGGCCTCATAGAATTAGTTTGGAAGTATTCCCTTCTTTATTTTTGGGAATACTGTGAGTAAGATTGGTATAAGTTTTTCCTTAACTGTTTGGTAAAATTCAACAATGAAGACATTGGATCCTGGGCTTTTCTTTGCTGGGAAACTTTTAATTATGGCTTTGATCTCATTACTTGTTTTTGGTCTAGCCAAGCTTTGGAGTTCTTCATGTTTGGATCTTGGTAGGTTGTATGTGTCTATGAATTTATCTGTTTTTTCTAGGTTTTCCAACTTATTGGCATATTGGTGTTCATAGTAGCCTCTAATGATCCTTTGACTTTCTGCAATATCAATTTTAATATCTCCTTTTTCATGTCTGATTTGATTTATTTCAGTTTTCCTTCTTTTTTTCTTAGTCTGGCTAAAAGTTTGTTTATTTTGTTTACCTTTTCAAAATACTAACTTTGTTTTATTGATCTTTTGTATTTTTTCATTTTATTTTCATTTATTTCTGGTATGGTTTTTATTATTACTTCTACTAATTTTGGGTTTGGTTTTCTAGTTCTTTAAGATGCACTGTTTGTTTAAGTTTTTCTACTTTTTTGGTATTCGCTTATTGCTATGAACTTTCTTCTTAGTACTAGTTTTACTGTACCCCATAGGTTTTGGTATGTTGTATTTCCATTTTCATTTGTTTCAAGAAACTTTTCAGTTTCCTTCTTAATTTGTTCATTGGCCTACAAGTCACTCAGGAGCATTGTTTAATTTCCATGTGTTAATATGGTTAGTAAAATTCCTCTTGTTATTGATTTTTAGTTTTATTTCATTGTGGTCAGAGAAGATACTTAATATAGTGTTAGTTTTCTTGAATTTTAGACTTGTTTCGTGGCCTAGCATATGGTCTATGCTTGAGAATGATTCATGTGCTGAGGAAAATAATGTATATTCTGTAGTTGTTGGATGCAGTGTTCTGTAATTATCTATTAGTTCCATTGGGACTATACTGCAGATTATGTTTGATGTTTCTTTGTTGACTGTCTGCCAGGATGATTTGTCCAGTGCTGAGAGTGGGGTGTTGAAGTCTTCAGGTATCATTGTATTGTCGGTGGGTGGCAGAGGGGTTGGGTCTCTCTCTCTTTCTTTAGCTCTAGTAATATTTGCTTTCTATTTCTGGGTGCTCCAGTGTTGGGTAATTATATTTTTGCAGTTGTTATATATATAGAGGACCGCTAATAATATTCGCTTTCTATTTCTGGGTGCTCCAGTGTTGGGTGATTATATATTTGCAATTGTTATATTCTTTTGCTGATTGACACCGTTATCATTATATAATGACCTTCTTTGTCTCTTTTTATAGTTTTTGTCTTGAAATTTATTTTGTCTAAATATAGCTAACTTGTACACTTTAACCTAATTTCCCCACTTTTTAACTTTTGTTGTTTCTATTTATATCTTATTATACTGTCTTTGTTTGGAAATTTTTTGTAGTTACTATCTTCATAGATTCATCTTTTGGTTTTTCTACTCAAGTTATGAGTAGTTTACACATCACAATTGCATTGGTATAATCTTCTGTGTTTTCCTGTGTAGTTACCATTAGCAATGAGTTTTGTACCTTCGGATAATTTTTTATTGCTCATTAACATTATTTTCTTTGAGAGTGAAGAACTCTAGTATTTTCTGTAGGACAGATCTGATGTTGATGAAATCTCTCAGCTTTATTTTGTCTGGGAAAGTCTGTATTTCTCCCTCATGTTTTAAGGATGTTTTCACTGTGTATTAGTTCATTTTTATGTTGCTGATAAATATGTATCTGAGACTGGATAACTTACAAAGGAAAGAGGTTTAATTGACTCACAATACCATATGACTGGGAGACCTCACAGTCATGGCAGAAGGCGAGGAGGAGTAAAGTCACATCTTACATGGATGGTGGCAGTCGAGAGAGAGCTTGTGCAGGGGAACTCCTCTTTATAAGACCATCAGATCTTGTGAGACTTATTCACTATCATGAGATCAGCATGGGAATGACGCACCCCATGATTCAGTTACCTCCCACAGGGTCCCTCCCATGACACATGGGAATTGTGGAAGCTACAATTCAAGGTGAGATTTGGGTGGGGACACAGCCAAACCATATCACACTGGATGTACTGTTCAAGGATAAAAGTTTGTTTTTTTTCTTTCCCACTTGAAAGATGTCATGCCACTCTCTCCTAGTCCATAAGGTTTCCACTGAGAAGTCTGCTGCTAGACATATTGGAGCTCCATTCTATGTTGTTTTGTTTGTTTCTGTAGCTGAAAAGAAGCTTTTATCCTTGACCTTCAGGAGTTTGATTATTAAATGTTTTGAGGTAGTCTTCTTGTAGTTAAATTTTGGTATTCTAATCTTCTTGCACTTTAATATTGATAGCTTTCTGTAGGTATAGGAACAAACTTTGAACAAACTTTCTAACTCTGTCTCCTCTTTCAGGCCAATTAACTCTTAGATTTGCCATTTTGAAGCTATTTTCTAAATCTTGTAGTCCTGCTTTATTCTTTTTCATTATTTTTTCTTTTGTCTCCTATCACTGTGTTTATTCAAATAGGCTGTCTGCAAGCTCGCTAATTCTTTCTTCTCCTTGATCAATTTTGCCATTAAGAGACTCTGATGCATTCTTCAGTATGTCAGTTGCATTTCTGAACTCCAGAATTTCTGCTTGATTCTTTTTTAATCATTTCAATCTCTTTGTTAAATTTGTCTGATAGGATTCTGAATTCCTTTTCCATGTTATCTTGAATTTCATTGAGCTTCTTCAAAACAGCTATTTTGAATTTTCTACCTGAAAGGTCACATATCTGTCTCTCATGCCTTAGTCTGTTTGGTGAAGTCGTGTTTTCCTGGGTAGTCTTGTTGCTTGTTGATGTTTGTTGATGTCTGGGCATTGAAGAGTTAGGTATTTATTGTAGTCTTTACAGTCTGAGGTTGTTTGTACTTGTACTTTCTTGGGTAGGTTTTCCAAGTATTCAAAGGGACTTGGGTGTTGTGATCTAAGTTTTTGGTCACTGTAGCCATATCTATGTAAGGGGGCACCCCCAACCCATTAATGCTGTGACTCTAACAGACTCACCTAGGTGCTGATGCCATGGTGGTCTTGGGTAAGATCTGGGAGAATTTCATGTATTACTAGGCAGAGACTCTTGTCTTCCCTTCGTTTCACCAAAGAAATGGAGCCTCTCTTTGTGCTGAGCTGCCTGGGGTTGTGGGAGGGGTGACACAAGCACTCCTGTGGTCTACACCACTATGACTGTGCTACGTCAGATCCAAAGGCAGCAGAGCTCTGGGGGTTGCTTAAGGCCCGTAATGACCACTGGTGAACATATTATCTATGTTCACTCAAGGCTCAAGGGCTCTATAGAAATCAGCAGGTGATCTTGAAATATGTTTACTTCGAATCCTTAATTTAATTTTGAAAAACCTGTTACTTCATCACATATTTTTAAGATGACATCTAACATTTTCATTGTATGTTTAAGTGGTTGCAAAGGGTACAAATTCTAGCATATTATCAATATGACCTTTTACAGTAAAACTGTTACAGCCTCTTTAAAAATGTATCCAGTGGAATATAAATAGCATAGCAGTTTGATAACTTCAGTTAGCCTTAAAATGAAACAAACACATGAACAAACTTTTGTTTAACAATTGAAAGTTTTCTTTCCTTGTTTTTTATTGAATTTTATTTACATTTCCTACACATGTAATATATTTTTTGCTAGAATTTTAAAAGATAACCTTTTATATTTTTTCAACAAAATATGTATATAAGTTGAAATTAAACATTTTAAGAAGTTTCAGTGACCATAAGTCTTAAAGTTTCTGAAAACTATCTATTGGAGTTGATTTAGATTGTAATAATTATTAATACAGCTCAATTGTTTAAAATCAATGTTTTCATTACAAGTAATTAAATATAAGACATAAAATTTTACTAGAAATTCACTTCTTAATGTGACAAAAAGGACTGGTTTTCTTTCAAAATTGTTCATAAATCCATGGACAAATATTACTTAGTACAGACCCAGATAGAATTCAGCATCAATTCTATTTCTGTTTCCTTCGTTTTTATAGATGCAAATGCTGAGGAAATATGTTCACATTAATGACTAGATGTGAATAGAAGGAGTTTGGTTAAAACAATTCGCTCAATTCTTTGAACTCTTTCCAAATTATGTGAACAAAATTATAGTAATCTATCATCACAAATTATTTTTAATTATATATCAGCTGACTATTAATTTAGGTTTTTCCTCAACTTGTTGAAAGCAAATAATTGAAAACACTAGGCTTGCAAAATGATTTGTTACCCAGTTGGTGAGTCATTCTGTCTGTTTCCGGGACTTATACCAAAAAAGCTGTACCAAGACTTATCAAATGACTATTTAAACTTAACCATCCTTTCACTTAGAGGCACCTTGTTTAAGCCAATATGCTAAAAAGGATTTGGAAAATGCTAAGTTTAGTGTCCCTGCCAATTACAATTACTATTGATAAAGTTATTTTGCCATTTCACATGCTTTAAATTATTTTTATAAGTATCTTAGAACTGTATATTTAGCTTTGAGTTTGTAGAAAATGTGAAACGTGAGCTAATTGCCAAAGCTGGTCCTGTTGTCAAACCAATCAGCCACAGGAAACTGTCAGAGAAAGTCTCACTTTACTTTGCAATTTAAATAAGTATGTTAATACAGATCATCTGAGAATGTGATTACGTACTGTGACAAAAGCTATGTATGAGTGCACCCTGTTTACTTACTCACCACTTGAGAAAATTCAATATTATATGTATTAATGCTGTATTAATAATAGTTCCCATGTTAATGGTAGCATCTGATACTCCAATCAGGACTCAACTTTTTAAGAACAGTTTGTTTATGAATATGAATGCTTTCAATGTAGGCTTTAAAGTATAGGTGTTATCCATTAGGCTATTTCTTATGATTATCCATTGAGTCAGCTCCATTCTTGAGATGGATATAAAGATCCTGAAGATCCTTATATATTTAGCCAACTAAAACCAAAACAACCCAAATGTGAGTATTCAGTTTTGAATTCTCTTAACTAGTGGATTCCTGGGCAAGTCTCTTGTATGTGCCATCATTTCATCAAATACGTTATTTTTGTTATGATTGCAAATGACTGGAACCATATGTACATAATGAGTCTGTAAGTAATATCTTCTGTCTACCATTACTTTTGCCACAATCTGAATAATGCCTCCTGCAGTTTTATAAACTCTACAAAGTTTAATGATATCTGTAAGGGTTTAATACAATTGCACTGACAGACTTATCAGGCAACATCCTTTTAGCTTTTCACTTTTGTAGCAGACATAGTAACCCTTTTGGTCATATAAGATTTCCTAGCTTTAGTAGTAAGCAATATTAATTTATAAAAGCTCTCCAAAGCCAGTCTTGAGTAACTGTTTGTAAGTTGCTAATACCATCTGTTTTCTTATAATGTGAATAGTTTTCTTTAGGGTTTGAATGTTTTGCCAATAAATGATGCTTCAAAAGAGATGGTTTCATACTGTTTCCTTTGACAACAATGTCTCAAGAGCAGAATCTCTTGGGTCCTCTGGAGCAGTGCATTCTTTCATAATTAGGAGTCACTTTCCCAGGAAGATTATATGTCTGAGGACATTATCTTATATATACTCATACCGTTCTTCTTAATGCATTATGAATTCTAACAAATTTCAAGTTATTAAATAGCATTAGTTTATCATTAGATAGCATACCATGAACAGGCTTTTAAGGTCTGATCTACATTATTAGCAATTAAGATATTTTATAAAGATATCAGTTAAAAATAATAATCTCAACTGCTCCTTACCCTCAAATTATATTTCCCAGTATTAGTGGAAATAGAATTAAGTTCTTTTTATGCCCTCTTCCAAAATTTGTTTAGCAAGTACCTTGTTTTAGTCATGGGTGTGTAACTGTAGCATCACTAATGTTCTCTGGACACAGAAGAAAATTCTGCACCTTTAATAAGCAAGTACTTTTGTTAGCTATTGACACAACTCCATTTATGTCAATATCTAATCTACAAATGCATTCTGTATTTCATGTATATAACAGGAATCAGCCACATATTTCTGTCTTTTCAAGATATTTGGCAATTGACTGTAATGAATACTTTAGAGATCTATTGAGAAACTAAGTTAAGAAAATTATGATGACTGCAGAATTATTGCCAGATAAATTTGTTTATCTGCAGTTTCTATTCCATTGGGTTAACAGTGTCTGATTTGAAAATATTCTTTAAAATTGATAACTCTGGATTATTAGGATGAAAAACCCACATTATAGTTTACTCAGCTATCAAGATTATTTAAAAATGACATAACTGAGCTGAAGTTTCTTTTTTGTCATCTCCTATAATCAGCATCTATATTTCTTTATTACTTGTCTTATGACTTTATTGATATCACAGATTCTTTTGTTTACATTTATATTGTAAACATATATTAATTTATGCTCTATGGAAGTATTTGAGAAAACCTGGTTTTATCTGGTCAGATAGTATGCAAATTTAAAGAGAATGAATCTAAAACTTCCCCATTAAGTGTAATCTTTGACACAGTGTTTTGATATATAATCTTTACCATCCTAAGGACATATCCTTTTATTCCTATTTCTATTACCAAGGTAAAGAAATACACTTGTATTTCTAGTTTTCTAATAATTACTTTAAGACATAAATGGGGTTGAACTTTATTAAATGCTTTTTCTTCATTGATTGAGAGAATCACATGTTTGTTTTTCTCCTTTAGTCTATTAGTATGTTGAAGTACATTTGAATTGGATCATCCTTACATTCAAGGAGTTAAATAGTATTAATTATAATATGATAGGTTTCCTAGTTGTGTAGGATTTTTTGTTGTTTTTTGTTTGTTTGTTTTTTGAGATGGAGTGTCGCTCTGTCGCCAGGCTGGAGTGCAGTGGCAGGATCTTGGCTCATTGCAACCTCTGCCTCCCAGGTTTAAGTGATCCTTCTGCTTCAGCCTCCCGAGTAGCTGGGACTACAGGCATACGCCACCATGCCCAGCTGATTTTTGTGTTTTTAATAGAGACGGGGTGTCACCATGTTGGCCACGATGGTCTCGATCTCTTAACCTTGTGATCCGCCCACCTCAGCCTCCCAAAGTGCTGGGATTACAGGCATGAACCACTGTGCCCGGCCAGGAGTTTTATATTTAAGTTTTCGCTTATATTTTGGCTCCAAATATATGTCAGTGGAATTGGTATGTGCTTTGCTTATCTTGTGTCAAAAGTATATTATTTTCATAAAATGAGCTGTATGGCTTTATTTTTTAAAATTTAATTTTATGGAACAATTTACATAAGATACGAATTAATGGTTCCTGAAAAGTTTAGTAGGATTCACCTGCAAAACTAGCAATTTTTATATGAACCCTACTGATATGCCTTCAGCTCATTCCAAATGGTACCTGCAAATAAATGGTTCCTGAACATAACAATAGCATCCTGTACCTCTATGCCTAAGGGCATTTTATGGCCAAGGGAACAGGCCTAACCTGAAGGGGAGAGACAGGCATGCCAATGAGCTAATATATAAATACCCCAGACCCCTTGCTCCTCATTGGGTTGATTCTGAGAAGGTCTCATCATGGCCAAACTTTGCCCCTAGAAATAATCTACTCTTTAATTGACATCTATTGGCTTTCCTCCCTTTCATGTTTCACTTCTCCACTCTGACTATACTTTTTTGGATTGTCATTCAAATAAACTTCTTTGCATCAAATGTTGGGCTCAGGATCTGCTTGTAGAAAAGCCTGAAATAATACAAAAGCCATCTGGGCCTAATATTTTCTGTAGAAGAGCTACATTAAAACCTTTTTTAGTTGAGATATTTATATAGTAAAATTAACTATTTTAAAGTGTATAAATAAGTTAGTGGTTTTTAGTACCTTAACAGTGTCATGCAACCATCACAATTTGTCCAGTTCCAGAACATTTTCATCATCATCTTCCCAAAAAACCCCTGTACCCATTAGTAGACACTCCCTTACTTCTCTATACCCCTGCAATCACTAATCTACTTTCTTCTTCTATGGGTTTATCTATACTGCACATTACATATTATGCTTTTAGGGCTCATCTGTGTTGTGGCAAGAGTTAGTACTTTGTTCCTTTTTATGGCTGAATTATATTCCATTGTATGGATATACCACATTTTGTTATTCATTCATCAATTGAAAGACACTTTTGTTGTTTATACTTTTTGGCTGTTGTGAATAATGCTGTGCACATTCATTTGCAAGTTGTGTAAACATTTGTTTTCAATTATCTTGGATATTACCTAGGAGTGGAATTCCTGGGTTATATGGTAATTCTATGTTTAAGTTTTTGAGGAACTACCAAGTTGTTTTTCACAGTAACTATATCATTTTACATTCCCACCAACAATGTACAAGAGTTACAGGATCCTCACATCTTCACCAACACTTATTTTCTGTTCTTTTAAAAAAATGATATATATTTCAGTGGATATGAAGTGGTATCTCATTGTGGCTTTTGATTTGCATTTTCCAGTGACTAATGACATTGAGCATTGCTTCTTGTGCTTCTTGGCCATTTGGATATGTTCGTGCAGAAATATTCAAGTCCTTTGCCCATTTAAAGTTGGGTTGTTTGTCTTTTTATTGTTGAGTTTTAAGAGTTCTTTATATATTTTGGATGCCAGACCCTTATCAGATATATAATTTGCAAATATTTTTTCTTATTCTATGGGTCATCTTTTCATTTTCTTGAAAATATCCTTTGATGCCCAAAAGGGTTTTTTTTTTTTTTAGTTTTTTTTTTTTTATGAAGTCCAATTTATCTATTTTTTTTGGTTGTTTGTTCTTTTGGCATAATATCTAAGAAACAGTGCCTAAACCAAGCTCATGAAGATTTATTCCTATTTTTTCTTTAATAATTATATAGTTTTAGTTCTTACATTGAGGTCTTTGGTCCATTTTAAGTTAATTTTTGTGTATGGTATGAGTTAGGGGTCCAACTTCATTGTTTTGCATGTGGATATCAAGTTGTTCCAGTGCCATTTATTGAAAAGACTATTCCCATTGAATGATCTTGGCTCCCTTGTTGAAATTCAGTTAACCATAGATGTACGGGTTTATTTCTGAACTCTCAATTCTATTCCCTTGATCTGTATGTCTATCCTTATTCCAGTATCTCACTGTCATTATAACTGTAGCTTTGTAGTAAGTTTGAAATCAGGATATCTGAATTGTATAAGAGGTCTCTGGTACCTTATTAGTTCCTACTGGTATATTTTAAAGAGTAGCTGTATTTATTTTATTCTATTTTATTTTTAACTTTTAAGTTCAGGGGTACATGTTCAGGTTTGTTACATAGGTGGACTTGTGTCATGGGGGTTCATTGTGCAGATTATTTCATCACTCAGGTATTAAGCCTAATATCCATTAGTTGTTTTCCTAATCCTCTCCCTCTTCCCACCCTGCAACCTCTGAAAGGCCACAGTGTGTGTTGTTCCCCTCTATGCATTCATGTGTTCTCATCATTTAGTTCCCACTTTTTTTTTTTGAGACGGCGTCTTGCTCTGTCACTCAGGCTGGAGTGCAGTGGTGCCATCTGGGCTTACTGCAACCTCCGCCTCCCGGGTTCAAGTGATTCTCCTGCCTCAGTCTCCCGGGTAGCTGGGACTACAGGTGCGTGCCACCACACCCTGCTAATTTTTTGTATTTTTAGTAGAGACTGGGTTTCATCGTATTAGCCAGGATGGTCTTGATCTCCTGACCTCGTGATCTGCCTGCCTTGGCCTCCCAAAATGCTGGGATTACAGGAGTTCCCACTTTTAAGTGAGAACATGTGGTATTTTGTTTTCTGTTCCTGTGTGAGTTTGCTAAGGATAATGGCCTCCAACTCCATCCATGTCCCTGCAATGGACATGATCTTGTTCTTTGTTACACCTGCATATTATTCAGTGTGGTACGTGTACCACGTTTTCTTTATTCAGTCTATCATTGATGGGGATTTAGGTTGATTCCATGTCTTTGCTATTGTGAATAGTGCTGCAGTGAACATGTGTGCATGTGTCTTTATAATAGGATGATTTATATTCCTTTGGATATATACCCAGTAGTGGAATTGCTGGGTTGAATGGTATTTCTGACATTAGGACTTTGAGGAATCACCACACTGTCTTCCACATTGGTTGAACTAATTTACACTCCCACCAGCAATGTATTTTCTCCAGAACCTCAAAAACTAGTTACATTTAAACTGTTTTTCTGAAATGTTATTATATGTTGTTAAGAGTATTATACATAGAAATGGATATTCATCCAGAATAAATAAATGTGTCCACCTCCCAATAAAAGACCTAGTAAGGTTCTAAAATCAGTTGGGATATATCAAAAGTATACCTCAGTTGAACAAATCTGGAAACTTCTGAGATAAGCAATCCAGATTATATTTTCATTTAAATATTTAATTTTAATGCACATAAAATAATCTTAAATATTTTGTTTCTGTGTTTTGAATTTTATTAAAAGTATTTTTATTAGAAACATTTTATAATAAATATAAATAATAAAGTTCTTATATGTTTATTTTTTTCTTAAAGACACTTTCATGAAAGCACATAGTATTTAGATTGTAGAAATTTTCTAAGCACACATATTTTAAAGGCAGTAATGTATAATTGTTATATACCTATAGTTAATATACTAATTCACTAATTTTTTGAACACATTTTGGTGTTTTTTTAGGAACCTGGGAAATAGTAGTGAACTAAAACAAACGATTCTTACCTTCCAGAGAATATATTCTAATTAGGAGGTGCAGACAACAAATGAGATAAATAGTATTAGAAATTGTAAGTGACTTTGAGAAAGTGTAAACGAATACATTTTAATTTTGTGGCCATAAAAAGTGATAATTGAGCTTGAAAGGGATGAGGGAGTTAGTGCTGCATATGTTTAGAGGAAAGGCAGTCTAGAAGGACATAACAGTAAGTATGGTACAAACAATAAGACCCTATGGTGGGAGCATGCTTGAAATGTTGGAAGAAGAGTGATGAACCCAGTGTATGGCCAGGGCAGAGCAAGTGAGCATGGAGCAGAGAAGCAAAAAATGGTAAGAGACAGGTTTGGGGAGTGAGACTGTAAAGAACTTTTTGTGTCATTGTAAGGACTTTGGCATTTATTTGGAGCAAAACAGGATGTATTAAAATGTTCTGACCAAAACAACAACAACAACAACAACAAAAAACCAATATGACCTGCTCTTACTCACATTTTAACACATTTTAAAGCCTTACTTTGATAGTTTTGTTAAGATACATTAGTGGAGGTATGAAAAGAATAGAAGCTGGAAGATTAGTTATGAAGAAATAATTTATATGAGAGATACGTGGTGACTTAGGCTAAGGTAATTGTGGTGGAGTTGGTGAGATGTCATCTTTGTGGATATATCTTAAAAGTGTAATAGGAGATTCTCTGATGAAATATATGTAGGATATGAGAGAAAAATATTACTCCCAAGATTTTTGGCCTGAGGCAAACTGGAAGAATGGTAAGTTGCCATTAACTGCTATGGGTAAGACTGCAGATGGAGCAATTTCCTCGTGAAGGTCTGAAATTCACTTTTGGACTTGTTACATTTGAGATAAATCAAAATACAAGTATACTGAAGCTTAGATATAAATAAGGCTGTGTTTTTAATTTTGTGCTGTGGTAGTGTTGTGATATAGTTTATCTTAGAATAGTAAATCCTCCTTGGTGGGCAAAGTTGGACTTGTCTTGCATTTGGAGTAGGTCAGATGACTATACTTGATTAGTGATGTTATTGCTTTTTAGCAGTACAGGAGAAAGAAGCACACTTCGCAAAGGGAAGTTCATATATTAGTCCATGGCTTCTGGAAATTTATTTGCAAGAAATCATGGAGGATCTCAAATAGTTTTGTCCATTAACCTTAAAGTTTTCAAGAATTAGCAGGGTGTGGTGGCTCACACCTCTAATCCCAGTACTTTGAGAGGCTGAAGCAGGCAGATTCCTTGAGTCTAGAAGTTCAAGACTAGACTGGGAAACATGGTGAAACCCTGTCTCTACAAAAAATTAATTTAAAAAAATTAGCTGGATATGGTGGTGTGTGCCTGTAGTCCCAGCTACTTGAGAGGCTGAGGTGGGAGGATCACTTGAACCTAGGAAGTTGAGACTGCAGTGAGCCGTGATCAGTCACACCACTGCACTCCAGCCTGAGCAACAGAATGAGACCTGTCTCACATACATACATATATACATACATACATACACACACACACACACACATACATACATACCAGTGGGAATCTGAGAAACGGGTGAATGAAGCTTTATACCCTCAACTTTTTTCTCTGAATTAACATTCCTTCTTTAAAAATTTCTTCTCTCCAAGGTTGTTCTGGTGATTTCCATATAACCAAATTTCATTGCTATTTCACCATCATTGCCTCTAGTTTACATCTCCAATTCTCTTCAATTTGTATAAAGCATCGTCTTCTTTACCATCTGTTAATTTTTATATAATTATGTCTTGTCCTTTATCTTTTATAATTTATCCTCTTCAGAAATTTTCGTGTTCCAATCACTATTTTAAATGAAACCTTCTATGTGAATATACTTTCTATTTTTTTTTTTTTAGACAATTTTACTCTTGTTGCACAGTCTGGAGTGCAATGGCATGAGCTCAGCTCACTGCAACCTCTGCCTCCCAGGTTCAAGCAATTCTCCTGCCTCAACCTCCCGAGTAGCTAGGATTACGGGCATGCGCCACCACCCCCAGCTAATTTTGTATTTTTAGTAGAGACGGGGTTTCTCCATGTTGGTCAGGCTGGTCTCAAACTCCCGACCTCAGGTGATCTGCCTGCCTTGGCCTCCCAAAGTGCTGGGATTACAGGCATTAGCTACCGTGCCTGGCCATATGCTTTCTATTTTTTTTTTTTTTTTTTTTAGATGGGGTCTCGCTCTGTCGCCCAGGCTGTAGTGCCGTGGCGCGATCTCAGGTCACTGTAAGCTCCGCCTCCCGGGTTCACGCCATTCGCCTGCCTCAGCCTTCCGAGTAGCTGAGACTACAGGCACCCGCCACCACGCCTAGCTAACTTTTTTGTATTTTTAGTAGAGACGGGGTTTCACCATGTTAGCCAGGATGGTCTCGATCTCCTGACCTCATGATCCGCCCGCCTCGCCCTCCCAAAGTGCTGGGATTACAGGTGTGAGCCACCGCGCCCAGCCACTTTCTATTTTAAGAAAAACTAAACTCTCTTTACATTTTTTAAACCATGATTTTACTTTAATATTTTTAATTTTGGGATACATAGTAGGTGTATATATTTATGGGGAACATGAGGTGTTTTGATAGATGCATACAATGGGCAATAAGCTGTATTAGTCTGTTCTCATGTTGTTATGAAAAAATACCTGAGACTGGTTGTAAGTCTGTTTTCATGCTGCTCATAAAGTCATACCCAAGATTGGGCAATTTACAAAAGAGAGAGGTTTATTGGACTTACAGTTCCATGTGGCTGGGGAGGCCTCACAATCATGGCAGAAGGTGAAAGGCCCATCTCACATGGGGGTAGACAAGAGAAGAGAGCTTATGCAGGGAAACTGCCCTTTTTAAAACCATCAGATCTCTTGAGACTTATTCTCTGTCAGGAGAACAGCACGAAAAAGACCTGCCCCCATGATTCAATTACCTTCTACTGGGTCCCTCCCACAACACATGGGAATTCAAGATGAAATTTGGGTAGGGACACAGCCAAACCATATCACTGGGTAATTTATAAAGACAAGTGGTTTAATTGACTCACAGTTCCACTTTGCTGGTGAAGCCTCAGGAAACTTACAATCATGGCGGAACACATCTCTTCACAGGGCAGCAGAAGAGAGAATGAGTGCCAGCAGGGGACATGGCTGGCACTCATTCTCTTATAAAACAGACCCTTATAAAACCATCAGATCTCCTGAGACTCATTAGCATGGGAACAGCATGGGGTAAACCGCTCCCATGATCCAATGATTTCCACTTGGTCCCATACTTGGCACGTGGGGATTATTACAATTCAAGGTGAGATTTGGGTGGGGACACAGAGCCAAACCGTGTCATAAACACATCATAATGAATGGGGTCTCCATCTCCTCAAATATTTATCCATTGAGTTGCAAACAATCCAGTTACACTCTTTAAGTTATTTTAAGATGAAATGACTTATAGTTTTGTAATTTAAGCATCATAACTGGCAAATTCTTGTATATAATGGAAAAGAAAACTGTCAACTGATAGTATATTTGGTTGTATTTATGTCTTTAGTCTTTGAATCAGTAAATATGTGATGGAAAATAATTCTTCTAATTAATATCACCACATTTTCTAATGGGGAATTATGATACTTTTCCAACTGATTCTTTTCTTTTACTGAAGTTACTAAATTTTAATGGAAATGTTTTGTTTCTTAGGGGAAGAAATAGGTTAACAATGTAATACCAATATGCACTGAATCCAGTTGGGCCATATTGAACAAAGTGCTATAGCACAGACTAGTGGGAAAACTTAATAACTGCAAAAATGTTCCATTTCCTTAATCTTGTAGGATATACCCACTGTTTTAACAACTGTCTTAAAAAAAAATTACTTGAAGGAATTTAAGCTTAGAACGCAATTCTGAATTAAAATAAGATTTTTAAATTTTACATTTATTATGAAGGCAACAATGACCTATTCTGATAATAATCAATAAACAATCAAATGCTTCTCAATGACTAATTTACTTTGGAAACCACTTCCTAGTTTTTTTGGTGAAGTTTCATTTAGAACAGAACATTTATAAAATGAATTTTATACTCCCACTGCTTCACAAGAAAAGGCCTGAAAATAAGCTATATTGTATTTGTAAAATTATATTTGTGTGAAAATTTAGTAATTCTCAATTAACTGATATATTTATGTCAAATGCACATTTACTTCCAGTGTGATTATGAGTATCAATAAATATTTCCATTAGGTTCAACTAACCTTCCTTCGTTCCAAGTTGGACATTCCTAGTTGTACATACCCATCTCCTCCTACTGTTTTTCCTTACCTGTCATTTTAAAATTTTGAAATATTTCAAATATATCAGAAAGTTTAGAGAGTAATACCAATTATATGTATCTTAATATTTTGCTATAGTATTTGTTTTTTGTTTTTGTTTTTTGAGACGGAGTCTCGCTCTGTCGCCCAGGCTGGAGTGCAGTGGCCAGATCTCAGCTCACTGCAAGCTCCGCCTCCCGGGTTTACGCCATTCTCCTGCCTCAGCCTCCCGAGTAGCTGGGACTACAGGCGCCCGCCACCTCGCCCGGCTAGTTTTTTGTATTTTTTAGTAGAGATGGGGTTTCACCGGGTTAGCCAGGATGGTCTCGAACTCCTGACCTCGTCCCGCCCGTCTCGGCCTCCCAAAGTGCTGGGATTACAGGCTTGAGCCACCGCGCCTGGCCCTGCTATAGTATTTGTTTTGTATTTTTTTAGGAGTACAACAATTATTTTAAATACTTATTCCATCCATGTTTTTATTTGTATACTTTATGCTTATAGACTGGTAAACCATATATATTACTATTTTACAAGGTTTTTAGTTTTATGTTATCATACTGTATATGTTTTTCTGAAACTTGCTTTCTTTATCTCTATATTTTGAGAGTTGTCTCAAAATTTAGATTTGTCTGAATCCAATTCCTTCTGAATGTTGAATATAATTCTGTTGAATGAATATGCTACAGTTTATGCATTGTCATGCTGATGTAGGTTATCTAATTTTTTTTTTTGTAAAATTGACAGTGCTCAATGAACGTCTCTGTTAATGGCTTCTTGTGGTTGCTTGAGAATTTCTCTAGGGTAGAAGTTAAGATTTCTAGATCATAAAGTATAGATATCTGTTTTCAGTTTCACTAGATACTGCAGAATGGCTCTCTAAACTGGTAGAAATAATTTACATTCTTGAGGGGAACGTTTGCATTGGTTGCTTTACTTCTCCAGTTTTTGATGTCAGAATTACGAATATTGCCAAACTGATGAGTGTGAAATGTTAACTAATTGATTTAATTTTGCATTTTCTGACTGATGATATTAAGCACCTATTTATTAATCACCTGTATATAGTCCAGTTGGGCTTCTCTCTGGAATTACATACTCATTCCTTGACCTAGTCTTTTTCTTATTAAACTGTGGGAATTCTTCAGATATTCAAAATGAATATCCTTTGTTAACTCTATATTGCAATAAAACTCCTCCCAGATTGCGAGAGAAGGTTTTACTCTTTTACTTTATCATATTATTTTACTATTCAAAAGTGTTAAAAAACCTTAATGTAATCAAAAATTTCAGTTTATTATAGTTTGTGCTTTTTGTATCTGGGTCAAGAAATCTTCTGTTTTCATTATTTCATAACGATTTTCTGGATGTTTTTTTCTAAAAGCTTTGAAGTTTTGCCTTTCATGTTTCAGTGTTTAATCCATTTGAAATCGATTTTTTGTATATGGTGTGAGGTCAGAATCTCTTTTTTTTCCTAAAATGAGACAACCAGTTGTCCCAGCCATATGAATTTGATGGTGCATTGTTTCTCCACTGATTTGTAAAGTCAACACTGAAGTATATGAGAGTCTGTTTCTGGAGCTTTTATTATGTTGCATGTTCTAGTTAGCATCTGTCAACTAATCCCACACCACCTTAATTTTTGTCACTTTACAATAAGAAGAGCAAGTCCACCTTAAACTGCTATTTCTCTTGAGAACTATCATGATTCTTCTTATCTTTGGTTCTTTCATGTTTATTTTATAATCAGCATGATAAAATCTGTGGAAAACAAGATAGGAGTTTTGATTAAAATTGCATTGAATTTTATAGATTTAATTTGGGCAGACTGACATCCTTTTAGTATTTGTTCTAGTCATGCCAAAATAGTAAATCCCTCCACTTACGTAAGTTCTCTTTTAGGGCTTTCAATGAAGTTTTTTAGTTTTAATCATTATTATTATTATTATTATTATTATACTTTAAGTTCTAGGGTACGTGTGCATAACATGCAGGTTTGTTACATAGGTATACATGTGCCATGTTGGTTTGCTGCACCCATTAACTCATGATTTACATTAAGTGTTTCTCCTAATGTTATCCCTCCCCCTGTGCCCCACCCCCGACAGGCCCTGGGGTGTAATGTTCCCGGCCCTGTGTCCAAGTGTTCTCATTGTTCAATTCCCAGCTATGAGTGAGAACATGTGGTGTTTGATTTTCTGCCCTTGGTATAGTTTGCTCAGAATGATGGTTTCCAGCTGCATTCATGTCCCTGCAAAGGACAGGTACTCATCCTTTTTTATGGCTGCATACTACTCCATAGTATATATGTGCTACATTTTCTTAATCCAGTCTATCATTGATGGACATTTGGGTTGGTTCCAGGTCTTTGCTATCGTGAATAGTGCTGCAATAAACATAAGTGTGCACGTGTCTTTATAGTAGCATGATTTATGATCCTTTGGGTATATACCCAGTAATGACATCACCGGGTGAAATGGTATTTCTAGTTCTAGATCCTTGAGGAATTGCCACACTGTCTTCCACAATGCTTGAACTTATTTACACTCCCACCAACGTGTAAAAGTGTTCCTATTTCTCCATATCCTCTCCAGCATCTGTTGTTTCCTGACTTTTTAATGATTGCCATTCTAACTGGCATGAGATGGTATCTCATTGTGGTTTTGATTGGCATTTCTCTGATGACCAGTGATTATGAGCATTTTTTCATGTGTCTGTTGGCTGCATAAATGTCTTCTTTTGAGAAGTGTCTGTTCATATCTTTTGCCCACTTTTTGATAGGTTTGTTTGTTTTTTTTTCTTGTAAATTTGTTTACGTTCTTTGTAGATTCTGGATATTAGCATTTTGTCAGATGGGTAGGTTGCAAAAAGTTTCTCCCATTCTGTAGGTTGCCTCTTTACCCTGATGGTGGTGTCTTTGCTGTGCAGGAACTCTTTAGTTTACTTAGATCCCATTTGTCTGTTTTGCCTTGTTACCATTTCTTTTGATGTTTTAGTCATGAACTCCTTGACCATGCCTATGTACTGAATGGTATTGCCTAGGTTTTCTTCCAGGGTTTTTATGGTTTTAGGTCTAACATTGAAGTCTTTAATCCATCTTGAGTTAGTTTCTGTATAAGGTGTAAGGAAGGGGTCCAGTTTCAGCTTTCTACATATGGCTAGCCAGTTTTCCCAGCACCATTTATTAAATAGGGAATCCTTTCCCCATTTCCTGTTTTTGTTTGGTTTGTCAAAGATCAGATGGTTGTAGATGTGTGGTGTTATTTCTGAGGCCTCTGTTCTGTTCCATTGGTCTGTATCTCTGTTTTGGTACCAGTACCATGCTGTTTTGGTTACTGTAGCCTTGTAGTATAGTTTGAAGTCAGGTAGCAGGATGCCTCCAGCTTGGTTCTTTTGGCTTAGTATTGTCTTGGCTGTGCAAGCTGTTTTTGGATTCCGCATGAAATTTAAAGTAGTTTTTTCCAATTCTGTGAAGAAAGTCATTGGTAGCTTGAAGGGGATGGCATTGAATCTATAAATTACCTTGGGCAGTACGGCCATTTTCATGATATTGATTCTTCCTGTCCATGAGCATGGAATGTTCTTCCATTTGTTAGTGTCCTCTTTTATTTCGTTGAGCAGTGGTTTGTAGTTCTCCTTGAAGAGGTCCTTCACATCCCTTGTAAGTTGGATTCCTAGGTATTTTATTATCCTTGTAGCAATTGTGAATTGAAGTTTGCTTTGTGTATGCTTACTTGTGTATGCTTCACAAAGTTCTCTTGATGATTTTTTCAGCTCCATCAGTTCATTTATATTCTTCTCTAAACTGGTTATTCTATTTAGCAAGTCATCTAACTTTTTTCAAGGTTCTTAGCTTCCTTGCATTGGGTTAGGACATGTTCCTTTAGCCTGGATTAGTTTATTATTACCGACCTTCTGAAGCCTACCTCTGTCAACTCATCAGTGATTTGGCTCTCTGTTTGTCTGTTATTGGTGTATAGGAATGCTTGTGATTTTTGCACATTGATACTGTATCCTGAGACTTTGTTGAAGTTGCTTATCAGCTTAAGGAGATTTGGAGTGACACGATGGGGTTTTCTAAATATGCAATCATGTCATCTCCAAAGAGGGACAATTTGACTTCCTTTTTTCCTAATTGAATACCCTTTATTTCTTTCTCCTGCCTGATTGTCCTGGCCAGAACTTCCAACACTATATTGAATAGGAGTGGTAAGAAGGCATCCCTGTCTTGTGCCAGTTTTCAAAGGGAATGCTTCCAGTTTTTGCCCATTCAGTATGATATTGGCTGTGGGTTTGTCATAAATAACTCTTATTATTTTGAGATACATTCCATCAATACCTAGTTTATTGAGAGTTTTTAGCATGAAGTGCTGTTGAATTTTGTCAACAGCCTTTTCTGCATCTATTGGGAAAATCATGTGGTTTTTGTCATTGCTTGTTTATGTGATGGATTATGTTTACTGATTTGCGTATGTTAAACCAGCCTTACATCCCAGGGATGAAGCCGACTTGATCATGGTGGATACGCTTTTGTGATGTGCTGCTGGATTCGGTTTGCCAGTATTTTATTGAGGATTTTTGCGTTGATGTTCATCAGGGATATTGGTCTGAATTTCTCTTTTTTTTGTTGTGTCTCTGCCAGGCTTTCATATCAGGATGATGCTGGCCTCATAAAATGAGTTAGGGAGGATTCTGTCTTTTTCTATTGATTGGAATCGTTTCAGAAGGAATGGTACCAGCTCCTCTTTGTACCTCTGGTAGAATTTGGCTGTGAATCCATCTGGTCCTGGCCTTTTTTTTCGTTGGTAGTCTATTAATTATTGCCTGAGTTTCAGAGCCTGTTATTGGTGTATTCAGAGATTCACCTTCTTCCTGGTTTAGTCTTTGGAGGGTGTATGTGCCAGAAATTTATCCATTTCTTGTAGATTTTCTAGTTTATTTGCACAGAGGTGTTTATAGTATTCTCTGATGGTAGTTTGTATTTCTGTGGGATCAGTAGTGATATCCCCTGTATCATGTTTTATTGCATCTATTTGATTCTTCTCTCTTTTCTTCTTTATTAGTCTTGCTAGCAGTCTGTCGATTTTGTTAATCTTTTAAAAAAACGAGCTCCTGGATTCATTTTGAAGGGTGTTTTATGTTTCTATCTCCTTCAGTTCTGCTCTTATCTTAGTTATTTCTTGCTTTCTGCTGACTTTTGAATGTGTTTGCTCTTGTTTCTCTAGTTCTTTTATTTTTATTTTATTTGTTTATTTATTTTAAAACTTGTGAATGATTTATTTATTTATTTATTTATTTTTTATTATACTTTTAAGTTCTAGGGTACATGTGCACAACGTGCAGGTTTGTTACATATGTATACATGTGCCATGTTGGTGTGCTGCACCCATCAACTCGTCAGCACCCATCAACTCGTCATTTACATCAGTTATAACTCCCAATGCCATCCCTCCCTGCTCCCCCCTCCCCTAATAGCCCCAGTGTATGATATTCCCCTTCCTATGTCTAAGTGATCTCATTGTTCAATTCCCACCTGTGAGTGAGAACATGTGGTGTTTGGTTTTCTGTTCTTGTGATAATTTGCTGAGAATGATGGTTTCCAGCTGCATCCATGTCCCTACAAAGGACACGAACTCATCCTTTTTTATGGCTGCATAGTATTCCATGGTGTATATGTGCCACATTTTCTTAATCCAGTCTGTCACTGATGGACATTTGGGTTGATTCCAAGTCTTTGCTATTGTGAAT
>NW_016808026.1:464180-491651 GCF_001698545.2 Rhinopithecus bieti
TTGACATGTTTTTGCAATGGCTGGTACCTGTTGTTCCTTTCCATGTTTAGTGCTTCCTTCAGGGTCTCTTGTAGGGCAGGCCTAGTGGTGACAAAATCTCTAAGCGTTTGCTTGTCTGTAAAGGATTTTATTTCTCCTTCACGTATGAAACTTAGTTTGGCTTGATATGAAATTCTGGGTTGAAAATTCTTTTCTTTAAGAATGTTGAATATTGGCCCCCACTCTCTTCAGGCTTGTAGAGTTTCTGCCGAGAGATCTGCTGTTAGTCTGATGGATTTCCTTTGTGGATAACCCGACCTTTCTCTCTGGCTGCCCTTAACATTTTTTCCTTCATTTCAACCTTGGTGAGTCTGACAATTATGTGTCTTGGAGTTGCTCTTCTCGAGGAGTATCTTTGTGGTGTTCTCTGTATTTCCTGAATTTGAATGTTGGCCTGCCTTGCTAGGCTGAGTAAGTTCTCCTTGATAATATACTGAAGAATGTTTTCCAACTTGGTTCTGTTCACCCCATCACTTTCAGGTACACCAATCAAATATAGATTTGGTCTTTTCACATTGTCCCATACTTATTGGAGGCTTTGTTCATTTTTACTCTTTTTTTCTCTAATCTTGTTTTCTTGTTTTATCTCATTGAGTTGATTTTCAATCTCTGATATCCTTTCTTCCACTTGATCAATTCAGCTAATGATACTTGTGTATGCTTCACAAAGTTCTCGTGATGTGTTTTTCAGCTCCATCAGTTCGTTTATGTTCTTCTCTAAACTCGTTATTCTATTTAGCAATTCATCTAATTTTTTTCAAGGTTCTTAGCTTCCTTGCATTGGGTTAGGACATGTTCCTTTAGCTTGGAGGAGTTTGTTATTACCGACCTTCTGAAGCGTACTTCTGTCAACTCATCAAAGTCATGCTCCGTCCAGCTTTGTTCCGTTACTGGCGAGGGGCTGTAATTCTTTGGAGTCAAAGAGTTGCTCTGGTTTTTAGAATTTTCAGCCTTTCTGCTCTGGTTTCTCCCTATCTTTGTGGTTTTATCTACCTTTGATCTTTGATGTTGGTGTCCTACAGATGGGGTTTTGGTGTGAATGTCCTTTTTGTTGATGTTGATGCTATTCCTTTCTGTTTGTTAGTTTTTCTTCTAACAGTCAGATCCCTCAGCTGCAGGTTTGTTGGAGTTTGCTTGAGGCCCACTCCAGACCCTGTTTGCCTGAGTATCACCAGCAGAGACTCAGTTGGAAACGTAGAAATCACCCGTCTCCTGCCTTGATCCTGCTGGGAGCTGCACACCGGAGCTGTTCCTATTCGGCCATGTTGGAATGGATCCTCAGGAGGGTTTTTTTTTGTTTGGAGGACTCTTGTATGTTATTTTCTTTTCTTTCTTTCTTTTTTTTTTTCTTAAGACAGGTCTCACTTTGTCACCCAGGCTGGAGTGCAGGGGCACATCTTGGTTCACTGGAGCCTCGACCTGCTGGGCTCAAGTGCTCCTCCTGTCTCAGCCCCCCCCAAGTAGCTTGGGTGGGCCATGTCACTATGCCCAGCTAATTTTTTAATTTTTTGTAGAGGCCAGGTTTTGCCATGTTGCCCAGGCTGGTCTTGAACTCCTGAGCGCAAGCAATCTGCCCACCTCAGCCTTCCAAAGTGCTAGGAGTATAGGCATAGCCACCGTGCCCAGCCTATTATTATTCTTTATAACAGACGTCTTTAAAAATTTTATTTAATGTTTTGTCATTGGTTATAGGTGGTGTATAGAAATCCTGTTTATTTTTCTTAATCATGATTTGATCGAGGAAACTTACTGAGCTCCCTTACTACTCAATATTTTGGCTGTAGATTTTTGCATTTTGTATCATAATCAAATGACGTTCTTAATCAAATAGTGTTCAAATAAGGACAGTTTTATTTCATCCTTTCTCGTGTGTGTATGTGTGTGTGTCTATGTGTGTCTGTGTGTGTGAGAGAGAGACAGAGAGAGAGAGATTGAGGAGAGATTTACTTGGCTAGCATCTCCAATACAGTGTTGAACAGAGGTGGTGATACTGGGAATCCTTTGCTCATTTCTTACTTTAAAAGGAATGCTGTTACCTTTAATTCTTAAATATAAAATGGGATATAGAGTTTTTGTAGATATCCTTTCCTAGGTCAAATCATTGCTAATTTCCATAATATTTAGTTGCTAGATTTTATATTGTTTTCACACAAATGAATCTTGCATTTTATGAATGCTGAATGGTTTTTCTATGTGTATTGATAACGTCATTTTATTTCTATTTTAATTAAATAATCTGATGAATTTCATTAATATGTTTTTTGAAATTAAACTATTCTTGCATCTTTGGTGTAATCTCCCCTTTGTCATGGTAGGTTCGTCTTTGTTCATTTCTTTCTCATATATATTTGCTATATAAAATTAAGGTTTTGGTTCAAGATTTTAAGACGTATGCATTCACTTCCACTTGTACTATTGGGCTATTCACTTTAATTTTGTCTGTGGTAGGCAGAAAAATGGCCCCTCTAAAGATAACCATGTCTTAATTCCTGAAACCTATGAATGTTATCTTACATGGCCCCCAACTCTTCCCTTTCCTCAAAAAAGATGCAGATGTGATACAGTAAAGATCTTGAGATAGGGAGATTATGCAGGTCAGCCCTAAATGCAATCCCTTGTATCATCAGTGCATACGTATCTGTGCACAAACACAGAGGAGAAGACAATGTGAAGATTTAACAGAGAGTTCAAAGATGCTGTTCTTGAATATTGGATTGATGTGGCCACAAGCCAAGGAATGATGATACTCACCAGAAGCTGATTGCCAGAGGAGACAAGGAACTGGTTTTCCCTAGAGCCTTCTGAAGGAGCGTGGCCTTGTTGATATCTTGATTTTGGTCAGGTGATACTGAAATTGGACTTCTGGTCCCAGAGCTGTGAGGGAATACATTTCTTGTTGTTTTACGCCACCAGTTTGGGGTAATTTGTAACAGCCAATTCAGGAAATGGATCCACTGCTATTTTCTGATATTGCCATTAAAAATTTCTCATAAATTGAATCATGGAAGTTTCCATTTTTCCCCCTTCTATAATATTTTGTATAAGTTTTAGATAGCTATTTCTTCAGTGATTGGGAGAAGTCAACTGTGAAACCATCTAGGACCTCCTGTCTTTCTCTCTCTTCTTCTCTTTCTTCCTTCCTCTTTCCTCTGAACTTACTTCTTCCATATTAATAATTTCGTGGTTGCCTTCATGCAGTCTCTGGGATCTCCAATTCAGAACCAGATATTCATTAATGAGCTGGGGTCTTGCCTTAATCATGGTATTGTGTGATATTGCAAATTAATATATTAGTGATATTTTACATTAGTGATCTTATAAATTCATATACATAAACCAAGTCTGTGGAGGCTTTGTTCAGTGTCAGAGTTACAAGTGTGTCCCACTTGCCTAAGCCTAAAGCTTCTAGGAAGGTGTAGGTTGAGATTTCCACAGCATTTTTTTCAGCTTTTTTTTATTAATGAAGAAGGCACCAGGCATCCAGAAGTGAACATGAATTTCAGTTTCTCATTTCACATGGAGCACTTCTAGTTCTGCTAAACCATAAGACCTGTGCTCTTATTCACTGATACCTGCTTTTTGGCTGGGGACATAGTAGGCCTGAGGCTTTAGCTCTGCTCGTTTCCTTTCATTTGTTTTTTATTTTTATTTATTCGTTTATAAGTTAAAATTCTGGGTGTAGAAACAACAGTCTTTCTTTTGAAAGACATGTCTGCTTTCAGCAAAAAAAGGTTAAAAGTTTAGATTTATATCATGGCATACAACAAATTACTTACATAGGTAGAGGTAAAAATAGAGTTTGGGGAAAGTAATAGAGAAGGTTAAAAGTTTAAATTTAGGCAAAGTGGTAAATCTCAGTATAATTTTAATTATAATGTATCTGAGGCTTTAAGTGCAAGTTACATTGCATTTCTTTGCAATTTTGTATTTTGTTTTGATAAATAATAATGTAGATATCTAAAATTTTTAGTAATACAAACTTAATGGCATAATGTATGATTGTATTTTCAGCTTAATTGTCTTGTTTTTATTATCATTTCCTGTCTTTTAATTAATATTTGGCATTTACAGTTGTCAAAGCTTGGAAGATGTATTCATCATATTAATTATGAAGCTGTTAAAATTTCTACTTAATTATCTGATTGTTTCAGTTTTCTTATTTAACCAGTTATTTATTGTAAGTTTACAGAACTTAATACTTAGTAATTTTATCCATCCCAGTTCTCTAATTTAATTGGTTGAGTTTCATTTGCTATTTCTTTGGAGCATACCCACATACTGAATGAATACCTCAATAATTCTGATAATGCCATCTGTTTCTTTTCAAAGGAAATAGCTTAATATTAACATGCTTTAAATAGTGTGTTAAAGTTCAACCTTAGTAGCAGTTTCATGTTTTCAGCAATCCCATGCTTTGTTCCCTGTGACTTGCTAAACCATCTGTTTTCTAGTTTCTGATATTTACTCCAAGCCCTTCTACCTTTGATCTGTTGTGCTGTTTCTTTTGAGAGCTATTATTGGTTGATTTTGCTATATTCAAAACTTGCACTTTTAACTTTTTTGTTTTTTGAGACAGAGTCTCACTCTGTTGCCAGGCTGGAGTACAATGGCAAGATCTCGGCTCACTGCAACCTCTCCCTCCCAGGTTCAAGAGATTCTCCTGCCTCAGCCTCCTGAATAGCTGGGACTACAGGCACGTGCCACCACGCCCAGTTAATTTTTGTAATTTTAGTAGAGACGGGTTTTCACCATGTTGGCCAGGATGGTCTCAATCTCTTGACCTCATGATCCTCCCGCCTTGGCCTCCCAAAGTGCTGGAATTACAGGCATGAACCACCACGCTTGGCCACTTTTACATTCTTTAAGTATCAGCCCAGGCTTCCTTTTCTATCTTCTTCAGCCTTCCTCCTTCCACCCCACAACTCCTGCCTAAAGCTGGGAAATCAGCCATTTTATCAGAAACCAGAAGCTACCAGGACTTCTCTTTCTCGAGGTGTATCTGGTCCGTACTTTGTACTTGGGCAAATATTAATCTCTGAACATAGCCGACAATGTTCAAAACACGTGTAATGCATATATTATATTATAATTGCCTTCCTATTTAGATTCTTTTATCAGTTAGCTGGCGTCTTTTTTCTCCTTTGCCATTAAGGCAATGGATGGCTTAAGGGATGAAATTGATGAAATGGGAAGATTGAAGCTCATTACTTCGAGCCTGAGGGTATTTGAGGAAAGTATTAGGTATACAGAAAAGAAAAGTCAAGGAAAAGCTTGCTTCTTCTATTCTTCTATATTGTAGGGGAAGAGAAAGAAGACAGGTGAGGCCAGTAGATGATTAGAGGTATGTTCCAGTGTCTTCTTTCCAGGCTTTGACCCAGGATGAGGATGCATTTTGGTTAAATTGAAGGACACCTTTACTCTTATTATTATTTGAGATCCATGGAAGGGAATCACCCTTTGGGATGCCCTAGCATCCTTCAGGGGCATAAGTACTTCAGAATGAACTTGGCAGTGCATCATGATTCAGAAAGGCCAAGAAAAGGCCAGGCTTGACTTCCAGAACTATCCTTTGTTGTAGTGTGGCATGAGCATAACTACATGTCCCAGACATGACACCCATCTATAGTGAGGGATGAGATAACTTTGCAGAAGAAGCTGCAGAGTAGACAGCTTGTGCCATAGAGAAATAGAGGATCATTCAGGGACTAAGAGAAGTTGGCAGTGCTGTGGGAACTGAAGTGAGATTAAGTTTTTTGAGAAGTACAAGTCTGTCTAAGTTGAGAAGAATCAGACTATGGATTTGATGAGCTGCAGGTTGTGTAGCAGCATAAGCCTTGCAGAACACCTGAATACTTTCTTGGAGAACAGCCAAAAAAGGAGCAGAAATATAAGAAATAGAGAATTTGTCCAAAGGAGCTATTATTTATCAGCCTACAATTTACTGAGTGGCTTTAAAGAAGAATCTGGCAGAATTACCTGGAGGATTTGGGGAAAAATATTACTGGGCACTGCCCCAGAGTTTCCTATTCAGTAAGTCTGGGGTGGGACCTGGGAATTTGCACTTCTGGTGATACTGATGCTATTCTCCCTGGGATATTCTTTGAGAAGCTCTGCTCTAAAATACATTAAGTAACCTGCTTACCTTGTGAAAAATTTTATTTTTCAACTGCTACAAAGCAGCAAAATGCTGTTTCTGCAGATGATAGTGATTGGATAATTGTCTGTCTCACAAGCTCTCATTTCTGTTTCATTGTTGATTACCAGGCACGAAAGGATGCTCTTCTTCAGTACTCTGAGTGTGACCTAATTCAGATAAATTTATATCTTAAAATAATCTAAAATATATTATCACTGAAGCATAAATAACAACTTGTTTAAAATAGAAAAGTTGAAATTCAAACTTCATTTATTTTTGCATTATTTTGTGGTTCTGTTTTGAGTGACTTTTAAAAGAGATCTGCAGTACTTGCGTTTGTCACAAGATGGCATCAAAAGACTGAGATGCTGACTCAGATTTGATTTTTGAGACTGTTGATGGGTTAGGTATATTTCATGTCTATTCAAATCAATTATAGCAAAATAAATTTGAACAATGAGGCATATTCTTTTTAATTTCAGTGAAATAATGGTGTTTTCACATCAAAATACTTATAAAAATAAAATACATACATATGTTGATATTATTTATGACTAATTCTTTAGGAAATTAAAGAACATACATCTTGGCCTAATAATATCAAATATATTATTACCATATTTCCCCCAGTAGAATTTTAAACAACTTAAACTTAGCAAACATTTATATCTTACCATTCTATAATTTATAAGGTTTTATTATGTTAGTAGAAGATGTAGTTCCTGCCTTCAATAAGCTTCAGATTTAATTGGGGAGAAAAGAAATGTATATACAATTCAATGAAAGAAAAAAATAATAAAAATGAGCAAGTACAATGTTGTGTGATAAGATCTGTACAAACTATGAACTGGAATAATGGACAATAAGATAAAAAATCTACGTGGTATTTTACAGAAACATTTTTGTGTCAGTTGAAAACACCATGTTGAACCTTTTACTGTGATTATCTATACTGTTGTAATTTATTTTATGTGAGAAAATGTTTAGCAACCTGGAGAGCTGTGTAAGAGTAAGTATTTGACATAAACAAAACATTTAGCACTCACACACTTGAATTATGAACACTTATTTTATGATAATATGACTTTTTAAATGATTAATTGAAAAGGATTTTTCGGAAAAGGGTGAAGGGTTTTCTGGCCACAGAGATATTAATTACAATATGTTTAGATTTCTGGAATCTGAAAAATATATCTGTTGAAAAATTGAGTATAGAATAGTTGTGCTGGGAGTTGGGGAGAGGAAAAGGGCTGTTGCCGTTTAATGGGGTGTAAAGTTTCAGTTTTGCAAGAAGAGTTTTGAAGATCTGTTTCACAATGTGAATATACTTACTGCTACTGAGGTATACAATTAAAATGGTTAAAATGGCGAATTTTATTTTGTGTCTTTTGTCACAATAAAAACATCAAGTGCATTACTATAAATTATTAGCAATTAATAGGTTTTTTTATAGAGGATCAACAAGGCTTGTAGCTTTATTTTAGCCATTAAGTGCTACTTGAAAAAAATAAAAGCCCCCTTAAGAATAATATAATTGCTGATAGAATGTTAACCTAATATTAACAGCTAATTTTCTTTATAACAAGTAATATTCTAGATATTTTAAATAAATTATTTCTAATATTCAACCTCAAAATACAGGGAAATTATCATCTTTATTTCCCTATTTTATCATTAAGGAAACTAAGTTTTATAGATATGAAGGTTCAGTTCCTTGTTGAAAGTTGCAAAGTTTCTAATTTTGGAGTTGGTATTTAAACCCAACTGTCTAGCTTCAAAATCTATTTTCTGTGTGTTACACAATGCCTCTAATTTAAATAAAACTAATTAAATAGTACAAACGAACAATCAGCAATTTGGGACTCTAGTTTGCTATCTCTGTGGTCAATAAATGTTGTCTATTTCATTAGAATTATTCAGAAAAATTAAAAAAGTATGTATTATTTAATTTACAGTAGCAGTTAATTAGGATTATGTTTTAACTTCAGAAGGATAACCATACAATTTTTTGTTTGCTTGAATTTTTGTCTCTTTTTGTTTGTTTTTAACTTTTGGGAACACTAATTTTTTCCCCCTATGTCTTCATGTGCAGGTTATGTGGGTATGTAATTTGTGCCGAAAACAACAAGAAATCCTCACTAAATCAGGAGCATGGTTTTATAATAGTGGAACTAATACACCACAGCAACCTGATCAAAAGGTTCTTCGAGGGCTAAGAAATGAGGAGGCACCTCAGGAGAAGAAACCAAAACTACATGAGCAGACCCAGTTCCAAGGACCCTCAGGTGACTTATCTGTACCTGCAGTGGAGAAAAGTCGATCTCATGGGCTCACAAGACAGGATTCTATTAAAAATGGGTCAGGCGTGAAGCATCACATTGCCAGTGACATAGCTTCAGACAGGTAAACATTTTGTTTAATCTTTAGGCAAATGTTTTACTTTTAGTCTTCATTCCAAACAGAGATAACAATACATGAAATGTTTAGGGAACGGTGAGTTGTCTAAGTAATGTAAACATTCGTATGTTTTACATAAATACTGTATGTGATGTTCAGGACTTGACCTATCATAGGTTTGAACTGTCTTAGATGGGATGTGGGAGTGTTAGGTTATCAGATAGATTTCCCAGAATAAAGAAGTGAAATAAAACAGGGAACTTAGAAGTTTTTGTCATAGGAAAGACAGACTGGCATTGGACTAATGGGAATGAAGAAGAGATGGCTATAAGACACTTTATAGAGGTTGGATTGATGGGACTAGTTGGAAGTGGGAGTTAAGATAATGGGGAAGGTTAGCAATATCTCCAAAGGCTGTATCCTGGGCTGAAGGATGATGTGGTTTTTCAAGCAAGTATATGCAGACCCAACATATACTTGGGTCTAACTCTGTTGTAACTATTTTGGCTCAGTTCTATGGGCTTCTCTGTGTTCAAAGTGTGATACTTAAAATAGTACATAGGGCTCTTATATTTCCTACCTTTGGAAGGAGAATAAAGGATTTTGATGGGAAGATTCTTTTTCTTCCTTATTTATTTATTTATTTTCTTGAAACGGAGTCTTACGCTGTTGTCAGGCTGGAGTGCAGTGGCACGATCTTGGCTCACTGCAATCTCTGCCTCCTAGGTTCAAGTGATTCCCCTGCCTCAGCCTCCCAAGTAGCTGGGACTACAGGTGTGCACCACCATGCTTGGCTAATTGTTTGTACTTTATAGAGGCAGGGTTTCACCATGTTGGCCAGGATGGCCTCAATCTCATGACCTCGTGATCTGCCCACCTCAGCGTCCCAAAGACCTGGGATTACAGGTGTGAGCCACCGTGCTCGGCCTATTTTCTATACCTTATTTTCTGTGTGAATAAAGATAAATTTAAATTTGGTTTATACTATTTCTGTTGCCCAGAAGTAGCAGGTACATTTATTTCTGTGGTGAATAAGTACAAAGTCAGGCATTTCTGCAGAAACTAATTGTATATATAGTATGGTGGGTTCTCAGGTATCAGTTCTAACAAGTAAGACCACTGGGAGTCATTTTAGATGGTGCCTAAAGTCACCACTCCAATACGTTGCTGGATCTTAAGAGAAAAAGAAAACAATGACTGCACCAGTTCTTTTACAAAGTGGTAAAAGGGAACAGTATATGTAATCCTATCTCTGGGGAAAACAGTCATCTTAATCTTGTGGAGACTTCTTCTGGGAGACTGGGTAGAAAGACCTCAGAGTTATCCTATATAGAGGACAAGAAAGTTGGAGTATTTATTTATCAACTCTCCTTTGTTGTTGGTCCAGGGCTGATCCTGGGAATTGTTAACTCTCTGAAACTCACTGGCTAGAGAAAGCGCTCAGGCAGAGTGTAACAGACACTTATAGTAAGCCGATATTACTATGTAGGGAATGGTGAATTATGAGGCAATATGGTTGGGTTGCTGGTAGTATCCGCTACACAATGACTTCAGAGATCAAGAAAGTTCCCCAAATGGCAGTTATAATGGTCAAGGTATATGAAAAAAATAGATAACCAATGGAGATAGGATTTTTTAAAAATGAGTGAATGAATGACTAAATAAAATGGATAATGAGCTCTTTTTCATGGCACCTCGGAGGCATTCACCTGCTTCAAGATGAAACTGGACATCTTCCCAGCCACTGGCTGCCAGAAACTCATTGAAGTGGACAATAAATGCAAACTGCTCTTTTTATGAGAAGCATATGGCCACAGAAGTTGCTGCTGATGCTCTGGTTGAAGAATGGAAGGGTTATGTGGTCCTAATCAGTGGTGGTAACGACAAACAATGATTCCCCATGAAGCGGGGTATCTTGATTCATGGCTGTGTCCACCTGCTAATGAGTAAGGGGCATTCCTGTTATAGACCAAGAAGAACTGGAGAAAGAAAGAGAAAATCAGTTTGTGGTTGCATTGTGGATGCCAATTGGAGCGTTCTAACTTGGTTATTGTTAAAAAAGGAGAAAAGTATATTCCTGGATTGACTGATACTACGGTGCCTTGTTGCCTGGGGCCCAAAAGAGCTAGCAGAATCCTCAAACTTTTCAATCTCTCTAAAGAAGATGATGTCCGCCAGTATGTTTTAAGACAGCCTTTAAACAAAGAAGGTAAGAAACCTAGGACCAAAGCACCCAAGATTCAGCGTCTTGTTACTCCACGTGTCCTGCAGCACAAATGGCGGCATATTGCCTGAGAAGCAACATACTAAGAAAAATTAGGAAGATGCTGCAGAATATGCTTAACTTTCGGCCAAGAGAATGAAGGAGGCTAAACAGAAGTGCCAGGAACAAATTGCCAAGAAATTCAGACTTTCCTCTCTGCGAGCTTCTACTTCTAAATCTGAATCCAGTCAGAAATAAGATTTTTTGAGTAACACATTGATAAGATCAGACTCAAAAAAAAAAAAAATGGAAAATAGGAATATAGACTCCATTTGTTTAAAATTAACCACATGAGATAGCTTTTGTGGAGCTTAGAGAGGCAGGTTTAGGAACAATACAACGAAATACTAAAACACTAGGTCACATAATAGAATATTAAGTTTTGGAATGCATTTCATCAGGAAGTTACGCATGTTAAAAATAAATTCAATAAATTTATGAGTAATTAATTCATCATTATAGACAAGGGAAAGCCTATCTGTAATCTTTGTGTTTTTTGTTTTGTTTTGTTTTGTTTTGAGACAGAAGTCTCTTTGTTGCTCAGGCTGGAGTGCAGTGGCATGATCTCAGCTCACTGCAACCTCCGCCTCCTGGGTTCAAGCGATTCTCCTGCCTCAACCTCCCAAGTAGCTGGGATTACAGGCACTCGCCACCATGCCTGGCTAATTTTTTTGTGTTTTTAGTAGAGACAGGGTTTCACCATGTTGGCCAGGCTAGTCTCATACTCCTGACCTCAGATGATCCACCCACCGCGGCCTCCCAAAGTGTTGGGATTGCAGGCATGAGCCACTGCGCCTGGTTGCCTATCTGTAATCTTAGAAGAAGGTGGTAATGAGAACAAATAAAAATTTTATATTCCCTATTGCCTCTTTCACTCACAAGTACTGGCCTGAATAAACAATTGAAATTGATTTATTGTGGGGAGCCGACAGGTTGTAGTTCCTTTTAGTCTTTTCTCTTTTGCCTGGTGCTTTGGCTGCTATTACTAATAAATTCATGCTAAATGACTCAAAGCATACTGTATATCTTCTTTCCAAACCTTATAAATGCCCAACCAATAGCTCCTTTTGTTCACAAAAATTACTTTTAGTCAGGAAAGAAGTTAGAGTTTAATATCAGATTTGGTAGTTATGCCTAGAAAATGGAACTCATTATAATTTACATAAACGTTTATTTGGGAAACACTTTAAAGAGTATTTCTTTTATTTTGAAATGCAGATTATACAGTAGTTAATTAGACATTTATCTGTAGCCAGTATTGAGTCCTTTGAATTTTTTCCCCTACAGCAAGGGGTCAGCAAACTATGAACCTGGGCCAAATTTGACTTGCCATTTGGTTTTTGTAAACAAAGTTCTTTTGGAACACAGCCACTGCTGTTCATTTACTTATTGTCTACGGCTGCTCTCAGCTACAGTTTCATAGTTGAGTTGTTGTGGAAGACCATATGGGCCTCAAAACTGCAAATATAGGACAGGTGCAGTGGCTCATGCCTGTAATTCCAGCACTTTGGGAGGCCGAGAAGGGTGGATCACCTGAAGTCAGGGGTTTGAGACCAGCCTGGCCAACATCTTGAAACCCCATGTTTACTAAAAATACAAAAATTAGCTGGATGTGGTGGTGTATGCCTATAATCGCAGCTACTTAGGAGGCTGAGGTGGCAGAATCGCTTGAACCTGGAAGCTGGAGGTTGCAGTGAGCCAAGATCGTGCCATTGCACTCCAGTCCAGGCAACAAGCGTGAAACTCTGTCTCCAAAAAAAAAAAAAAAAAAAAAAAACTGCAAATATTTGCTCTCTGATCTTTTACAGAAAAAGTGTGCCAGTCCCTGCCCTAGAGAGCAGTTCTCTTAGTGTTGTAGAAATTTCTCCCTTTGCCCATTTTCTTTTGTCACCATTTAAATTTTTTCAATTAAACCTATTTTTTTTTGTTCCTTTATCTCCCACCCTGCCTCCCAGCTTCTATCCTTCTCTCTCTGTCTCTCTTTCTTCTTTCTTATCAGAATGGGTTTTCTTGCAGTATTTGAATTGGACAGGGAAGTGGAGGTAATGCTAGGAATATGATTTCAGTTTAAAGCATTAGTAATTTGTTTTTTCAATACCATTCAGAAACCAGTGGCTTCAGAAAGGGAAACTTCAGTTCAACTTAATTTAGATCTCTATGGACTTGTAACTATATTTGAGACAGAAAAGTATGTTATTCTTTTAAGGAGCTTTGATCTGTAACGTGATGCAGTAGTTTTGACCTTTTTAAATGACTTGTTATTTCTCTCACAGGTTTTGGTACAGTGTTTTACAGATAGGCCATTAGTATTTATTGAATGAATGAATATCAAGTTGGCCCTAGACCTTAGCGTTGAGTAGGCAAATACTTACTTAACATATACTCATAAAATTGCAATTCTTTATCAACTTAGATGAAAAATATTTTTGAGTTTCAAGTATGTTTTTATTTCAAAATAACTTGTGAAATACATTTTAAAACTGGATTTTTTTCTGGTTAGGAAAATAAAAACAGTGAAAACTAAAGTAAAACTGTTTAAAAACATTTAGCTGATATTTCTTACATTTGAAATTATTTAATAGTTGGATGCTTCATAATTTTCGTAGTTGAAAATAAGTGAAATGTAGGAAAGTTTTTTTATTTGCAAAATTTTACTATTTATTTAATATGTAGCAGTTTCTACAACATTTAGAGAAGTTAAAAAGTAAGAAATATGGATAGTTTGTTTGGTAGATGAGAAAGAACTAGAAGTCAGAAAACCTAGGCCCATAGTGTCATCATTTCTAGATGTTTATTTTTTTCTCTGTGTCTCCGTTTTCTCATCTCTGGAATGGGAAAAGACAGTCTAAATCCTGAGAAGACTTCCAGTTCTAAAATTCTTTATTGTGTTGTATTTTAAGCTCCTCTGCCATGAGATAAACTTGAAGGCATTCTCTTTCGCTATTTTTTCTCCTATAACTGGTTGTTGTATGACAAATTAATGCAGGATTGTCTTCGTTCATATTATAATTCATTGTTATAATTCATTCATTCAACAGATATTTATTGAATTTCAGTATAGTATTTGTTTCTACATTTTACTGCTTACATGATGACTCTTAATGAAAATACCAAGGGTAATAAAAATATAAAACAATTATCTTGGATCTAAACTGTAAAGTTTTAAGGTAGGTTCAGCATGATGAATATTTAGCAGTTTGGTAATCACCATTTCCTTGTTATCTAATACTTATGACTTTCCAAATATCTCTGTGACATTGATTATTTAAAAATAAAAATAATATTCAAAATATGTACTTAACACTTCTGCTTCCAGTACAGATGGAATAATAGTGCCTGGATTTACTCTTATACAATAGGCATAATAAAATAAAATAAAAGACATCTAGATTGAAAAGAAAGAACTAACACTTTATTCACAGAGAACATGAATATTTGTAGAGAACATTAAAGGGATCTATAAAATTGTTACTAGAACTGGTGAGTTTAGTAAGGCTGTAGAATATAGTCAATATCTGATAACCATTTATATTTCTAAATAGTAGCAAGGAAACACTTATAAATAGAAATTTAAAAAAAATTTAAGACCATTAAAAATACAAAATAAATTTATACTAGCACCAAAAAATGAAGTACTTAGATATGAATCTAACAAAATATGCACAAGGTTTGTGTGTTGAAAACACTGAAACACTGATGAAAGAAATAAAAGAAAGTCCGCATAAATGGAAAGATAAACTGTGTTCACGGATCATACAACTCAGTATTGTTAAGATGTCATTTCTCCCTAATTTGATCTATATATACAGATAGATTCTAAAATTAAAATAGAAATGTTTGAAATAACCAAAACAGCTTTTACCAAGAACAAAGAGGCCTAACACTACCTGATTTGAATACATTTTAAGTCTACAGTAATCAAAACATTGTGGCATTGGCATAAAGACAAATGGATCAGTGAAACAGAATGGAGAGTCTTTATATAAAGCCATTCATGTATAGACAAGTAATTTTTGGCAGAGAGGCAAAGGCAATTCAGTAGAGAAGGGATAGTGTTTTCAACAAATGATGCTGGAATAACTGAATATCCATATGCAAAAAAGTTTGAAGCCTAGTTCTTTTTATTGTATAAAATTAACAGAAAGTGGATCATAGAGATACATGTAAAACCTAAAAGTATAAAACTTCTGGAAGAAAATATTGGATAATATTATTTGATCTTGGTTTTGGCTAAAACTGTAAAGCTTGTAGGAGGAATTAGAGGAGAACTTCTTCCAGATTTTAGAGTAGTCAATAATTTCTTAGACAAGACGCAGAAAGCACTAATTCTATAAAATGAAAAAAAAAAAAAATCCGCAACAAATTAGACTTCATCAAAATAAAACTTTTATTCACTGAGACACTATTAAGAAACTATATAACCACATTGTATTTCAAGAAATTTCAAGAGAAAATATTTGCTTATTGCTTAAAATGCATATTGCTTAAAAAGGTATATAAAGCACTCTTAAAATTCATTAACTTAAAATAACTGTAAAGTATAAGAAATTGGAATAGGCTGTTTATAAAAAAATATAAATTGCTAGTAAGTACAAGAAGTGTCCTATGTGTTTAGTTATTTGAGAAATACAAATCAAGACTATAAAGTGCCAGGAGCGGTGGCTCACGCCTGTAATCCCAGCACTTTGGAAGGCAGAGGCGGGTGGATCATCTGAGGTTGGGAGTTCAAGACCACCCTGACCAACATGGAGAAACCCCATCTCTACTAAAAATACAAAGTTAGTCGGGTGTGGTGGTGTATACCTGTAATCCCAGCTATACTCAGGAAGGCTGAGGCAGGAGAATCACTTGAATCTGGGAGGTGGTGGTTGCCGTGAGCCAAGATGGCGCCATTGCACTCCAGCCTGGGTGACAAGAGCGAAACTACATCTAAAAAAAAAGACAACCCCCCCCCCAAAAAAAAACTATAAGGAGATATTTTGATATATCCACTAAGAATGCTATGATTTAAAACAACAAAAATTCTGACAACACTTACCTTTTGTGAGAATTAAGAGGAATTTGACTGCTAACATCTTGCTAATGAAAGTATAAAACAATTAAAATGGTATAAATATGGGAGGCTGAGGCAGGCAGATCATTTGAGGTGAAGAATTTGAGACCAGCTTGGCCAATATGGTGAAACCCTGTCTCTACTACAAATACAAAAATTAGCTGGGCGCGGTGGCACATGCCTGTAATCCCAGCTACTCAGGAGGTTGAGGCACGAGAATTGCTTGAACCCGGGAGGCAGAGGTTGCAGTGAGCTGAGATTGCACCACTGCACTCCAGCCTGGGTGACTGAGTGAGATGCTGTCTCAATAAATAAATAAATAAATAAATAAATAAATAAATAAATAATAAATAAAGTGGTCTAAACATTAGAAAAGTATTTGACAGTTTCTTATAAAATTAAATATACACTTTTCCAATGACCCAGCAGTTCTGCTCCTAGGTATTTAATTAAGAGAGATGAAGTAATATATCTACAAAATACTTGTATGATAATGTTCATAGCAGTCTCATTCATAGAATTTCCAAAGTGGAAACTTCCCATATGTCCATCAACAGGAGAATGAATAAACAAACTGTGGTATATTCAAGTATATTCAAATAAGTGTATTATTTATCAATGAAATGAGGGAACTATTTACATGCACAGAAACATGGATAAATCTCAAAGTCATTGTGATGAATGGAAGAAGCTAGACACAAAAGAGTACATATGATATGATTCCATTTATATGAAGGTCAAGAAGAGATAAAACAAATCTATAGAAAAGAAATCATAACGATGTTTTCCTTGAGGGAACTTTCTGGGGTGATGGAAACCTTCTGTATCTTCCATAGGGATATGGATTACTGGGTGATGTATTTGTCAATGGCTATTACAGTAGTAACATTTAAGATCTGTGTACTTTTAATTGCATGTAAATTATATTTAGTAAAAAATTAAAGGAGAATTATGTGCATAATTGCTACATTTTAAAATCACTGGTTTCATTGAAATTTTATTAGTAGTAAATGTTTAAGACTTATTGTGAAATCGAGTCTAAATTAATGAAATTTTCTTTATAATCAGTGTTTCAATAATGGATCTTTTCAGTAGATTCAGATGCTTATATTTATAGAATACTGATAGTGTACCCAAAACCAATCAATTGTATTTAGAATTTACTAAGTGTGCATTACATATGGTTTAAGGACTATCTGGGTAGTCTGCTTTCATGAAATCATGATCATGATTGTCATGACTCTTTTTCGAAGTGGTCATCTGTGCTATGTGGTAAGAAAAAATAGCATAACCATGAGAGAAATAAGATAAAATGTTGTAAAGGGAAATAATTTGTAAAAGGAAAAAAAGTATGGTTAAGAAAAAGGTTAAACTGTAGAGCTAAGGAACTAGAAAAAATAAATCACCAATGTTTTTCTTAGGTGAAAAAAGATCTAGTAACCTGGAAGCAAATGATCTCATAACCTTTATTCCTAGATATTTCTTCTTATGCTTTTAGAATACAGGTAAAACAAAAGGCAACAAAATGGCTATGTCTTTCGTGCCACTTTCTATGAATTTATGCACATTCGATAAATGCTTGGTGCATATGATGAATGAGAGAAGACTATAATAATTAACAAATGTCTTTAACATGACTGATGTCTTTTCTGTAGCATTTTTATCTTTTATTGAAAGGATGATTAATAGACTTGAAGACAAATAATGATCTGTTCTTATATGGCCAATGCTTAATAGACTTTTTTATTTTCAAGAATATGATATGAGCTCTGAAAGACAAAATATCTCCCTTAAAAAGGATGTTTAACGTAGTATAATAATTGGTTTTACTGCATAGAAGTCAGTTTGTTCTCTTGGAATACATAACTTAAATATTTCAATTTTTAGGTGGAAAAAAGAATCTCTATTTCTATTTTGAACTGAATTAAACTTGAACCATTGTCAACTTTCCTTCATTTAAGTGACCTATAATAGAGTTGCAACACGTGCCAGCTTGCCTAGGACAGTCCCAGTTTACACATGCTGTCCCGGCATTCTGCGTAGATTGACATTTGTTCTGGATTTTATATGAAGTATTTTATTAAGAGTTGCATTAAAATAAGCTGGGGTGAGTTTGGAAGGTCCCCATTTTGTACTTACATACTGCTTCTGCCATGATTTCATACTGTGTGGGATGCATGTGTGGTGAAGAGTTCTCAACTGAAATATCAGCAATAATCCATCTTTTTCCTAACTTTTCAGATACAAGACAGCTAACATTTCTTTTTAAAGGACAGGATGCAAGGTGCCACTACTAAAACGAAGTGTGATAGAAAGATCTTTGGTGGTGGTGGTAGAAGTATTTGACATTGCTGTGCCATTTGCCTTTTGATGTATTGGTCAGTTTTGTCATGATCCATTTTTTGGCCTTTGAGAGGGGAGACTATAAGGTTGTTGGAGATTATAAATTAGGGTAGGAAATAGAGGCTGAACAGTCCTGTCATAGAATTTACAGAAGGTAGTCTGGATTTTTTTTCTGCAGTGGTTTGTCATTTATTGTATAGTGTAAATTTATAAATATTTGTGTATTTTATTATTTGGTAATTTTAAAAATTTGCAATAAATATTTCAGCAGCAAGATGCTAAAATGAAAATGCGTTTTACTGATGAATGTGGAACTTGTGCAAATTTTTTGTTGACATTTGCTATCCACTAGGGGCTAGTAGTCACAGAATACATCCTTGCAAAAGAAAATATAAACCTGTTGAAGAAGCAACATCAATTTCAAAAGTTAGTAGAATTATTTTAATAAAACCCAGCGATGACAAAGATGTGCAAAGTGCATTTTATAAGTTAGCTGTGAAGCATGACTTTTCCTTTAGATTAGACAACTGTTCTTTTTAATTTTAGTCAATTTCAATTCCAAGTTGTGTGTATGTGTGTGTGTGTGCAATCAAAAAGTAAATCATTGGCTCCATTATCAGAAAACTTTACTATACTAGTAAGTGTTGACATTTTAAAAGGCATTTTAAAACCAATGCTTTTCAACACTAAGACATTTAAATTTTCTCTACAAAAGAAAGGGATGAATTGAACAAATTAAACAAATTTCATTATGCAACAGTCATGTGTATCTTCTTCCTCAGTGTATTCCTAGCACCTCACACAGTAATTGATACATAGTAGTGCTCATTAAATAGTTGTTGAAAGACTGAATGAATAGATAAGTAAAAAAGCTTAAGAAAAAAGAAGGAAGAATTATAAGTATATTAGAGTGTCTGACAGAACCCCAGGAAAAGAATGAAGATAGACCTTACAAACAATTAGTTATGGACTCAAATGCTATGAACTGTATCCCCATATCTTGCCTCTATTTTTCAGTATATCTGTTCTTTTGTGTCTTTCCAAAATGTTTTCACTGGTCAGCTGTTCTGTGTGGAATGAAAAATGGTCATCAATAGAAATTTGTGAATAAATGAAAGAAAGGAGTTTTGTACTGGTCTTCATATTGAAAATCAGTACATTATTGGCATATATATCATACATCCTGCTTGGGAATTAATATGATAACTTAAATAAAAGCTATTTTATTTATTTTGGTAACTGAGAGATTCAGTAGTCAAAATGTTGTGATGAAAATACAGTTGAGGTCTAAGATAGCATATAGTTGAACAGTGCTTTATGCTAATTAGGGTTGATAGAAAATAAATACCAACTGCCATTTGAAAGCTGTTAAAATATTTCATCATTTGATTTCATAATGGTATGCATATGAAAGTATTTTTAAATGGGCTGTATGCATTTTGATCTGACATTGGTTATCAAAATTGATCTGTGGACCATAAAAAAATCATCCTCTCTTAAAAAGATACAAATAGAATTTTGTTTCATGCCTCTTAAACTGGGTACAAAGACAAGGGTAACAACTTCTGAACTCAATCGTAGCATATAATTTTAAGTTATCTTTTTTTGCTGACATTTAAAAATGTCAAAACTTGCCATGACTTTGACATTTTAAAAAAGTTTGTTACTTTTCTTCATAGGTTGGAAGTAAAAAAATGAAGTAACATGAAAAGTACACATTTTATTTATGTATTTTGATTTTTTATTGATATATAATAGATATACATATTTTGGGGGTACATAGGATATTTTGACACATTATATAATATGTAAAGATCAAATCAAGGTAGTTGGGATATCCATTACCTAAATATCTTATCTTTATGCTGGGAACATTCAAATTATTCTCTTCTGGCTATTTTGAAATGTACAATTGATTATTGTTAACTAGTATCATCCTACTGATCTATCAAACACTAGGTCTTATTTCTATCTAATTGTATATTTGCATCCATTGATCAACCTCCTTATGCTCCTTCCCTCTGCCCTTTCTGGCCTCTGGTAACCATCAGTCTACTTTCTAGAGATCTTCATGAGATCCACTTTTGTAGATCCCACATGAGTGAGAACATGTAATATTTGGTCTTCTGTGCTTGGCTTATTTCACTTAACATAATGACCTCCAGTTCCATCCATGTTGCTGGAAATGACAGGATTTCATTCTTTTTAGGGCCAAATAATATTCCTTTCTATATATATGTCACTATATATATATATATATATATATATATATATATGGCCAGGACTTCTAGTATTTATTTTTATTATTTTATTTGTATTTCATTTATTTTTTTGAGGACGGAGTTCTCGCTCCTGGTCGCCCAGGCTGGGTGCAGTGGGCCAGATCTCAGCTCACTGAAGCTCCGCCTTCCGGGTTTACGCCCATTCTCCTTGACCTCAGCCTCCCGAGTTAACTGGGACTACAGGCGCCCCGCCATAATCGCCCGGCTAGTTTTTTTGTATTTTTTTGTAGAGACGGGTTTCACCTTGTTGCCAGGCATGATCCTCGATCTCCTGGACCTCGTGATCCACCCGTCTCGGCCTCCCAAAAGTGACTGAGATTACAGGCTTGAGCCACCCGCCGGGCTAGGACTTTAGTTATTATGTTTGACTAAACAGTGTAGTGAAAGTAGGCATCCTTGTCTTGTTCCAGGTCTTAGAGGAAAGACAGTTTTTCCCCATTCGGTATGATATTAGCTGTGGTTTTGTCATATGTGGCCTTTATTCTTTTGGCGTATGTTCCTTTCATATTCTGTTGAATTTTTTTTTTTTTTTTTTTTTGTAAAGGGATATTTACATCCCTTGAAATTATCAGATGAATTTCTCTTGAAATTATCAGATGAATTGGAGTTCTTTTGTATGTTACTTGCTTCTTTCCTCTAGCTGCTTTTAGGATCCTGTCTTTATCCTTTACCTTTGAGGATTTGATTATTAGATGACTTGAGTTAGTATTATTTGGGTTGAATCTCTATGATATTCTCTGACCTTCCTCTACCTGGATATTTATATATTTCTCAAGTTTTGGAAAAATTTCAACATTATTTCTTTGAATAAGCTTTTACCTGTTGCTCTTGTTCAACTCCCTCTTAGACACAAATAATTCTTGGATTTGGTCTTTTCTGATACTTTTCTATTTCATGTAGATCATCTTTATTATTTTTCATTGTTTTTCTTCTTTCTCCTCTTATCGTATTTTCAAATGGTTGTCTTAGAGCTCTCCGATTCTTTCCTCTGCTTGATCCATTCTGTTTTTGAGAGCCTCTAATGATTTTTTTCAGTTCAGCTGATGTATTTCTCAGTTGCAAGATTTCTGTTTTTAAAAAATTATTTTAATATCTTTGTTAAATTTCTCAGATGAATACCTGAATTGCTTTTCTGTGTTAACTCGGAGATCACTGAGTTTCCTTAAAAATGCTATTTTTATATGTGAGAGAGCTCACATACCACTCTCTCAGTGGCATCAGTAACTGGTTCCTTGGTTTGTCCATTTGGAGAGATAATGGTTTCCTGTTTGCTATTGCTTTTGTGGATGTCTTTCTATGTCTTTTCATTGAAAGATTATTTATTCCAATCTGCCCTGTCTGGCTTGTTTTGTTTTTTACTTGACTTGTTTTCTTAGAGATTCTTTTTAATTTACCTGTTGATTTTTTTTTTTCCTAGGTTGCTGCCTTCTTTTTGGTGTTGGATGGTACCTTAAGCCAAAGTTTGCCTGGCTATAGTAAATGATTGGGTTGCTGCCCATCCTGAATGGGAAAAGTCCAAAGGGGATATTCTGGCAGTGTTGGGGGTTCATGCCCAGGGGATCTGTGGAATATACCTCCTGTAGCATGGTGCTGTGGACTAGCCCCTCTGATTTGGCATCTCCTTTGATTGAGTTAAGGAACAGTTTCCAGGACTGAGATTCAGTATAGAAATTGTGAGTTGCGCAAGTATTCCATGCACTTCATGGTGGGCAGATTATGGGGAAAGGCATCAAATATCTTACAGTTTTCTTGGAGTTTTTTCCCTTCTTTGTGGCCCTGGGAACTGTCTCTTCCTCATGTTTAAATTCTGGGATATTGCTGATGATAAATTGGTGCCGTATATTTGTTTTTCATTTTCTGTGGGGGTGGAGGGAGTGAAGCCAGCTTGGTTCTTTGTCATTTTGGAACCGGAGCAAAAGTATATATTTTAGTAAAGTTAAAATTATTTTTTCATCAGCAAGTGTTAAAAGTTATTTTGTTCAAAATGACTTAGTATTGTTGCTATAGAGATGGCTTTGACAGGTACTTGAAAAGTTACTATGCTTATTTATAAAATGGTTTAAAATCTTGTTTCCATAATTACTCAAATTTTTTGATTTGCATGTTCTCTGTGAATGTGTTTTGGAGTAAATTTTAAGACTTCTCAGTTCTTGGAGAAGAATTTTCTCATGTTTCAAGGTTTATTTCTTCTGTATATTATCTCTGCTATTGTTTGTTTGTTTGTTTGAGACAGAGTTTCACTTTTGTCAACCAGGCTAGAGTGTAATGTCGTGATCTCGGCTCACTGCAACCTCTGCCTCCCAGGTTCAAGCGATTCTCCTGCCTCAGCCTCCCAAGTAATTGGGATTACAGGTGTGTACCACCGTGCCTGGCTAATTTTTGTATTTTTAGTAGAGACAGGGTTTCACCATGTTGGTCAGGCTGCTATCGAACTCCTGACCTCCAGTGATCTGCCTGTCTCGGCCTCCCAAAGAGCTTGGATTAAAAGTGTGAGCCACCACACCTGGCCTTATCTCCCCTATTCTGTATATTTACTGCATACTCCAGCTGCTCAGTTTCTGTTTTCTTTTTTTTTTCTCTAACACTGTTACTATTTTCGTTTGAGTGTGTATTTTTATAGACATCCTCTGCAAATATAAGAATATGTATGTGCACTATATATACCTATTTCTTTGAAGTGATACCATACTATATATAGTATTTCCTTATCTTTCTTTTTTAATTTAGCAGCATATGTTGGAAATCTTTCTTTACCAGTGGATAGAGTGTTCTTCTTCATAAATTTTAGTGGATGTGTCATATTTATTTAGTCTGTAATAATGGACAGTTAGATTATTACCACTTTTTTTCTATTACAAATGCTATCATGATACATAAATCCCGTGTGTGTGTGTGTACTTATAGTTTTGCATAATAGTAAATCTGTAAGATAAACGAAAATTCCTAGAAGTACAATCTCTTGGTTAAAGAATGTATGCAGTTTAAATTTTTGTAGTCATTGTGATATTGCCCACTAGAAAGGATACACAAAGTTATACTTCTATCAGTAGGTATTAGGGTTTTACTTTCTAATTAGCCAACACAATATTATATAACTTTTGATCTTTACCAGTGCAATAGATGAAAAATGATACTGCATTATGTTTCTAATTTTCTTTTTTTATCATAAGTGAGTCAAACTGAGCATTTCTGCATATGTTTAAGAATAGTTTTTTCTTTTAAAACTCTGTTTATATCTTCTTCCATTTTCTATTGAGTTTTGGTTTTATTTCCATGGATTTTAGCATCTCCATTTACAATGTAGAAAATAACTCTTTGTGGAATGGACTGTATGTTAGTTTTCTGTATCTATATAATGAATGACCACACACTTAGAGGATTATAAAAACATACTTTTTAATTTCAGTTTGTGTAGGTCAAGATTAGAGTACAATTTAGCTTAGCTGGGTCTTCTGCTTAGGATCTCAGGAGGCTGAAATCAAGGTGTTGCCTGAGGCTGAAATCTCATCTCATGCTCAGGGTCCTCTTCAAAACTCCCTGGTTGTTGACAGAATTCACTGCCTTGCAATTGTATGACATGCCCTCAGCCCTTAGGGGCTACCCAGTATTCCCTATCAGATGGCCTTCTTCATAGCATGGCAGTTTGTTTTTTCAAAGCCAGTCTGTGCTGCTTGGGATCTCTCTGACTTCTGTCTCTGACCTCTAAACTCTCTTTTAAAGGGCTAACATGATTTATCAGACCCACCTAGGGCCTGATAAAATTAATTTCCCTTTTGATTAGTTTGAAGTCAACCAAGGAGGGACCTTAATCACATCTGCAAAATCACCTCACTTTGTCATATAATGTAACCTAATAATGGGAGTGATGTCTCATCATATTCACAGACCCTGCCAACATTCAAGGGGAGGGATGATGACCAGGGTGTGTAAACCAGGTGGTGAGAATTGTAGGAGCCAGCTTAGAATGCTGCTCACCTCAGATTGCAAATACTTTCCCCTAGTTTATTATCTTTCAGTTTTGCTTATATTACTCTTTTTACCAATGCATAAACATAAACATACATTATGATGGATTGTATTCTTTTTCTTTTCTTTTCTTTTCTTTTTTTTTGAGACAGAGTCTGGCTTTGTCGCCTAGGCTGGAGTACAGTAGCACAGTCATGCTCACTGCAGCCTCAACCTCCTGGGCTCTAGCAATTTTTCCACCTCAGCGTTCCAAATAGCTGGTACTACAAGTGTGTGTCACCATGTCCAGCTATTTTTTTCTATTTTTTAATTTTTAGTAGAGATGGCATCTCTCTAGCCTGCTTAGGCCGGTCTCAAACTCCTAGGCTCAAGTTATCCTTCTGCCTTGGCTTCCCAAAGTGGTGGGATTACAGGTATGAGCCACCCTGCCCAGCCTATGTTTTTCTTTTATGGCTCTTGATTTATTTATTTTTAATGGAGATATAATTCATGTGTCATAAAATTAATGCTTTAAAATATACACCTCAGTGGTGTTTAGTTTATTTTTGAAGTTGTCCAACTATTACCACTATCTAATTCCAGAATATTTCCATAAATCCCAGAAAACTTGTGCCCATTAGCAGTCACTTGTCATTCTTCTCTTTCCTCAGTCCTTTGCAACCACTAATCTACTTTATGTCTGTGGATTTGCCTATTCTGGACATTTCATAAAAATAGTATCATGCGGCCGGGCACGGTGGCTCAAGCCTGTAATCCCAGCACTTTGGGAGGCCGAGACGGGCGGATCACGAGGCCAGGAGATCGAGACCATCCTGGCTAACACGGTGAAACCCTGTCTCTACTAAAAAATACAAAAAACTAGCCGGGCGAGGTGGCGGGCGCCTGTAGTCCCAGCTACTCGGGAGGCTGAGGCAGGAGAATGGCGTAAACCCGGGAGGCGGAGGTTGCAGTGAGCTGAGATCCGGCCACTGAACTCCAGTCCGGGTGACAGAGTGAGACTCCGTCTCAAAAAAAAAAAAAAAAAAAAAAAAAGTATCATGCAACATGTAGCCTTTTGTTACTGGCTCTTTCAGTTAGCATAATGTTTTCAAAGTTCATTTATTATGTGGCATGAATCAGTAATTCATTCCTTTTTATGATGGAATAATATTTCATTGTATGTATATACCACATCTCTTTTATTCATCAGTTGATGGACTTTTGAGTTTCTCCTTTTTAGCTTTATGAATAATGCTATTACAGACATTTGTATGTAACTTTTGTGTGGACATATGTTTTAATTCTCTTGTCTGTATTTTATTATAAGCGTTCTGGGGAGTATGAAGTGGTTTTTATTTGTATTTCCCTAATGACCAGTGATGTTGAGCATCTTTTCTTATGCTCATTGGCTATTTATATATCTTCTTTGGAGAAATACCGAATCAAATCCTTTGTTGAGGTTCTACTTAAAAGGCCCTTTCTTCTTCACTAAGATTAATACATATTTCTGTTATTCTAATACTGTTATGATTTTATCTTTACATTGTAAAAAAAATTGATCTGTCTGAAATTTATTAAAGTATGGTGTCAGGTGAAACATGAACAAAGCCTCCAAGAAGTATGGGACTATGTGAAAAGACCAAATCTACGTCTGATTGGTGTACCTGAAGGTGACAGGGAGAATGGAACCAAGTTGGAAAACACTCTTCAGGATATTATCCAGGAGAACTTCCCTAACCTAGCAAGGCAGGCCAACATTCAAATTAGGAAACACAGAAGACACCACAAAAGAAACTTCTCGAGAAGAGCAACTCCAAGACACATAATTGTCAGATTCAACAAAGTTGAACCAAAGGAAAAAATGTTAAGGACAGCCAGAGAGAAGGGAAGCCCATCAGACTAACAGCAGATCTCTCGGCAGAAACTTTACAAGCCAGAAGAGAGTGGGGTCCAATATGCAGCCTTCTTAAAGAAAAGAATTTTCAACACAGAATTTCATATCCAGCCAAACTAAGCTTTATAAGTGAAGCAGAAATAAAATCCTTTACAGACAGGCAAATGCTGAGAGATTTTTGTCACCACCAGGCCTGCCTTACAAGAGCTCCTGAAGGAAGCACTAAGCATGAAAAGGAACAACCGGTACCAGCCACTGCAAAAACATGCCAAATTGTAAAGAACATCGATCCTAGGAAGAAACTGCATCAACTAACGAGCAAAATAACCAGCTAATATCATAATGACATGATCAAATTCACACGTAACGATATTAACCTTAAATGTAAATGGGCTAAATGCCCCAAATTAAAAGACACAGACTGACAAATTGGATAGAGTCAAGACCCATCAGTGTGCTACATTCAGGAAACCCACCTAACGTGCAGAGACACACATAGGCTCAAAATAGAGGGATGGAGGAAAATCTACCAAGAAAATAGAAAGCAAAAACAGGCAGGGGTTGCAATCCTAGTCTCTGATAAAACAGACTTTAAACCAGTAAAGATCAAAAGAGACAAAGAAGGCCATTACATAATGGTAAAGGGATCAATTCAACAAGAAGAGCTGACTATCCTAAATATATATGCACCCAATACAGGAGCACCCAGGTTCATAAAGCAAGTCCTTAGAGACCTACAAAAAGACTTAGACTCGCACACAATAATAATGGGAGACTTTAACACCCCACAGTCAACATTAGACAGATGAACAAGACAGAAAGTTAACAAGGACACCCAGGAATTGAACTCAGCTCTGTACCAAGCAGACCTAATAGACATCTACAGAACTCTCCACCCCAAATCAACAGAATATACATTCTCCTCAGCACCACATCACACTTGTTCCAAAACTGACCACATAGTTGGAAGTAAAGCACTCCTCAGCAAATGTAAAAGAACAGAAATTATAACACACTTTCTCTCAGACCACAGTGCAATCAAATTAGAACTCGGGATTAAGAAACTCACTCAAAACCACACAACTACATGGAAACTGAACAACCTGCTCCTGAATGACT
>NW_016808026.1:495219-529429 GCF_001698545.2 Rhinopithecus bieti
GAACATTTTGGGGATAATATTTCACGTAATTGGGGTCCAATGTTAGTGTTTCCTATCATCAAAATTTCATCTGCTAACACTGATCTGTAATAAGAAGTATTTGATCTTCAAAAATTTTCTTTTCATACAGATAGGTACTGCCAAACACTGATATCAATTGATAAACATATATAATCTAACTATGCATATTTATCCCTTGTAATACATTTCTAGGTTTTTACTAGATTCTTCTACTAAAAGCTTAGCAAGTTATTATATTGCAGATTAGCCATTTCTAGTTGAAGGTCCTCAACTGCACAATTAAACAAATTTTGAAATACGGAGGTTTCTTTGTATTCACATTGAAGTCTGATAAACATTGCTGGAGCTGTAGTTTGAGCTTAGAAGATATTTCTACTGCAAAATTCTGCAGGGATAGAGATCTTGCTATTTTGTTTTAACTTTTGACACCAAGTCAAGTATATAAAACAGCTTGACATTAGTTAAGATTCAAACATTAATTGTTGAAATAACTTTACCACAGTATAAATTTCTCTTAAAAATAGTTATCTTTTTGTCTCACAATTTTGGGTTAAGCTCATTAAGAAAAGTCACCAAATCTGGTGACTTAAATTTTCAAATTTTTCTGGACTTTGCTTTCCTGTGAGTTGATAATATTGTGATGGGTGTTTAATCTGGTAACATGTGATCCACATTCCACGGTGCCTTAAAGCTGTAACATTCAAAGTCCACTTTCCTTATCCTTTCTTGATATGACATAATGTGTGCACAGTTAATAAAAAATAAATGAAATGTCACAGCACAGTTGAGTGCATGCTACTCAAAACACTGTGGAGTCACAAACATGTCACTGTAATTTGCAGTTGCTGAGCAGCACTGCAAAGCAATGAGAGCAAACATGTAATCTGTCTCGACTACTCAACTCTGTCATAAAAAAGTATTGATGAAAGAATCGATAGGCAATACATAAATGACTGGGTTGGCTGTGTTTAAATGAAATTTAGTTTATATACACTAAAATTTAACAGTGTGGCGATTCCTCAAGGATCTAGAACTAGAAATACCATTTGACCCAGCCATCCCATTACTGGGTACATACCCAGAGGATTATAAATCATGCTGCTATGAAGACACATGTACACATATATTTACTGTGGCACTATTCCCAATAGCAAAGACTTGGAACCAACCCAAATGTCCATCAGTGACAGACTGGATTAAGAAAATGTGGCATATATACATGATGGAATACTATGCAGCCATAAAAAAGGATGAGTTCATGTCCTTTGTAGGGACATGGATGCAGCTGGAAACCATCATTCTGAGCAAACTATCGCAAGAACAGAAAACCAAACACCACATGTTCTCACTCATAGATGGGAATTGAACAATGAGAACACTTGGACACAGGAAGGGGAACATCACACACCAGGGCCTGTTGTGGGGTCGGGGGAGGTGGGAGGGATAGCATTAGGAGATATACCTAATGGAAATGATGAGTTAATGGGTGCAGCACACCAACATGGCACATGTATATATATGTAACAAACCTGCACGTTGTGCGTATGTACCCTAGAACTTAAAGTATAATAATAATAATAATAAAATGAAAAGTACAAAGAAAAAAAAATAAGCCTGTATTTATTGTTTTTCCCACCAGATGGCGAACATGCATCCTAAAAGCAAAAGATTTACAATTCTCTGTTCCACCTGAACTAGTTGTAGAGATTGTTTTGTTGACATCTGAGATTGTAGAAAACAAATCTTCACGTGTATCACTGCCTTTCATATTCAAATATGATATTTATTCCCAAATGTTTATCTCTAGTTCTGACATTTCCCAGTACTAGACTTGTATTTACAACTCCAAGTTTTTTAGTCTTACCTTTTGTTCCACAAATATTTCAAAATCAAGATGTTCAAAATGTAAGTATATACTTCCTCCCAAAGTAGCAGCTTCTTTGTTATCCCCTAGCCCATCTTATTCACCATCAATCATTCTTCTGGCCAATTAAAGATACTTAGGTATCATTTTTCTAATCTTCTTCCTCTTGATTTTTATAATATGTACATATTTATGATTTTGATTAATTTCATCCCCTTCCCCATCAACTCCCCATATTTATGATTTTGATTAATTTCATCCCCTTCCCCATCAACTCCCCACAATATATTTTTCTGCCTTTCTGGCCTCCTGTTTTTCAGCTTTATTTACTGCTCTCCATTTTCTACTGGGTTTCCTGCAACGTGATATTAAAGTGTAGATATGATGAAGTCATTAAATTGCTCACTTTTGATGCCTTCTCATTTTGCACTTAAAGTTCAAATTCTTAGCTTTCTAAGAGAAATGAACATTTACTGGGTACCTACAATGTTCTAGATTTTGTGAGAAAAAAAATTAATGAATGTAATTTTAATTCCCATAAAAATGTCATAAAGTGGTATTTAAGATATCCTTTTATACAAAATAATTTTAACATACCAAAATTAGAGGTAGAGTTTCCAGTGGAACATGGGTTTTTCTAACTCAAAAGCCTGTTATGCCCCTTTTGGAGACTCACTATTATCTACCTTTTCTCACCTTATCTCCCACCACTTTTTTCCCTTTCCCCTATAATCTAGCCTCAGCAGATCGCTGATGAATTTTTAAAAATCTTTCATCCTTAAAATTTTAAGTATTTGCTCATGTTTTTCCTCTTATCTAGAATTCTATTCTTGCTATGTATGTATTAATTCAACAAATATTTATTGAGTATTGATTGTGTGTCAGGTTTCTAGATGCTTAGAGTATAGCTGTGAACAAATAGACAAAACTACTTTTTAGTTGGGAAAGACAAAGAAATAAAAAAAACCTAGTATGTTGGATAGGAGTGTAGCTTTAGTCCTGTGCATTTCGCTGTCCAGGTTATGTGTAGCAGAACTCCGGGAGGCACAATTCACTTAGTGTGAGTGGCACAACTTGGAGTTCTGCACCTCTGAGGTCCTAGTGACAAGTGCTGTGGAGGAAGATAGTATAATAATATATGGGAGGAAGGAAACGGATTTTTTGTGGGGAAGCAGTTTATAATTTTAAATAGGGTGTTAGGGAAGGCGTTGCTTAAGATTTAGTTAAGACTTAAAGGAAGTTAAGACTTGAAGATATCTAAGACGTAGATATCTGAGGGAAGGGCACTCTAGGCAGAGAAATAGCAAGTGTCAAGATTCTTAAGTGAGGGTGTGCCTTGGCATATCGGCCTAAATCTTACCTTTTTCTTCGAAGCCTAACTCAAGTATTCCTAGTTACATGAATCATTCCTGTATGTTTTATAGCAAGAATTACATTTTGCTTAGAAAGGATACCTTTATTAATGCACTTACCACTATGTTATCTTCAGTATACTTGTCAATGTTTCTTTTTTCTCTTACTCAATTTCGAACAACTTGAGGGCATACTGTCTTTTACATCTTTGGATTTATACATACCAAGTTAAGGTTCTAGAAATTGAATACTAGCTGAATTAGAATAATTGAACTAAGTCACTGAAAAAAGTAGTAGCTACCCATTATCTTCTTCATATCTTTTACTTGTTACAATTATCCTGTGTTTACAAAAACGGAATTTACTTAAAAGAATCTGGTAATTTTCCCTGCCCCCTTATCCTCATTTCGCCCCAGTGTCTTTGTAAAATCATGTTAACATGCATAAAAGAATTAAACTGCTTGTTGCTACATATCAGATTGATCTTTAGTATTCAATTTTTTCTTAGAAACCTGCAATGATGATGGATCATTTAAAGTGTATTAGCATATTTTTATAAAAAATTGTTATGCCTATTTGCTTTAACCTGTCACATTCTAGCTTCATTTTAAATAATTTGCTTGAATGTCTTGCTTTTTTCCATGCTCTCCTATCTATTTTTGGGCAGCATGACTTATGTCCCAGTTTGTCACTGCTGGTCCTGGCTCATATATGTTATCTTGGCATAATTATTAAGAGCACCCTTTTCACCCTCAAAAGTATCCTGGGGTTGACAATGAATTACATGCTCTTCCTATTCTTCTTTGAGGCTTTCTATGTGATAGCTCATATACACGCTGCCCAATACTTGTTAGACTTATTGAAAATTCCCAATGGAATCATACTGCAGCAAATATTACTTCAGGTACGTAGTCTACAATATTGATTGAGTATATACTTTATATATAACAGTTTATATGGAGAAATACAAAGACAGTAGAAGATTCTCTGTGTCATATAAATTTAAAATCTAATAAGTCAGGATTAATGATATAGTTATATAAACATAAATATTTGAAATGGGCAAATATAAATATATGAAGATGTAATTTAGAAATATATAAAAGTAGTCAAATAATTGACTACTTTTATACATTAACAGATTTAAATGATGAAACCAAATAGGGAAGTTTGGGAGAAGTTTTGTAGATTTGCTAAAACCAAAGAAATTTTAATAAAGGAATTTTAAAAGAAGATACAGCGTTGTGTAAAAATAGCATGAAAGCAAGTTTATATAGTATAGACATTCCTATTTTATCAGTTTTTCTTCTGTCACTCTTATTTTATTTTGGTCTTCAGATACAGTGAGGTTTGTTAATCATTTGTCAGTTTATGGCACTTCGGTGATTTGTGTTTTTTTCCCACTTAAATATGTATCTTTACATAATACAGAATATTGCTTTGTGTATGTATGTGTTTTAAATTACCTAAAGGATATGGTGCTTTAGATCTTACATTTTAAAAGATTCATTCATGTGGGAATATCAATTTGTTATTCCAGACTGCTGCATTATAATGTGGTAGACAGAATAATGGCCTCCAAAAATGTCCACACCCTGATCCCTGGAACTCCTGTATGTTACCTTACCTGGCAAAAGAGACTTTGCAGACATGATTAAGGTTATGGACCTTGAGATAGGGAGATTAATTTAGATTGTGTATGTGGGCCCAATCTAGTCACATGAAGCCTTAAAGGTAGAAAACTTTTTTTTTTTTTTTTGGCTGTGTCAATGAGATGAGATAGAAGAAGGACAGATTCAAAGCAGGAAAGGAACTAAAATGCCTATTGTTGAGTTTGAAGATGGGGGAAGGGGACCATGAGTCAAAGAATTTGCCAGCCTCTGGAAGCTGGGAATCTCCCTCAATTTATAGCCAGCAAGAAAATGGGGACCTTGGTCTTACAACCACAGAGAAGTGAATTCTGCCAATTGAATGAGCAAAAAATAGATTCCCCTAGAACCTCCAAAAGAAACTCAGCTGGCATCTTAATTTTAGTCCACTGAGACTTCTACCAGACTTTCTGACCTACATAAGTGTAAGACAACAAACTTGTGTTTTGAACCATTAAATTGGTGGTAATTTTCTTTACCTCAACAATATAAAATTAGTAGATACTCCCTTTTGTGAATACACTATATTTTATTTGACGTTCCATTAGTGATGGACAATCTAGGCTATGTCAAAACTCGTTACTATGAACAGTGAGTCAGTGAACATTCTTGTACATGTCTCCTTATGGACCTATGCAAGACTTTGTAGTCTGTCTATGTAGGTGTATATAATTAATGTGGCATAGGGTATGTATACTTTATTTCACTAGTTTTGTTCTCAAGAATGCCTCTGTCCATACTTCTACTTGTAGTGCTTAAGGATTTGTGATTTCCCATATCATTACTAATATTTGATATTACTGAGAGTTTCATGTGTTTGCAGTCTGGTGGATATGAGGGGGTATTTTTGTTTTAATTTGCAGTTTCCTCATTACATTGAAGCTGAGGATCCCCTCACATACATATTAGCTACTTGGATTGCCATTACTATGAAGTATTTATTTATCTGTCAATTTGAAAAAATTAGCTCCACATCATTTTTGTCTGTTGTTTTTTTTAGCAGGCATTTTAATGTTGATGTAGTTAAATTCATTACTTTTAAAATTTATAGTTTGTGTTCTTTTAGTCAGGATTAAAAGTCAGTCATCATTCAGAATTCCCTAGAAATACTCTTTTACACTTCTACTACCAGCTTTAAAGTTTTTACTTTTCTCATGTATATTTTAAATTAATTCAGACTTTACTTGTGGACATGATGAAGTATGAATCCAAGTTTTTTTTTTCCCATATAGTGAGCCACTGTTCCCAGCAGAAGCTATTAAACAAACCATTCTCATATAACTGGTTTTTGCACTTATATATAATGTTTATAATGCACTTATATATAATTGGGCCACTTTTGAGCTCTCTGTTCTGTCTTATTGGTCTATTTTCTACCCTGTAATACTACCACACTGTGATTTTTTTTTTTTTTTTTTTTTTGGTTCTTTGGCATTTTTTACATAGATGGTTGCACCACTTGTAATGAAAAAAGCCTTATTTTTACTTTTCAAGTCGTAAGCCTTTTGTTTCATTTTCTTATTCTATTTTACTGGCTAGTGCCTCCACTAAAAGAAGTGGTGAGGATAACATCTTTGCCTTCTTTCCAGTCCTAGGGTGAATGCTTTGAGTCTTTCACAATCAAATGTGATGTTAACTATAGGTTTTCCATAGATGTCCTTTATTAGACTGAAAAAATTGTCTTCTATTACTAATTTGCTGAGAATTCTTTCATGAATGGCTATGGAATTTTGTCATTTGCTTTTTTTAATGCCTCTATTGAAATGATCACATGGTTTTTCTTCTTTAGTCCTTTATATGGTGAATCATACTGACTGTTTTCAAATACAGCATCAATATTGCATTTCTGGGATGCTCCTCTTGGTCATGATGGTATTATTCTATTTATGTATTGCTGAATTGGATTTACTAATACTTTGTTTGAAAATTTTTAAGTTTATGTTCATGAGGGAGAGTTGTATGTAGTTTCCTTTCCTTGTAACATCATTGGTTTAATCAGGGAAATGCTGGCCTCCTAAGATAAGTTAGGAAATTATCTTCTATCTTCAGTTTTCTAGAATAGTTTGTGTAGAGCTGTTATTTCTTTAAATGTTTGATAGACTTTGCCTCTACTGCCATTTGGGCCTAGAGTTCTCTTGTAGTTCTGTATTTTTATTTATTTATTTATTCTATTTTTTTCTATTTTTGAGACGGAGTCTCGCTCTGTCACCCAGGTTGGAGTGCAGTGGTGTGATCTCGGCTCACTGCAACCTGCGCTGCCTCTGGCAATTCTCCTGCTTCAGCCTCCCAAGTAGCTGGGACTACAGGCACACACCGTTACGCCCGGCTAATTTTTTTTTGTATTTTAATAGAGACGGGTTTCACATGTTGCCCAGGCTGGTCGCGAACTCCTGAGCTCAGGCAATCTGCCTGCCTCCGCCTCCCAAAGTGCTGGGATTATAGGCGTGGCCACGGCACCCAGCCAGCAATGTCTTTAAAAACTATGAATTCAGTTTTTTCAATGATTATACAGCCGTTCAGGTTATTTATTTATCCTTGAGCATATGGATATTTTTACAGTCTAGTAAATATATAGCCATGGTAGCTATATTTATTCTAGAGATGTCTAAATAATCATTTAAAAAGTGTTCTTTCTTTTCCTTTTAAAATATTAGAAGCAGAATAGACATTTTCATACTCTTTTCATCTTAACCTTTTCCTATTCCATACTAATCTATATATCTTACACCTATATTTAATTTCAATTTCAACTCACTTTTATATCTGCCAGTACTATTGGGATAATTTTAGTGATCATTTCTCGTTGTTTCAGGCTGGACTTAGTGACTTTTTATTTTTCATCTGAGATATTCAATCATTGTCATTCACCTTTACCTTGCAGAAGTTTTGCCTTTTAGTCTGCTATCCACTTGTTTTGTCCTTCTTATTTAAAGTCTAGGGAAGTTGTTATCTATTTCCTGTAGGGCATGACTTCACCAGATAGTCCACTTTTGAAGCACTTGCTTTTCAATCATACTTTAACTATTGTAAGCCAATATCCAATGTCATAATCAGTGACATTTAACTGACCAAGACACTATGTTACTTGCTATTTCTTGACAATATCTGTAAATTCATTTTTAACAAGCTTTCTTTCAGCACCATATATTCATTTGTAAAATATATTTTGTTATTGATAATTGTATCAAGGAAATTGCTTTAGTAGTAAAATTACAAGCAAAGAAAAGCTAGTAAGGCTTTAAAATGGGGGTATTTGTTAGCCAATGTTGGTGGTTTTATTAGCCAACAGCACTCTTTTTTAAGCTGTTGTGGAGAGAATTTTAACACCAAAATGACCATTTTTGAGACTCTTTAATTTATTCCAACATTAATGTGTGTCTTAGATTACCCAAGTCTCTCATGCATTAACAACATAAAATTTAATAAGTTGTAAGGCGTTCTTAACTGATATTTGTGTATATGCTCGTATAATCCTTTTTCACAGATATTTTACAGATATATTGGCAGAAGTATATATGTGAGTGTGCATAGTGGACTGTGGGAGTACATTGCGTCTAGTTGGGCTTTTATGGCAATATTAATGCTATATGCTGACTTCTCACCCACCTTTCCCCTTACCCTTTGGCCCTCCCAATACACACACGTGAGGTAGTTCTGATATTGGTCAAGGATATAATGGATAAAGACTACAAAATTTGGCAACCATACTAAGGTGAGGCAAGGGTAGGGGCTGGTGAATGTAAAAGTGTTTGTTTAGATCTTTTTGTAAAGCAAATAAAACAGTAATAAAGAAAGTGATTTGAAATAAATTTCTTCTTTTATTTGCCTCACTGGGTATTTTTCTGTCTTAGAGCCAATGTGCTAAGACAGACCTAGGTTGAACCAGTTAGGAAGTACCTTTTGGAGGATCAAAGGGGAAGAAGAATGAGACTAAGGAGCTAGCCACTACATTGATCTTGTTTATTACTGAAGTTTAAGGAGCAGAAATAGTCTTTTCAAGGGTCATACAAGGTCCAGCCACCTCATTAGAGTTAAAAAAAAATGGGGGCGGTGGGGAGTTGGAATCAACACTTTTAATAAAGATGAAGACACATTTTCCTATTGTATATTTTTAATTTTCCAAGGATTCAGGCATTTAAGTTGGTCAATTCATAATAACATGAATTGAGCATCATGGTGGAACCTTTCAGATTTTTTATTCATTTACATTGAAGCATCTGCACTTATATTCTCTGCCTTCCTGCTTGTTACTATAGAAAAGATAAGCAATCCCTGCTCTAACTGTGTGTGGAACCTACCCTATTTTTATCTACTCAAGGACATAGTTCATGGAATTCTCTGAAATGCAGTATGAGATTGGGTGGGGAATAAAGTTTTATAAAATAATTATCATAGTTCAAATTTTATGCTAAATGATATGGAATAACTGAATAACTTGAATAATTTTCATAATTTAAAACGTCTTTTATATTGGGAATTTGACTTCTGCTTATTCTGTTTAAAACTAGTGTTATGTGTCAAATGTAAGAGGTAACTTAGACGAAAGTGGTGGTTCTCAAACTTTTTGGTCTTGGGGCCTCTTTACAATCTTAAAAATGCTTGAAGACCTCAAAGAGGTTTTGTTTATATGGATTATATTTATTGATATTTATCATATTAGAAATAACTGATAAAAAATTTTAAAATATGCATTTATTAATTAATTTAAAAATAACAGTAAACCCACTGTATGACAACTAACTGTATGCGGTAGACAGAATTCTAAGTTATGTACAATGAGTCTTACCCTTCCCTTGGGTATGTATAAAACCTGTGACTTGCTTCTAGCTAGTAGAGTATGGCAAAGATGTTGGGATAGTCAGTTATATAGTTTTATTACATTATATGAGATTATGTCTTCAATTGGAGCAAGAGATTCTTCTGCTGGTTTAGAAGTAAATAAACTGCCATGTTGTAAAAGGGCTGTGAGAGAGCCATGCGTCAGGGATCTGTGTGGGGCCTGTAGGAGCTGAGTAGTATGTTTCTGACAGCAAGCGAGAAAGTGAGGACCTAAATCTTTGAGCCACAAGGAACTGAGGCATGCCAACAATCACATGAGCTTGCAAAAGGATCCTGAGCTCAGAAATAAACGTGGTCCAGTGGACATCTTAATAACAGCCTTCTGAGGCCCTGAGTCAGAGGATCATTTAAACTGTACTTGGACTCCTGATCTATGGAAACTGTAAGATAATAAATATATGTTTTTTAAGCTATTAAAAATGTGGTTATTTGTTTTGCGGCAATGGAAAACTAGTACAGCATATTTCAAAAAAAGTAAAGAAAAATTTAGTGAGAAAAGTGACACTATTTTACATTTTGGGGAAATTCCATTATTGTCTAACTTAGTGGAAGACAGCTTCTGTATTCAGTATATCGAGATATCACACATAATTTAGCCTCTGAAAAACTCCACTGTACACCCAAGAGAGAACGAGAATCAAAAAGGCAAATAACATTTTAGTATTATGCATATAGGTTTGACCCTGCAGATCCTCTGAAAGGGATTTGGGGATTCTACTGAGGGCACTGGATTACACTTTTAAGAACTGCTAGATTTTGGAATAAATTTTCAGTAGTCTCCTCCTCTACCACCAACAGAGTATTGAATTGTATGTGGACAAGATTATATAAGATAACGTAACATATATGGAACACTCAGCTTCCTTGACTGTTTTTCACTTGATTTCTGCTTTTATCCTTGAGTTTGTCTATGTGGTTTATTTTCTCTACTCCTTCTGGTAAGAAAATGCAGTAGATCCTTACTGACTCTCATTTCTAGGAGGAATAGATAGAAATATGTTTAATATATAGTGAATTGAGACAGTTTGTCTAAATCATCCTGGCATACTTTGACTGTAGTATTTACCTGCAAAGGTGCTGTAGCCATTGAGAGATTTGATTTAAAAAGATTTGATTTAAAAGAGGAGTTTTAAACTGTAGTTTTCACTTATAAGAAGTTTATAGGAATTTTCTTTTTTTTTTCTTTGAGAGTCTTGCTCTGTCACCCAGGCTGGACAGAAGTACAGTCATAGGTGACTGCAGCCTCTAGCTCCTGAGATCAAGCAGTCTTCCTACCTTAGCCTCCTAAGTAGCTAGGACTACAGGCGAATGCCACCATGCCCAGCTAATTTTTTATTTTTGTTAAGATGGGGTCTGACTGCATTGCCCAGGCGAGTCTCAAACTCCTGGCCTCAGGCAATCTTCCTGGCTTGGCCTCCTAAAGTGCTGACATTACAGGATGAACCACCACACCCAGCCTTATTTTTTAAAAAGTGTGTGTATCTATTTTTATGTATGTGTTTTTTCTGTATGTGTAATACTTAATAATGGTACTAATTGTTATTTCTCTTGAGTGTTTTTGTTTAATTTTGTGTGACCATTTTTATTCCTAGGAATCCTGAAGAGTGAATTAGTCCCATGCATCTCAAGATAGCTTAATACTTGATAAATTCGCTATTGTCCTAAGATTTGGGATGCAGCTTGGTGTTACAAACATTAATATATTGTGTGGATTTTGTCTTTAGTAATCTGCAGCTACTTTTTTTAAAAAAATAACCAAGTCAGCAAAAATAAATACTACAGAGAATCAAAATTGTTGTTACATATAATCAACTATTTTTATTTCCGTGATACATACCTGAGAGTTGTTGATATCTATTATTTGACACAGTTGGAAATTTTAAGGTATAATTTGGAACTTTTTGTTTGGAAATAAGGTCTTTCAAGGTTGGTTTGAAGGTTATTGGTAGAACAGTTCTCACTTTGCTTACCTAATTACACAGTACTTGAGCTGGAAAATTAAACTTTATTTTGACTTCCTAATCCCTACTAATGCAATCTCTCTTTCACTTTTTCATTTTTTCTTTTATTACATTTCCACCTGAACTTTTCAATCTATTTCTTAGAGTTAGTTTTCACCTTATTTTTCCTCATTGATATTTTCAAATTCCTATTGAGTTTTCTGTATACTCAATCTCTTTAATCACTTTAATCTTCCTTTTCTCTGCCTCAGTTGTGATAAAGCAGGATTAATAAATTTTAGTTACATCTCTCAGAAATATTTATAATATTTTTCACATAACCAAGATGGCAAGACTACAGTGTGTAGGGAGTCAAAATTGTTGCAATGTAAAATAACTTTTTTATTTCTGTGATATGTATCTGAAACTCACTTATATGAAAAATTTAACATAAAATTTATGTCTAGAATAAAAACCCCTGTCTAGAAATTGGTAAGACAACAGATCTCTTCTATTTGACTTTGTTTAATAAGAATTAGAGTCACGAGGGTGGGAGGTTTATGAAGATTTGATTTGTGCCCTTGCAATATTTCTTTTTTCTGCCTAAACATGTTTGAATCTATGCTTTATTGTTTTATTCTCTCAGAAAGTATAAGGCTTAAGAGTTATGTTTATCTTCAAGGCTGAAGGCCTTGTTCTTTTATCTGTATTTTATATCACCTTTGGCTTTTAAGTTCCAAGGACCCTTAAAAACTGTAACACTAACTTACATTTTAAATGAGAGTTCCATAAGAAGTTGCTGAATGACAGAGATACAGTAGTACCACGTAAGAAGCACTGGACTATAAGTCACAAGATCTAGGTACTAGTTCTAACTTTGTGACCAACCATTTGGTCCAAAAAGCCTTGGATGAAACATCATATCTCTTTTCTGTAGAAGGAGGAGGTTTAGATTCTATTTTAAATGTGATGGGATCTTATCTTAGATAAATCTAAGAGTTACTTTTTACTCCTATCTTGACCATGACCAATCAATGACTAAGTCCTGTTGATTCACCATCTACCTTTTAAGTCTGTTCTTTTTTCTCTATCTTATTATGATCACTTTAATCCAGGCCAACTAAAATCTTGCCTGGACTATTACATTAACTTTCTAAATGATCTCTCTGCTTCCACATACAGTGAGATAATATTTTGGTGTATTTATGGTTATATATCCTCCTATGTATTTCTTGTTAACTCCTGAATCTTCTCCATTCTGGCTGCTAGGACTTGATACATCTGTTGACTCAAAAAGGATTGTTACAGCAGAACACATAATTATTCATGGATTTGATTAAAAATCAGAATCTCAACACTTTTCCATGCTCTGTAGGATGTGGCTACTGTTTCTTCTCCAGCTATTTGATTTCTCCCTGAATTGACCTCTTGTGGTTCTTTGATTTTGCCATAATCAATGTCATCTCTTGATCTTTGTATATCTTTGTATATGAGTATTTCATATCTGGAATACTCCTTTGTCCCACTTTTGGCTTGGCCAATGCTTATCATTTGGTGTTTTTCATTTTGAATCTATTTTTGTTGTTTGTTTGTATAGGAAAACTTCCTATGAACTTCTGAACTCCAAGACTATTTCAAGGTAACCTATTATTACAAGTTTTCTTAACATTTCTAATCTGAATTCTCAATAACACATATAATTTCTTAGTCTCTGTCTTCCCTACTATACTACAGATAAAAACTCCTGTAAGGGCTGGATGGTGTTCTCCCTATTTCCTTTTTCCTTTTCTTTTCCTCTTCTTCCCTCCTCCCTCCACTCCTTTTCTTTCTTTCCTGCTCTAGTACTTAGAAAAGTACTTCTGATACTTTAGTCAGTATTTAAATACTTGTTGAGTGAATGAGTGAATTTTGAACAGTGATTTATTCTCCCAATACCTGCATAAAGCACAATACCTTGAATTGCTGTAACCTTAAGATTCACCACCTTTGGCTGAGGACTGGAATTCAGACTGAGGGCACCATCGAGTGGGGAGGCGCCATCCTCAAGTGGCTTTATAATCAGCACATATTACTGATGAAAGGATATGAGTAGACTTAGAGGACTGTGGAGGCATATTTGGTATGCCTGGTACTTGCACATTTATAGGAGGTCATTTAGCAGGAAGCTGACATCCTGCTAAATACAGGTAGGGTAAAAAATCCAGGGAAATTTGAGATATTAGTCTTGATGTAATCCCTTTTGTAACTAAAGCACGATGGAGCAGAAGGCATTTGGGATTCAGCATAAAATTTTGAAGGAACTTTGTAAGTCAGATAATCTTAGCTTGTGCATAATTCAGTCTTCCTTTATACAAATCCCTTATGTCCTCTTCTTGAATACATTCAAGGGCAGCAAGGTGGAACATAACAGCAATTGCTTGAGCCTTTGTCACAGGACTAATTCTAACCAGTTCACTCTTCAGTAGCTCTCCAAAGACTTCTGCCTATATTGGAATAGAAAAAAATGTTCCCATTAGAATCACCATTAATATTGCCTCTAAGCTGAGCCTCCTTAGAGGCAATTGTATTAGTTCTAGTGGCTTCCTGGGCTGTGCTGACAAGGAAGGTGGGCAGGGAAAGATAAAAAAGAAAGAAAGGAGAAGGGAGGCAATGAAAGAGTCAGCCAAGTACCTTCCAACTCACTGTTTCCCATTGATACTCAATCAGTGGCAAGCAGCTAGTCAGTACTTGCAGCGTATTTAACTGAATGTATTATGTAGCTGGCAGTGACAATATATTCTAGTTTATGAGAAGTGTTCTGTCATATGCAAGTTCTAGTGAAAACAAAGTACTTTAAACTTTATTGTTATATCTTTATGTAGATATTTTTTCTTCAGTGTTGAACCTAATGATGTCCTTTAAAATCCTAATGTTCTTAAAACTTCTAAGGCACTTTTTTCTGACAGCCAATGTCAAAGTGAAACAAATATTTGTATTTATAGAATAGGTAGCCTTTGGGAGAAAAGATCCCTCACCGCCTTTTGTTCATAGTGTAATGAGTAGAGAGAGGAATTATATGAAAGAAAGGAATTATGAATGGGCACTCTTGGAGGCCAATATTATTCCATAGTATTTCATTTGTTCACATATTTTGCTGAAACACTTTTAATAGTTGTGCCAATGATTACTATTTCTAATATCTTATTTAATAACAATGTGCACTCAATATTTGTTTCTCGAGGAATCTAGGTGCACTTGGAAGTTACTAGGTAACAGGTGACTTGTAGAGGCAGTTTGCAAGTTTAGGTGTGAGTCCTTGAAATCCCAGGGCTATAAACATTCCTTATATTGTTGGCTCTTGGTGAATGTAACTATTGGAGATGGAGTTGAAGCTTATTTATGTTGATATAGCTCCCTGAAATTGTAATGTTGCTTTCAGTGGTTCTCTTGTTAGTTACCAAGGAAATACATACTTGGAACTAGCAGTCCTAACTCTGAAAGATTTTCCAAATTGTTTTTTTCAGGGATCTTGGTCCTTTTTCTTTTAATTGGTAGAATCTCCAGGTGTCACTCTGGACATTCTCATTGTGGAGCTTAAATCTAGGTTTGGTACTCTATAACTAACTCTTGTATTCAACAAGAAAGATATTTCTGCTGTTGCCAGCTTTTATTTTTATTTAATTAAATTAATTAATTTACTTTTGAGTTGGAATCTTACTCTGTCACCCAGGCTGGAGTGCAGTGGCACGATCTTGGCTTACTGCAACCTCTGCCAGCTGGGTTCAAGTGATCCTCCTGGCTCAGCCTCCCAAGTAGCTGGGATTACAGGCACCCACCAACACACCTGGCTAATTTTTTGTATTTTTGATAGAGACGGGGTTTCACCATGTTGGCCAGGCTGGTCTGGAAATCCTGGCCTCAGGTGATCCACCCACCTCGGCCTCCCAGAGTACTGGGATTACAGACATGGGCCACCACGCCCAGCTGTTGCCAGGTTTTAGGTGTTGGAACTGCTCTCGCAAAACCTGCTTTTGTACTGGATTATTAAAGCAACCTAGTAATACTTTTGAGAATAATGCCCCTCAAACCAAAGCAGAGTAGGATTAGCCCTTACACTTCTGGCTTAGAAAGAAGAGTGAGAGAGATCACAATTATGGTGCGGCTTCACACATTTGTGGTGGCTTTCACCATGCTTCCCCTTTCTTTTTTGAATTAGATGCCAGAAACTGTTGTGTTATTAGTCTGTTCTGCAGCAATGGTCAGAATTATCGATAGATACAGGGTTGAGTCCCTAAGCAATGCTATAAAATGTTTTTGTACATCAGAAAACAACATGTTTTTTTCAGCTGGCCATCAACAAATTTTTAAAACTTATGAAAACTGATGTAACAATTTTGGACTGTTTCCTGATTTTTATCTGAAATTTTATGAGTAGAAATGTACTAGTCATCTTTAGATTTGTAGTGTGGTTATTTAGGTCTAGGCTGTTCTTCCTTTCTTCCATTCCTGAGTGTACTGTATGGTTCATCCTAAGTTGAAGCATAGGTCAAATTATTACATTATTATTATTATTATTATTATTATTATTATTATTATTATTTTTGAGATGTAGTTTCGCTCTTGTCTCCCAGGCTTGAGTGCAATGGCACGATCTTGGCTCACTGTGCAATCTCCACACACTGCGCGATCTTGGCATACACCTCCACCTCTCGGGTTCAAGCAATTTTCCTGCCTCACCCTCCCAAGTAGCTGGGATTATAGGCACATGCCACTATACCTGGCTAATTTTTGTATTTTTAGTAGAGGCGAGGTTTCATCATGCTTCCCCTTTCTTTGTGAATTAAATGCCAGAAACTGTTGTGTTATTAGCCTGTTCTGCAGCAATGGTCAGAATGTTGGCCAGGCTGATCGCGAACTCCTGACCTCAGGTGATCTGCCTGCCTTGGCCTCCCAAAGTGTTGCGATAACAGGCGTGAGCTACCGTGCCCGGACCAAATTACCTTTTTTGAATGCCTTCTTCTTCCTCCTTTTGTTAGGAATTCCATCATCTGCCTTTTTTCTTATATGTTATCCCTGAGGTCAATTGTTCTATGATCAGTGCCTCAGGGAAATACAGAATACTTTACAACAGAGTACTTTAATGTGCAAAATATATGAAGATACTGTTTTCAAAATGTTTGTCTTTGGACTATCTTTCTTATAACCCTTAGATTTTTATCAGTCGGATGCTTCAAGTAGTTAGTGGAACAAGAATAATGCAATGGAAGAGAGAATGCAGTTGTTTCAATTATATAGTTGGGACTACAGATATAAATTTTAAGAAAAGGAAAATTCCTTTAGCATTTCAGGGATTTTGTTATAGATTATGCATGGTGTATATCTTATGATTTTAATGATTCATTAACTTTATTTAGTTATTTGTTTATTTTCATGTATGGAATATTTTAATAGAAATGCTTTGGTACTCTTAAAAATTAAAACTAAACCCAGCCTGTAAAATCTAAGTGTGTCATGAATTATCATGGCTTATCAGGTTAGAGACTTGTGTTGTTTTTAATTCAAGAGCATAACTTTCTAATTTTGATTCTTTTATTTAATTTTTGAGTTGGTGTTAACTTTCTTAAGATATTTAGCTTAGCCACTAGGCATTTAGAAACCAAGATTCTTAAATAATTTTAATTTAAGAATTTACACTTCTTTTTTTTCTTATTTATTTATTTTTCTTATACTTTAAGTTCTAAGGTACATATGCACAAAGTACAGGTTTGTTACATATGTATACATGTGTCATGTTGGTGTGCTGCACCCATTAACTCGTCATTTCCGTTAGGTGTATCTCCTAATGCTATCCCTCCCACCTGCCCCCACCCCATGACAGGCCCCAGTATGTGATGTTCCCCACCCTGTATCCAAGTGTTCTCAATTTTCAATTCCCACCTATGAGTGAGAACATGCAGTGTTTGGTTTTCTGTCCTTGCGACAGTTTGCTCAGAATGATGGTTTCCAGCTTCATCCATGTCCCTACAAAGGACATGAACTCATCCTTTTTTATGGCTGCATAGTATTCCATGGTGTATATGTGCCGCATTTTCTTAATTCAGTCTATCTTTGATGGACATTTGGGTTGGTTCCAGGTCTTTGCTATTGTGAATAGTGCCACAAAAAACATAAGTGTGCATGTGTCTTTATAGCAGCATGATTTATAATCCTTTGGGTGTATACCCAGTAATGGGATGAAAAAAGGAACATGCANCCTAATGCTATCCCTCCCACCTGCCCCACCCCATGACAGGCCCCAGTATGTGATGTTCCCCACCCTGTATCCAAGTGTTCTCAATTTTCAATTCCCACCTATGAGTGAGAACATGCAGTGTTTGGTTTTCTGTCCTTGCGACAGTTTGCTCAGAATGATGGTTTCCAGCTTCATCCATGTCCCTACAAAGGACATGAACTCATCCTTTTTTATGGCTGCATAGTATTCCATGGTGTATATGTGCCGCATTTTCTTAATTCAGTCTATCTTTGATGGACATTTGGGTTGGTTCCAGGTCTTTGCTATTGTGAATAGTGCCACAAAAAACATAAGTGTGCATGTGTCTTTATAGCAGCATGATTTATAATCCTTTGGGTGTATACCCAGTAATGGGATGAAAAAAGGAACATGCATTCGTATGTTCATTGCAGCACTACTCACAATAGTAAAGACATTGCATCCATCTAAATGCCCATCAATGGTAGACTGCATAAAAAAAAGTGGTACATATAAGGAATGGAATACTATGCAGCAATGAAAAAGAACAAGATCATGTTTTTTTGGAGGAACATGGATGGAGCTAGAGGTCATTATTCTTAGCAAACTGATACAGGAACAGAAAGCCAAATACTGTATGTTCTCACTTATGAGTGGGAGCTACATGATGAGAACACGTGGACACATAGAGGGGAACAACAGACACTGTGGCCCATTGGAGGGTGCAGGCTAGGAGGAGGGAGAGGTTCAGGAAAATAATTAATAAGTACTATGCTTGATATCTGGATGATGAAATAATCTGTACAACAAACCTCCATGACACAAATTTACCTATGTAACGTACCTACACATGTACCCCTAAACTTAAAAGTTAAAAAAAACTTAAAAGAAAACAAAAGAATTTACACTTCAAATATTTTGAGGATGATGTAAAGAAGTTAGTGCTGAGTTTTGGTTTCTCTTGTCATTTGGATGTTTCATAGTACTAATTACACAATTTGAGTTATTACAGAATTTTAGGAACTTACTGTTTAAGAAGGAGAAGTCAGGCACAGTGGCCCACACCTGTAATCTTAACACTTTGGGAGGCTGAGGAGGGAGGATTGATTGAGGCCAGGAGTTCAAGACTCACCTGGGCAACATAGTGAGACCTCCCATATCTACAAGAAAATAAAAAATTATTCAGGCATGATGGTGCACACCTATAGTCTTAGCTACATGGGAGGCCAAAGCGAGAGGATCAGCTGAACCCAGGAGTTCGGGGTTACACCCAGGTGACACAGCAAGACGCTGTCTCAAAATATATATATCTATACCTATATCTATATTGATATAGAAGGGGAGAAACCATTGCTAATGATACAGCTAATCACATGAAAGCTAATAATCTACTATTTTATTTACTTGAGCATTGCTAAAGAAAAGTTCATGGGCCAACATCATATTTAATATGTGATGGTTAATGATTGTATTATAATTTTAGAGTTCTCCACTGTTTGTAAATTAAATTTTGAGCTTTACTTGTGGCTAGTGTATCAAAAGTATAAATAAAAAAATTTGTCATGTTCTTACCCAGAAATAATCAATATTATCATTTTGGTTTATATTGTTGCAGTGTGCTCTCAGATTTTGAACATTTAAAACCTTCTGAGATATACTACTAAATATTTATTAAAATGTTGTACCAATGTACACTCCTACCAATAAATATGGTATGAGACTGTGCATTTTTTGATCCTCTGGTCAATATTTTGTCAATTTAATAGGAAAATACATTACCTTATTATTTTATTTGCATTCTTTTGATTGCTTTTAGATTGAACTTATTCAAGTGTTGATTAGTTTTTTAGATATCTTCTGTCATGAATTGCCTTGCTTCCAAAAGTTCCTTAACACATCTTCTGTTAGAACTCTTATTATCACTGTCATTTCCAGTGAGACACTAAAATTCTAATAGAACATACATAGAGAAAGCAATTGCCATCATCTATACCATTTGTAAGAGTTAATGTCTCTCTGCTGGACTCAATGTAAATATGGAGCTGATGCTTGGAAGTCCTTTTGAGTTTATCTAATTTTCTGGAAAAGGATAATCATAAGCCCGACATCCTATCAGCATTAACGGATAGAAGGATAGAGACTTGGACAAGGAAAATATAAATATTTGTCAAATGAGTAAGTGTGATAAATAAAAGATACTTGAGCATAATTATTAGAATTCAGATACCAGTAATTTGATTCCCTAAATAGTTCATAGTGAGTTTACTTCCAAACACTTTATAATTTATAAAATGCATTGGTACTTATGAGATTTTAATACAGTAATTTCAGTATGAGGTGATATAGCTTATTTTATATTTGGTAAAACCATCACTCAGATACATAAAGTAAATATGCTGAGGTAATATAGCTAGTTTGGGTTGGGGTCAGTACTTAAAACCAGGCTGCCTGACGCCAAATACAGTGTTCTTTCTGTTCTGACAGAAGTCTCCAGTATTTATGTTACATGTGAACCTGCACTATATTGAAAATTTAAAACAAACATTATCTGTAAACATTCTTTGTAATATTCAGGATATCCATAACAAATTACAAAGTCCATTAAAAGCACAATGTTTTGATTGCAAATATTGGTTACTCCTGTGTTTATGACCCTTATAAGATGATGTGGCAGACTAAAATAAATAAGCAAAAAAACCCTGTAGAAACTGAGAACCAAATGAAGTCCTGAGGTGGTTTCCTATCCTGTCTATGTATGTTATTGAAAAGAATTAACTTTTGTTAACATGTAGGCATCCATTTATTCAATAAATGTTTAATGAACTGCCTACTCTGTACTAGGCACTATGCTTGATGAGTGACACAAGAGTGCAGGACTTAAACTCATGGAATTGAGGGTAAAAGATATTAAACATTTTTTTCAAGTAAATATATAGTCACACATATCAAATGCTGTGAAGAATGAGCACAGGGTATAATGAGAATGCATAATAGGGGACCTAATTTAGGTCAGAGAAAGTCTTTCTAAAGGAGGGACATTTGAGCCCTTAAGGATGAGTAGGAGCAGGTTAAAGGGTGGTAATGGAGAAGGAAGGTGGAAGAAATCATTTCTGGGATACTGAGGGAACTAGAAGAAAGCTGCTCGGTAGTATGGGTGTTGTATAGTGAGAGCTGGAAAATAAGTCTCCGAGGAAGGCAGTTGATATATCATTGACTCTTTCAAATGAGTCATTTTAAGTCTGTTTCTAGTGTTTACATTACTTAGACCACTTTGATGCTTTTCTATGACTTGGTCTTCATACGCAATTTTGAAATATAAAAGAAACCTTTTAATAACAAATGTTGTTTTGCAGTATGATCACCTTCTTACTTAGTAGACTTGTTTCTAAAGGGCTTCTGATTATTGATAAAATTAAATCTATTTAAAAGGGGAGACTTTAAATTTTTTCCCATCACAGATAGTATGAGCTGTGAAATTGACTTGAAAATAAGAATTTTAAAATGTTTGTTTACGCTTGTAGAAATTGACCTTTCATAGATGTGAAAAGTCAACTCATAATCAGAGGCTTAAAATTAAAGCACATCAGGTTGCTTCTGCTTGAGGTAAATGGAAGAAGCCCATTTAAAGTTACTTGTGAGTTAAAACATTTGAGATATAGTTTTCCTATTCATCTATCGAAATTGGCCATTTTACAATAGGTGTGCATGTGTGTGTGTGTGTGTGTGTGTATGTGTACATGTGCACATGTGTGTACATGTGTAAAAAAATAGAATCATAGGGAGGGAGCATAGAAAATGGAGTCCAAAGCAAAGACTCCAAAAGCAAAAAAATATAAATTTTTTTGAAAAAAAAATTCAAAATATGTTTGCTATCTTTTATAAATTATGTGATATTTAATTCAATACAGCTTCAGGCCAGGCACAGTGGCTCACGCCTGTAATCCCAGCACTTTGGGAGGCCAGGCTGGGTGGATCACTTGAGGTCAGGAGTTTGAGACCAGCCTGGCCAATATGGTGAAAGCCTGTCTCCACTGAAAATACAAAATTAGCTGGGCGTGGTGGCACACTCCTGTAATCCCAGCTACACAGGAGGCTGAGGCAGAATTGCTTGAACCCGGGAGGCAGATGTTGCGGTGAGCACCACTGCATTCCAGCCTGGGTGACAATGAGTGACACTGTCTCCAAAAAAAAAAAAAANCCATCTAAATGCCCATCAATGGTAGACTGCATAAAAAAAAGTGGTACATATAAGGAATGGAATACTATGCAGCAATGAAAAAGAACAAGATCATGTTTTTTTGGAGGAACATGGATGGAGCTAGAGGTCATTATTCTTAGCAAACTGATACAGGAACAGAAAGCCAAATACTGTATGTTCTCACTTATGAGTGGGAGCTACATGATGAGAACACGTGGACACATAGAGGGGAACAACAGACACTGTGGCCCATTGGAGGGTGCAGGCTAGGAGGAGGGAGAGGTTCAGGAAAAATAATTAATAAGTACTATGCTTGATATCTGGATGATGAAATAATCTGTACAACAAACCTCCATGACACAAATTTACCTATGTAACGTACCTACACATGTACCCCTAAACTTAAAAGTTAAAAAAAACTTAAAAAGAAAAACAAAAGAATTTACACTTCAAATATTTTTGAGGATGATGTAAAGAAGTTAGTGCTGAGTTTTGGTTTCTCTTGTCATTTGGATGTTTCATAGTACTAATTACACAATTTGAGTTATTACAGAATTTTAGGAACTTACTGTTTAAGAAGGAGAAGTCAGGCACAGTGGCCCACACCTGTAATCTTAACACTTTGGGAGGCTGAGGAGGGAGGATTGATTGAGGCCAGGAGTTCAAGACTCACCTGGGCAACATAGTGAGACCTCCCATATCTACAAGAAAATAAAAAATTATTCAGGCATGATGGTGCACACCTATAGTCTTAGCTACATGGGAGGCCAAAGCGAGAGGATCAGCTGAACCCAGGAGTTCGGGGTTACACCCAGGTGACACAGCAAGACGCTGTCTCAAAATATATATATCTATACCTATATCTATATTGATATAGAAGGGGAGAAACCATTGCTAATGATACAGCTAATCACATGAAAGCTAATAATCTACTATTTTATTTACTTGAGCATTGCTAAAGAAAAGTTCATGGGCCAACATCATATTTAATATGTGATGGTTAATGATTGTATTATAATTTTAGAGTTCTCCACTGTTTGTAAATTAAATTTTGAGCTTTACTTGTGGCTAGTGTATCAAAAAGTATAAATAAAAAAATTTGTCATGTTCTTACCCAGAAATAATCAATATTATCATTTTGGTTTATATTGTTGCAGTGTGCTCTCAGATTTTGAACATTTAAAAACCTTCTGAGATATACTACTAAATATTTATTAAAATGTTGTACCAATGTACACTCCTACCAATAAATATGGTATGAGACTGTGCATTTTTTGATCCTCTGGTCAATATTTTGTCAATTTAATAGGAAAAATACATTACCTTATTATTTTTATTTGCATTCTTTTGATTGCTTTTAGATTGAACTTATTCAAGTGTTGATTAGTTTTTTAGATATCTTCTGTCATGAATTGCCTTGCTTCCAAAAGTTCCTTAACACATCTTCTGTTAGAACTCTTATTATCACTGTCATTTCCAGTGAGACACTAAAAATTCTAATAGAACATACATAGAGAAAGCAATTGCCATCATCTATACCATTTGTAAGAGTTAATGTCTCTCTGCTGGACTCAATGTAAATATGGAGCTGATGCTTGGAAGTCCTTTTGAGTTTATCTAATTTTTCTGGAAAAGGATAATCATAAGCCCGACATCCTATCAGCATTAACGGATAGAAGGATAGAGACTTGGACAAGGAAAATATAAATATTTGTCAAATGAGTAAGTGTGATAAATAAAAGATACTTGAGCATAATTATTAGAATTCAGATACCAGTAATTTGATTCCCTAAATAGTTCATAGTGAGTTTACTTCCAAACACTTTATAATTTATAAAATGCATTGGTACTTATGAGATTTTAATACAGTAATTTCAGTATGAGGTGATATAGCTTATTTTATATTTGGTAAAACCATCACTCAGATACATAAAGTAAATATGCTGAGGTAATATAGCTAGTTTGGGTTGGGGTCAGTACTTAAAACCAGGCTGCCTGACGCCAAATACAGTGTTCTTTCTGTTCTGACAGAAGTCTCCAGTATTTATGTTACATGTGAACCTGCACTATATTGAAAATTTAAAACAAACATTATCTGTAAACATTCTTTGTAATATTCAGGATATCCATAACAAATTACAAAGTCCATTAAAAGCACAATGTTTTTGATTGCAAATATTGGTTACTCCTGTGTTTATGACCCTTATAAGATGATGTGGCAGACTAAAAATAAATAAGCAAAAAAACCCTGTAGAAACTGAGAACCAAATGAAGTCCTGAGGTGGTTTCCTATCCTGTCTATGTATGTTATTGAAAAAGAATTAACTTTTTGTTAACATGTAGGCATCCATTTATTCAATAAATGTTTAATGAACTGCCTACTCTGTACTAGGCACTATGCTTGATGAGTGACACAAGAGTGCAGGACTTAAACTCATGGAATTGAGGGTAAAAGATATTAAACATTTTTTTCAAGTAAATATATAGTCACACATATCAAATGCTGTGAAGAATGAGCACAGGGTATAATGAGAATGCATAATAGGGGACCTAATTTAGGTCAGAGAAAGTCTTTCTAAAGGAGGGACATTTGAGCCCTTAAGGATGAGTAGGAGCAGGTTAAAGGGTGGTAATGGAGAAGGAAGGTGGAAGAAATCATTTCTGGGATACTGAGGGAACTAGAAGAAAGCTGCTCGGTAGTATGGGTGTTGTATAGTGAGAGCTGGAAAAATAAGTCTCCGAGGAAGGCAGTTGATATATCATTGACTCTTTCAAATGAGTCATTTTTAAGTCTGTTTCTAGTGTTTACATTACTTAGACCACTTTGATGCTTTTTCTATGACTTGGTCTTCATACGCAATTTTGAAATATAAAAGAAACCTTTTTAATAACAAATGTTGTTTTGCAGTATGATCACCTTCTTACTTAGTAGACTTGTTTCTAAAGGGCTTCTGATTATTGATAAAAATTAAATCTATTTAAAAGGGGAGACTTTAAATTTTTTCCCATCACAGATAGTATGAGCTGTGAAATTGACTTGAAAATAAGAATTTTTAAAATGTTTGTTTACGCTTGTAGAAATTGACCTTTCATAGATGTGAAAAGTCAACTCATAATCAGAGGCTTAAAAATTAAAGCACATCAGGTTGCTTCTGCTTGAGGTAAATGGAAGAAGCCCATTTAAAGTTACTTGTGAGTTAAAACATTTGAGATATAGTTTTCCTATTCATCTATCGAAATTGGCCATTTTACAATAGGTGTGCATGTGTGTGTGTGTGTGTGTGTGTATGTGTACATGTGCACATGTGTGTACATGTGTAAAAAAATAGAATCATAGGGAGGGAGCATAGAAAATGGAGTCCAAAGCAAAGACTCCAAAAGCAAAAAAATATAAATTTTTTTGAAAAAAAAATTCAAAATATGTTTGCTATCTTTTATAAATTATGTGATATTTAATTCAATACAGCTTCAGGCCAGGCACAGTGGCTCACGCCTGTAATCCCAGCACTTTGGGAGGCCAGGCTGGGTGGATCACTTGAGGTCAGGAGTTTGAGACCAGCCTGGCCAATATGGTGAAAGCCTGTCTCCACTGAAAATACAAAATTAGCTGGGCGTGGTGGCACACTCCTGTAATCCCAGCTACTCAGGAGGCTGAGGCAGAATTGCTTGAACCCGGGAGGCAGATGTTGCGGTGAGCACCACTGCATTCCAGCCTGGGTGACAATGAGTGACACTGTCTCCAAAAAAAAAAAAAAAAAAAAAAAAAAATTTTATATTTAAAAAAAAAAAAAGTTCATTAATTTAAAAATAAATAAATAAAGCCTCAGTTTCTTTTCATCCATAAAATGAGAGTGGCATTAGCACATACAATGTTTTCTGGATATTAAAAAATAAATTTGGAAGTGCTTTATAAACTGAAAATACTTTATGATTTTTAGGCATGTATGTGTGTTTGACAAATAGATTTGTGTATACCTGTAAAAATCTGAAATAATAAATAATATTGAAGTAATAAAATAATAAACTGAAATAATAAAATAGGGACATTCTTAGTTGAGAAGAAACCCATAATTGAACATCTTGTTTTAAAATGGTTGTTTAAAATTTATATTATTACATGTTTAATTTGTGTTGTTCTTTTGTGACATGATTATGCCAAAAAAGAATTCATAGCTTTTAAAAACTTAATGTATTTAAATGTCTGTTTATTGATAGTGTGTGGAAAAGGATAAAAGGCAATGAGTTGAGGTAAAAGGGCAAAAGGGCTGGATCTACTAAAGAAATGTCAAAGGTTAGGAGCTATTAAAAGTCAATAAGTATACTAAACATCTCTGTAAGCGAGTTGATATTTAAAATTTGGCTTACACACTAATTTTAGAGATCTGTTATAGAAAGATAGCTGCCCTTTGGTATAGGATAACCTAAATGTTTATCAGAAACAGAATTATTCAATGATAATAGATGATGATGGGGTGGCTTTCCAAGACCGTAGGAGCCCTCAGGAAACATTTTCTTCTACAAAATACTATGACCACCATTATTGAAATAAATTAGTAATAACTGATGAAGTGTCTCCGGCCTTGACTGTAGGGTTTTTCCTCCGCTTGGATTTGGAGAGAAGTTTTAATTTAGTGTGTGGTGTTTGGGTGAATTTTAATTGATAAGCTATCATTTTTTCCTAAAATTATGTGAATAACCATGTAGTCACTATGTATATAGCCTTTAGAAAGGAACTAGATTCAACATTATCCACTTTGCTTTAAAAATAAATAAATGGAGAAATTTTAAAATGAGAAATTAAAACACCTAAGTACATGTTTTCCAAATGTACTTCTCTTAGAAGCACGGCATTTTAAATGCAGATGATAAATGCTCTATTGTTGATCATATTTTCATTGCTTCATGACATCAAAAGAAGAATCTACGACCTATTTTTAGAGTGTTCTGGTCCTTTGCAGCAGCTTGCACGTTGAAGAGATACACTCTGTTGCTGGAGTTATTTGTTTTTCAGGAAAAGAGAAAAGGGTTGGGGAAATGCATGATTTCTCTTATTCTTACCCAGTAGTAGCATTGAGAAGATACCTTGTTCCCATTTTTATTACTTCTGATATTTTATTGCTGGCAGCCAGATGTGCTAAAACTCCTGACGACAGCATCTATTCATTGCGTGTTTTTAATAGGCTTAGAGAAATATGAGTAGAGTACATGAGAGCAGCTCAGCTTCACACTTCAGCTGGGAATGCCCAAAAAGCTTACTGCTGTTTAGAATTCTTGCTACAGTCAGGAGAAAGCCGAAAGCTGCACGGGTACTGAATCTCTTACAACTGAATTAGAAGAATAATGACTGTACAATTAACTATCAACCTCTGTTCATTTAAGCACAGTTTTTACAGAGCTCAGGAGAAATATGGAACTTGATTGGCATGTTTTTATTTGATGGTGTCAGCAAATAGATGATTTTAAAGACAGGTGGTAGAGAAAATAAGAGAAGGGGAAAAAAAGAAAGAAAATGCAATTTGAGACATTGCGCCAGGTCTGCAATTCTGTTTTATCTCATTTTCATGGGGTTTTTTCATCCCCACCAAATATCTTACAAAATGAGCTTTTTGGACAAACACTGAACAATGCAAGGTGAGTAGAGCTAAACTCTATTTTCTTTTAATATTGTTGTTTTCAGAATAATAATCTTATGTGCCTGTAAAAATTGTTTTGTATTAAAGTGCTAGTATTACAAAGGTGTTGTCTTTTTACTGTAAATTTAAAATTTTACGTAGCATTCTTAATTTGATTTTAAGAAGGAAAATAAGCTTACTTCAAAGCAGAAAAAGCATCTTAAATTTAACTAGCTTGACCTCTGAAACGTAATACAGATATCAGGCTGTTTCATTATTTTGTTTTCTAAATACGTAAAATGACTTAAAAATGCCAGATAGATGTTTTCTTTGTGATCATGGCAGTGATTACATTGCATATATAAGGATGGGGCCATATAATCATATGTGATTTGGTTGAAAATGTGAATTAGCAATCGTGCATGCTCCTGTGAAACATGTGGTAGATGTTTTCTAGGTTTAAGAGATTTCTCTATGCAGGGTAGCTCGATAATCACTTTTAAACAAGATATATTGTGGAACTGCGAATAATGCTTTGCATTAGGTCGGCTAATTTGGCAGGATTCTTTGTTATAAATTCCTATTGCTTTTTCAACCTGATCATTTTCCTGTGGTGAAGCCTGTTAAATTATGAACATATCTTTCAGATGGTTTCTCTGGCTTACACTAAAAGATATTCTATTAAAGAATGCTTTTGGAATGCAGTTTTATCACCCAGTTCTTTGCTCATTTAAGTTGTTTGGCTTTTGACAATTTCTCATGTTACATACTTAGTATAAAAAAGACCCCATTTTAACTAAATATATGTGGAAAAGACTGAGAAAGAAATTCTGTGAACATGGCAATGTACTGAAACCTTCTGGAAACTGATGGGGAACTAATAGTGCATAAAACATTGAATGGTTTTACTCGTCTCTTCTTTTTAGTATCTCTGCACAATGTGAGGCATCCTGTTTTGGAGATTTAAAAAATACCTGTTATACAATATGTATCTTAATTTAGCAAATGAAAACAAGGCTTTTAAAATTTGTTGGCATTTAAAATGTTTACTGATGATAAATATATTTACAACCTTTACTTTGAATATGGGATAACATATCTATTTCTTATAAAATTTCACTTTCTTTCCTCAATCCAGTTTTATTCAATAAATGAATTGGATTTTGTTTATATTTTATCTTGAGACTAATTAAAAACATAAAACAGTATATGAAATGTTAGGATATGCTAAATTGGATATCTATATTTTAAGATGCTTTTTTCCTTTTTTGAAGTAATACATCAGTTTAGTGTCTATAATTTATGAAAAAATATCTATTTTATGTTATATTTAAATTAAAAAGCAAGTATGGCTTTCTAAAAATTTCCATGTCCTGAAGCTACCAGAGTTTTAGGATTTGTACTCATCCTTTATAAACCTTTTCCTTGTTTTAATTCCATCTTTTTTTTAATGCTAAGAATTTATGTGTAAACTTATTAATATTAGGGTTTAGGTATAGAAATTATGCTATTAACAGCATAGTAAAGAATTGGTTTTAAAGTAAGTATTATTAATTTAAAAATCTGAAAATAACTATTTTTTGAGGAAATTGTGTGCATCCCTATCACTGTGTACTTGCTTTGGCTTCAAGTTTCTTTTATTGTTGGCATGCCTCTAATTTCAGTAAGAGCCTTTAAAGCTGTCATTAAAATCTGGACTTTTATGCTGCTGCCCTTAAACATTAGACTATGAAGTTTTTAATACTCCTATATGACCAATATGGTTTAACTTATATTGATTATTATCTAAAATTATCCCAAACTACCAATTAATCAATAAAGAATTTATCTTGCTTTAGGGGAAAAAATCCCTGCCTTTATATGTCCTTAACTTATTAGTCTTTAAAAATCATGTGACCTTATATCACAAATACATCTATGCATCTTCATAAATGATCAGCTACTTGATTTACTTTTAAGATCAATCAAAAAAGTTCTGCAAATAGTTATTGTTTTAGAAGTATGATTGAGCTGAAAAAATAAGTATATGATTTTATGTTCCACATATTTTAATTTTGGTTATTTTTTTGTGTTCAGTTTAGATACAAGGGTCTTTAAACCTTTTTTCTGCTTTATATTCTTTTTAAACAATATAAGTCTTATGTATCCTGCATAGGTATTAAATTTTATTTAACACTAAAGTGGAAAGTAAAGATATAGACTAAAAAATTATTCTTGAACAAAAATATCATGGAAGAAGAATGACCTGAATATGTCATCCAAAATTATCTCATATGCAAGAATTTAATTTTTTTCTGAATAATGGACCCTTCAATTAGACCTCTATGAATCTTCTTAAGCATAATTTAAGCATCATTATATAACTATCACCTCTGAAAGAACAGTGTGTTGGTTGTTAGTACATGGATAGTGATCATTTATTGTTTGGGAGTAGTTGAACATGGGGAATATTCCAGTTTTGTATTGTGAATTAACCTAAATCTTTAAATGATAGAAAAAATAGCCATCAATTTGGACAATTAGATATTTTATTCTGGAATTGCTTCTAGTAGGGATTACTAGAATAGTACTATGCATCATCTGTAGACAATATATTATTAAAAGGGGCCCTTTCAAGTAGTTTTTAAACTAAGGCACTTCTGTTGGTAGCTAATCTTATTCTCAAATCTGCAACTCAACTTTCATTAGGATTTTAGATGGTGGGCAGTTTGGACTTCTATGACATATTAGCAATAAACATTAAAGGCATGAACTTCCGTAATAACTGCTCCAGAAAAATTTCCAAGTTCAATTTGTCAAAGGAGGAAGATTTTTAAATCCACCAGTAATACTGTATGTGTCATAGTCTCCCAACTTGGAGATTAAATATATATTTGTTAAGTGAATTCATTAAGTAATGATTAAATGAAATTATCTAGAGTAATATATTAAAATATTTAGGGACTAACTTTTGTTGGAAACCGTACGCACAACCCTTATTTCATACTGAAAGTGTTTAGCTTATTCTCTTATTGTAATGGTTCTTGAGTGCCATTTTAGTGCATGAAGGAGGCAGCAGGATTCTTTGTTCTTTTGCAGCTAAAATGAAACAACTGGAAGTCTAGCAAAAAAAAAAAAATCGTCTTCATCCTGCATAAACTCACTTGACTCACTTAATAGGTTTTGATGAAATGCCACTTTAGTTTAATTTTTTGTTATCAAGTTTTCTCATTGTAAACTCTCTCAAGTGAAATTACTTAATCAGGACACAAAGATAATTGCTTTTATCATTAATAAAAAAGTCAAGTACTGAGTTCAATATGAAATCTAATTTTTGTCAGCTTGTCTTTGGAAGCAAACATAAATATTGAGATGCTAGAAGATGTATTTTTTAGCATGGTTCACTGCATTGAGTTATCAATTGCTTTGGGCAATATTCAAATAAACATGCTAATGATGGCTATTTTTTGTGATAAAATTCATCCTCTAAGTTTTCCATTTGCCAATTTTAGCCATCCTTTTATACAATAAAGAGATCTGTATTTTCCTCTAGATGTATTTCTTTGCCACTGAATGTGTGACAGTGAATTTGCTGTGCCTTCTGGCCACACAGGGGCATAATAGAACTGGAATTTATTTAGAGTAGATATTAAAAACAGTCTTTCCGTATACGTACAATGAAATATGCAGACTTTCATATTTAAAAGTAAGCAAAGAAAAAATGTTAGTAGACTGAAGAATATTTGAATTTTTTTTTTTTTCAGTTACAAATAAGATAACCATATGATCCAGTTTGCCTGGAGTACTCCCAATTTATGCCTGCAGTCATCCAGTGATTATTATTAGTACTATTCTCTCTCAAAGGTGTTGCAATTTGAAAGTAAATTACAGGGCTACTCTAATTATAAAAGTGAAATATAAAGCTTAAATTCACTTAGTTTAAGTGGATTCTTTTCCATTGAAACATTGACACTTTTCTAAAACATTAATATTTTAAGTAAAATGTGATTTGCTAAATAAATGTTTATTTAGTATTATTTTTGGTCAGAAGTTCTAAGTTATTCCTGTAGCATTTATTATTGATTTGGTTTACAATCAAACCAGTAATTTGTGTTCAGGAATTTTGGCACAGATAATGATTCTTCATCATGGTACGTTAATGACTACTTTGACATTGAAAGAACAACATGCTTACTTTTCATAGTTCTCAGGGTGCTCTCTACACAGTGTGCTTTGTTTGGACTTGGTATGATTCCAGCACAACTGATTTTTCATATTGCAAGAAAAGTCTGTGTTACGAGTTATAAAGCACCCAGTCATCTAATATACACATTTTATGTACATATATATACTTTATTAAACATACATAATTGTGGTTATAAAATATTTTTATAACTATAACATTATTCATTATAGACATAAAAGCGTATAACACAATTATCTATTTAGACTTCTAATCAAAATGGCTTTTGATTTAGATATGTGTGTCATTAATATTTTCACAAGAATACCTGTGGACCTTAGCGATGTACTACAATTATTAGTATAGGTCCTTAATCTGACACTGATCTACAGTCTTTAAGCATTTTCTTTATTGAAAACAGTTTTATAAAGCTACTGCTTTTGGTGATGACTGACAGGTAAATGTTAACTCTACTTTTAAATTATCAACTTCTGTATGATCATAAAGGATTTTAAAAGTTGGAAATAATTACTAGTAAACTTCTTTAATTCTGGCGCTACTCACTAAATAGTAAAATGAATTCATTTCATGTGGGCTATAGGCTTTCTTCTTATCCGTCTATGAATTACTCACAAAAAATTCATGGCCCCAACAAAAGAATTCCACAATTTCAGTTTTGCTTTCAAATTTGAGAAATTGTAAGTATTTTAGAAAAATGTGTGAACATTTCTTATAGGGCAAAATAGAAAAACCCATTGCATGTTAAAAATTATAGTATCTTAAAATATGAGGGCTCTTTATTTTGCCTAGTATTTTTTAAACTATGCTTTCTGTTTTGGGCAGAGAACACTTTCAAGGTCTAACTCAATATGTAAAGCAGATAAAAGTAGAGCAACTCCGGTACAGAAAGTGGGATATGGGACCCATGTTTGGTTCTAAGAAACATATTTGGAGACTTTTTTATTCTACTGCTGTCATTTTACTCTTGAACAAACTAAAGTCCAGCTGCTTACTTAAACTCAGGACAGTTACTTATATGGCTTTAAACTTTTCATTTCATTGTAAGTCCTTTGAAATGTCAGACATAGAGTTAATGGAAAAGGACAAGGAAAACTGCTGCGTTTAAGTAAGGATTTATTTGTGCCTGATTTTTCTACTACACATTGTAGCTTTGTGTTGGGTAGTATTGAACATAGCAGTTATGCTCATATCTAGGGTCTGCTGCTTACTGGCTATGTGTTACTGGTAAAGTTGCTGTCCTAAGAGCTCCTTGAGTTAGGGGCTACATATTTATTAATCTCTGAATTCCCACAGTTATATTCTTCACACTCCTTCCCAGTCAATACCCACTCCCCTCAGCCTCCAGAACCAACTGTTGTACTGCTTTTCCCCACTAGTGTAGATTAGTTTTGCTTGTTCTGAAACTTCACATAATCAAATTTTATAGAAGCTGCTCTTTTTTGGTAAGGCACTTTACTCAGCATAATTTCATCTATTTATTTGTTTTTATTTTTATTTTTTGATGTGATCTCACTCTGTCACCCAGACTGGAGTGCAGTGGCGTGATCTCGGCTCATGACAACCTCCCCTAAGCTCAAGTGATCCTCCCACTTCAGCCTCCTGAGAAGCTGGGACCACAGGCAATGTGCTACCATGCCTAGCTAATTTTTTTTTTTGGTAGAGATAGGGTTTCACCATGCTGCCCAGGCTGGTCTCAAGACCCTGAGCTCAGGCGATCCACCTGCCTCACCTCCCAAAGTGCAGGGATTACAGACATGAGCCACTGCCCCTGGCCTACTCAGCATAGTTTTAAAACATTCATTCATATTGTGGTGTGTGTGAGTAGTTTTTTCCTTTTCATTGCTGAATAGTATTTCTTTTTATGAATATACCACACTTTCATGTAAGTCTTTTTGTGGTCATCTATTTTATTTCTCTTGGGCAAATAACTAAAAGAGAAATTTGTGGATCATAGGGTGGATGTATGTTTAGTTTCATAATGCCACATCATTTTTAAAAACACATTTAAATGATACTTATCTACAGTTTTAAGTATTTTCTTTATTGAAAGAAGTTTTAGACTCCCACCAACAATGATTGAAGGTTTTGGTGATGCCATATGCTTTCCAACATTTGGTGATACAGGTTTTTAATTTTTATCATTCTGGTGAGTTTATAGTGGCATCTTCTTATGATAATTTTATTATATTTGCCTCATGACTAACAACTCCAAGAACTTTTTCATACTGTTGTTGGCTATTTGTGTATCCTTCTTTGTAAAGTGTCCAATATTTTAAAATTAGGCTGTGTTTTATTAAATTCACTAGTAAGTGAATGTGTGTA
>NW_016808026.1:529781-593675 GCF_001698545.2 Rhinopithecus bieti
TATATATATATATATATATATAATGTATGTTTTCTCCCATTCTGTGGTTTGCCTGTTTATTTTCTTAACAATGCCTTTTGATGAGCAGAAGTTTTAATTCCAATAAAATGTGATTTACTAATTGTCTCCCCTTGTGGTTTTTATTTTCTGTTTGCTCTCTAAAAATCCTTGTTAACCCTTAAGTCAGGAAACTGTCTTTCTCTGTATCTTCCAGAAGCTTGAGTTTTAGAATTTTGGTTAACATGTATGATCCATCATAAATTAATTTTGTGCATATAGTGTGAGGTAGGGGTCAAGATTAATATTTTTTCTGGATGGATATCCAGTTATTTCATTACCATTTGCTGAAAAGGCTTAAAGGTTTCTATTCCTCATTGGATGGATTTGTCACATTTGTAGAAAATTGAATCGTTGTACAAGCATGGTTCTATTTCTGATCTGTGTAATACGCCAGTCTTACTTTTTGTAATCTTGATGTCAGGCAGTGTTAATCCTCCACCTTTGTTCTTTTTGTCCAATAGGTTAGATAGTGCAGGTCTTCTGCATATATATATTTCAAATATATATATATTTGAGATATGGTCTCTCTCTGTCACCCAGTGGTGTGATCGTAGCTCATGGCAGCCTCCAACTCCTGGACTCAAGTGACCCTTCTTCCTCAGCCTCCCAGTAGCTAGAACTATTTTTGTAGAATTTTGTAGAGACAAAACTTTTTTTTTTTTTGTCTTGCTATATTGCCCGGGATATTCTGGAACTCCTGGCTTCAGGCTATCTGCTATACTTCTGCCTTGGCCTCCCGAAGCACTGGGATTACAGGCATGAGCCACTATGCCCAGCCTCATATATTTTTTATAATCACTTTGTTAATTTTGATTTGAAAAGTTTGCTGGGATTAAATCTCGGATTGCAATGTATTTTTGTAGATTGATTTGGAGAGAAATAACATCTTAACATTGAGTCTTCCAGTGTTGTATCTCTTCATTTATTTAGGTCTCCTTAAATTTATCCAAACAATGTTTCATAGTTTTTAGAGATCTTGTATGACTTTGTGATAATTTCCATATTTTAAGTTTTTTATCTCATTATAAATGGAATTCTTTTTAAAATTTCAATATCTAGTTGTTTGATGCTAGTATATTAAAATCTAACTTATTTTTAATATTAACCTTTTATCTTTTAACTTTTTCAAATTCACTTACTAGTTCTAATAGTTGCTTTGTAGATTTGTTATGCTATTCCTTGTAAACAATCATATCATTTGCAGAGACAGTTTTATTTCTTTTCTAGTATTTATGCTTTTTATTTTTTTATTGCCATATTATAATGCATACAACCAACAGTATAATGTCAAACAGAAGTTGTGAAGTCTCTTTGTTAAATAATAGTTTTTTTTAAAAAAAATCACAAATGGGCCAGGCGCGGTGACTCACGCCTGTGATCCCAACACTTTGAGAGGCCGAGGCAGGCAGATCAAGAGGTCAGGAGTTCGAGTCCAGCCTGACCAACATGGTGAAACCCCGTCTCTACTAAAAATACAAAAATTAGCCGGGCATGGTGGTGTGTGCCTGTAATCCTAACTACTCAGGAGACTGAGGCAGGAGAATCACTTGAACCCAGGAGGCGGAGGTTGCAGTGAGCCGAGATCGTGTCACTTAAATTCTTTTTTTTTTTTTTATTGTATATGCCTGCTGTTTATTATTATTATTTTTTTATTATACTTTAAGTTCTAGGGTACATGTGCATAACGTGCAGGTTTGTTACATATGTATACTTGTGCCATGTTGGTGTGCTGCACCCATCAACTCATCAGCACCCATCAGGTCATCATTTATATCATGTATAACTCCCCAATGCAATTCCTCCCCCCCCCCCATGATAGGCCCCAATGTGTGATGTTCCCCTTCCCGAGTTCAAGTTTCCTCTTTGTTCAGTTCCCACCTATGAGTGAGAACATGCGGTGTTTGGTTTTCTCTTCTTGTGATAGTTTGCAAAAGAATTTAAGAATTTTAAGAATCGCGCCACTGCACTCCAGCCTGGGTGATAGAGTGAGACTCCATCTCAAAAAAAAAAAAAAAAAAAAAAAGGAATGGGTGTGCATTTTGTGAAGTGCTTTGTCTTCAGTAACTGAAATTATTACATAATTCTTATTCCTGATTCCATAATAATGCTAATTGTATAAGTTTAGTTTCTGAATATTAAACCAACTTTGCATTTCTGGGTTAAATACCACCTCATGGGATATTTTCCATGTTATATATTGCTGGTGTAGATTTTCTGTGATTTTCATAGGTTTTTTTTTAGCATTTATGTTCATGAGAGATTTTAGTTTTCTTAAGTTGAAATGTCCATGACAGGTTTGGGCATTGGGGTTATTTTGGTCTCATGAAATGAGTTTGGCATTTGCTTTTTCTCTACTGGATGAACAGTTGGTATCAAGATTGGTGTTATTTATTCCTTAAATATTTGATAGAATTCACCAGCAAAACCATCTGGACATAAAGTTTTCTGTATGTGAAAATTTTGATAAAGTATTCAATTTCTTTGGCTGCATGTATGTCTTCTTTTGAGATGTGTCTGCTCATGTGCTTTGCCTATGTTTTAATGGAGTTTTGGGTTTTTGCATGTTAATTTGTTTAAGTTCCTTATAGATTCTGGATATTAGACCTTTGTCAAATGCATAGTTTACAAATATTTTCTCCCATTCTGTAGGTGTCTGTTGATAATTTCTTTTGCCATGCAGAGGCTCTCTAGTTTAATTAGGTCCCACTTGTCAATTTTTGGTTCAGTTGCAATTGCTTTTGGAGCCTTTATGTCATGAAATCTTTGCCAGGTCCTAGTCCAGAATGGTATTTTCTGTTTTTGTTTTTTTAAAGTTTTGGGTTTTACATTTATGTTTTTAATCCATGTTAAGTTGATTTTTGTAGGTGGTGAAAGGAAGGGGTCCAGATTCAATCTTCTGCATATGGCTAGCCAGTTATATCAGCACTATTTATTGAATACGGAGTCCCCTTTCCCCATTGCTTTTTTTGTCAACTTTGTTGAAGATCGGATGGTTGTAGTTGTGTGGCTTTATTTCTGGGTTCTGTAATCTGTTCTGTTGGACTTTATATTTGGTTTTGTACCGGTACCATGTTGTTTGGTTTAATGTAGTCTTGTAGTATAGTTTCAAGTTGGATAATGTGATGATGCCTCTAGCTTTGTTCTTTTTGCTAAGGATTGCTTTGGCTATTTGGGCTCTTTTTTGGTTCTATGTGAATTTAAGAATCTTTTTTTTTTCTTTTTTCTAATTTTGTGTAAAATACTGTTAATAGTTTAAAAAATGTTAAAACAGCTCTAATCATTAGAGAAATGCAAATCAGAAACCAGCATGAGATACCATCTACACCAGTCAGAATGGCTGTTATTAAAAAGTCAAAATAACAGATGCTGGCAAGGTTGTGGAGAAAAGAGAATGTTTATACACTGTTGTTAGGAACATAAATTTGTTGAGTCACTGGGGAAAGCAGTTTGGAGATTTCTCAACCCAGCAATCCCATTACTGGGTATATACCCAAAGGAATATAACTGTTCTACCATAAAGGCACATGCATGCATATGTTAATTGCAGCACTATTCGCAATAGAAAAAGCATAGAATCAATCCAGATGCCAATCAATAATAGACTGGATGAAGAAAATATACGTATACATCATGGAATATTATACAACCATAAAAAGTATGAGATTATGTCCTTTGCAGCAACATAGATCGAGTCGGAGGGCATTATCCTAATCAATTTAATGTGGGAACACAAAACCGAATACTGCATGTTCTCACTTACGAATCGGAGCTAAGCTTGAATACACATGGACACAAAGAAGGGAAGAGTAGACACTGGGGTCTACTTGCGGATGGAGGATAGGAGGAGAATGAGCATGGAAAAACTACCTATCAGGTACTATGCTCATTACATGGGTAATGAAATAGTGTCTATACCAGATCCCCAAGTAAAAAACCTACACATGTACCCCCAAACTGAAAATTAAAGTTGGAAAGAAAAGGTAATAACAATATGATGACAAAATAATACAAATTTTAAAAGAATTCAATTTCTTTAAGATAAATAGGATTGATTAGATTTTCTGTTCAATCTTTCTCAATATGGTCAGTTATGTTTTCAGTAAATTTTATTTTATTTAAGTTGACTAATTTGTTGTTATAAATTTCATATTTCTTTATATCTTGTTAATATCTGTGGATCTAATAGTGATGACCCTTGTTTTATTCTGATACTGTTATTTTGTGATGTGTGATCTTTCTCTCATTTGCATATCAGTTTACCTAGGAGTGTATCATCTTTTTTTTTTTTATTTCGTTACTTTTCTCTCTTGTTTATCTACCATTTCAATGATTACTGTTCCTGCCTTAATTACTCCTTTTCTTCTACTTATTATGGATTTAATTTCCTCTTCTTTTTAAAGCTTCAGAAGGTGGAACTGTATGATTTCTTCTGATTCATGGATTATTTTAAAGTATGGTCATTTCTAAAGATTTAATTTAAAAATATCTTATTATTTTTTATGATAACATTTTATTCTGGTGAGAGAAATATCTTACTATTTTTTTATGATGACATTTTATTCTAGTGAGAGAACATACCTGTATAATCTCAATCAGTTTAAGATTATTGGTATTGGTTCTACTGCCCACTGTGAGGACTATCTTGAACATTCCACATGTATTTGAAAGGAATGGGATTCTGTACTTGCTGGATGTTGTGGTCTATAAATATCAATTATGTCACGATGTTTAATAGTATTGTTCAGATCTTATGTCTCAATGACTTTTTATCCTATTTTTTCTCTCAATTGCTGAAAGAAATGTGTTAAAAAATTTTAACTATGATTATAGAATTTATCATCTTTTTAATTCTGTCAGCTTTTGCTCTATGTGCCTTAAAGCTCTGTTACTGGATATCTACACATTTGTGATATTTATGTTTTATTTTATTTTATTTTTTTTTTCTTGAGACAGGGTCTTGCTCTGTTGCTCAGGCTGCAGTGCAGTGGTACAACCTTGGCTCACCGCAGCCTCATCTTTCCATGCTCAAGCAATCCTCCCACCTCAGCCTCCTGAGTAGCTGGGTCTACAGGTGCAAGCCACTGCACCTGGCTAATTTTGTTTATTTTTTATAGAGATGAGGTCTCACTGTGTTTCCCAGTCTGGTCTCAAACTCCTGAGCTCGAGTGATCCTCCTTCCTTGGCCTCCCAAAGTACTGGGATTACAGGCATCAGCCACCGTGCCTGGCCTATGTTTTCTTGATTAATTGACATTATAGGAAAAGCTTTGTGAAATGTTTCTCATTTCCTTGGTATTACTGTTTGTGTATAAGTCTTATTAATATTAATGTTTTTTTGTACTTGTTCTATGTTTATTCTTGGTTTACAGCATTTGCTCCCCCTTCCAAATATGAATAGTCAATGATTTTTTTAAAAGACTCATATCAAAGTAAAGAGAAAAGAGGTGAGAAGCCTCCTCATCTTTGACCTGCAAGAGGGCTTTTCTTTTCCTTCTATGTGGCTAATAACACACAGTGTCAGGGAACACTCATTGGAGAAAAACCAGTCGCAGAGTGACTCAAGGTCAGTGGTCCTTTCTAATTGTGTAACTCTGAATAGTCCAAGCCAGATCCTAGGCTTCACTGAGCACTGACCTCAACCAATTGGCCTACTCTGAACACAGAGGAGCTCCAGAGAATTTTCACACCTTGCTTTGCTTCCTTTGCTTTTTGCTTTCATAATGATATGAAATCTAATTTTTGTAAACTTGTCTTTGGTAGTTAATAGTATTAAATACCATTTTGGGGGCATCTTTTCTGGGCTTTGTCTTTTACATTAATTGCCGTTTTTTTTCTTTTCAAACCCTGCAAGGTGGTATTACAAGTTTCGTCATACCATTAAGAAAGTGAGGCTCAGGTAGAGTCCTAACCAGTGATTATTCTTTTGCTGAAATGGAAAACCCAACTAAAATGGCTTAAGGAAAATAGTATTTATCAGTTCACATAACTGAAAACAAAACAAAACAAAACAAAACTGATAGTACTAGTTTCAGCCTCAACTGGATCTATGGACTCACAAAAGCCTCAGAGTCCTGTTTTGTCTCATGGGTCTAACCCTTAGTTGAAGGTGGTCAGGGAGATCACTAGGATAGCTCAGCACCCTATGTCCTTTCCTTTTATGTCTCAATAGTGAAAATGCTCCTGTTACAAAACAAAACATCTTATTTGATATTAATATAACCATGTATGCATACTGTTTCTCTAGTGTGTCTTTTTCTAGTCATTAACTGTCAATGTATCTGTGGCTTTAATATGCAATGTATCTTTTATCACTTTAAGAGCATAATTGGCTCTTACTTTTTTCATCCACTTTGACAATTTTTGCCTTTTACATAGAGTATTTAGTTCATTAACATTTAATATAATTATTGATATATTTGAATTTAGGTATTTGTTTTATGGATTTTGTTCCACTTTTATTTTTGCTTCTTCCTGCCATATTTTTGAATTATATGACTACATTGTGGAACTCATTTTTTTTAACTTTTATTTTAAGTTCAGGGGGGTGCATGTGCAGATTTGTTACAGAGGTAAATTTGTGTCATGGGAGTTTGTTGTACAGATTATTTCATCATCTGGGTATTAAGCCTAGTACCCATTAGTTATTTTTTCTGATCCTCTCCCTCCTCCCACCCTCCACCCTCCAAAAGGCCCCAGTGTGTGTTGTTCCCCTCTATGTGTCCATGTGTTCTCATTGTTTAGCTCCTATTTTTAAGTGAGAACATGCAGTATTTGGTTTTCTGTTCCTGTATTAATTTGCTAAGGATATTAGCTTCCAGCTTATCCATGTCCCTGCAATAGACATGATCTCATTCTTTTTTTATGGCTGCAATTTTTTATTTATCTATTTGCTTATTAGCTACATATATTCTTTACCATTAGTTCTTATTGGTTGCACTTTCACAATCTATTTACAATCATTCACAATCTATTTAGTGTTTATATTGTGCCATTTTATGTGAAATACTTTAAATAGTCTTATGTATTTTAAACAAATCAAGAGAAATGAGTAGTCTTTTACATTTATTCACATATTCCTCATTTTAAGTTTCTTTTCTGAAGATGCAGATTTCCATCTGATAGACTTTTTCTTCAGCCTGGAGAACACCCTTTAGTATTACTTGAAATGCAGATATTCACATCTCCATTTGCTTTTACCTGAAAAAACCTTTACTTAGTTAGTCTTCATTCTTTATGAATATTTTTGGTGGAAATAGAATTCTATTGTTGACAGTCTTTTTTGTTTATTTTTAAATTTACGTTTCTGTAGTTTAAACTGGCCTTCATAAATTTTTGATGAGAAGTAAGTGGTTCATGATGACAAGTCATTGGCACTTGATAGTCTTTCTGTATTTAATTTGCTTTCTTTGGTTTCTTTCAAAAATTTATCTTTATCTTCTGTTTATAACAGTTTTGTTATGATATGCTTACATGTGTGTTTTTATTGGATTTATTTTGCTTGGGTTGGCTGTACTTTGTACGTGTATAAATTTATGCTCTGTTTTAAACCAAATTTTAATTTTTAACTTAATTTAATAAGTTTGGCCATTGTTGTAGCGTTTATTCTACCCTGTTTTCTATTTTTCTTTTGATTTCTCAGTTATTTGTATTTTAGACTTTTTATAGATTATCCCATCAGTTCTTGGAATTTTTTTCAACTTTTTTCTGTGTTCTTTAATTTTAAATTTTATGGATTTTATTTATTTCAGAATCTCTTATCAAAGGCAAAGCTCATCTAGTGAATTATTAATTTCTAATGTTTTATATTTTGTTCTAAAATTTCCATTTGTTTCTTTTTTTATAGCCACTATATCTCTGTTGCGATATCCTATCTTTTTACTCATTTTGAGAATCTTACCTTTATTTCCTCAAGCATAGGTGTTATAGTGGCTTTAAAATCTTTTTCTACTAATTTTAATATCTGGGTTTATTATCTCACAGTCTTCATTCATTGTTTTTTCTCTTGAGTGTGGATCTTGTTTTCCTATTTCCTAATATATCAGGTAAGTTTGAAGTGTATTTGGACATGACTGATAATGCTTTATAGGCTCTGATATTAGTTTGTCCCTCTGAAGGATGCTGATATTTGTTTGTTTGTTTGCTTGTTTATGTATTTATTTATTTTTTGAGAAAGAGTCTTACTCTGTTGCCCAGATTGAAGTGCAGTCTAGTGATCAGAGTTTACTGCAGCCTCAACCCTCTGGGCTCAAGTGATCCTCCCACCTCAGCTTCCTGAGTAACTGGAACTACAGGCATGCACCATTTTTTTTTTTTTTAATTTTTTGTAGAGACAGCGTTGATTATTTTAAAAGAAGTTAGTTTGAGCTTTAGCTATTAACTCTGTTTCCCTTGAGATGACAGTAGCTTAAAATGTAATTTAATTGTTTTAATTTTATCTGCGCTTTTATTTTTTGTAAATTATAAGTCTTTTCTTTTTTCTTGTTTTAAGAAATGGGGGTCTTATTCTGTCACCTAGGCTGGAGTGCTGTGGCACAATTATTGCTCACTGCAGCTTCAAACTCCTGGGTTGAAGGAATCCCCCTGCCATGGCCTCCCAAAGTACTGGGATTGTAGGGGGCATACCACTGTGCTCAGCAGAGCTCCTTGAAGTCTTCTTGTGTATGCATGAGATTTTGGCAGTGTTTTTTATACACATAATTTTATTTTTTCTTTCTTTAGCTTTCTTTTTGTCGTATCTCCCTCACTTTCCAGTCTGTTTTTGCTCAAACTCCTTCCTCAGGTTTTTCAAGTCAGTAAGCCTCTGAGGTCTTTTCTTTCTTTTCTTTTCTTTTCTTTTTCCTTTCCTTTTCTCTTCTCTTCTCTTCTCTTCTCTTCTCTTCTCTTCTCTTCTCTTTTCTTTCTTTTTCTCCCCCTTCCTTCCTTCCTTCCTTCCTTCCTTCCTTCCTTCCTTCCTTCCTTCCTTCCTTCCTTCCTTCCTTCCTTCCTTCCTTTCTTTCTTTTCTTTCTTTCCTTCTTTCCTTCTTTCCTTCTTCTTTCTTTCTTTTCTTTCTTTCCTTTCTTTTCTTTGAGACAGGGTCTCACTCTATCGCTCAGACTGGAGTGCAGTGGCACTGTCTCGGCTTACTGCCACCTCCTGCTCCAGGCTCAAGCAATCCTCTCACCTTAACCTCCTGTGTAGCTGGGACTACTGGCATGCGCCATCCTGCCCAGCTAGTTTTTGTATTTTCTGTAGAGACAGGTTCTCGCCGTGTTGTCCAGGGAGGTCTTGAACTCCTGGAGTCAAGCGATCTGCCCACCTCGGCTTCCCAGAGTGCTGAGATTACAGCATGAGCCACTGTATCTGGCCAAGACTGAGTTTTCTTTTTCTTTTTTTTTTTTTTGAGACGGAGTCTTACTCTGTTGCCCAAGCTGGAGTGCAGTGGCGCGATCTTGGCTCACTGCAGCCTCCATCTCCCGGGTTCAAGAGAGTCTCCTGCCTCAGCCTCCCAAGTAGCTGGGACTACAGGCACGTGCCACCATGCCCGGCTAATTTTTTGTATTTTTAGTAGAGACAGGATTTCACTGTGTTGGCCGGGCTGGTCTTGAACTCCTGACCTTGTGATCTGCCTGACTCAACCTCCCAAAGTGCCGGGATTATAGGCATGAGCCACCGCGCCTGGCCAAGACTGAGTTTTCTAACATATATTTAGCCTCCAGGTATTGATTGAATTTGGTTAAAATCATAAAAATAAATTCACTTGGTGTCATCTTCCTCCAAGAATCAATTGCTCTCCAGTATTTTTTGTCTTTTTGTTATTGAGGGCCTCAAATTGTTGTGTGTTCATACTTTGTCCAGGATTTTTACTTACCATCTCTGGCAAGGTTAGCTTGAGCGGAGCTGACTGGCTATTATCAAAAAAAGGAATCTGTTCTTTTGTATTTTAAGTTGTATTGATCGTATACTTGCTGGTGGGAATTATATATGTGGCTTCTTCTGTAATCCTCAGCTTCATTCTTTATAATTTATTGTGCTTTTCTAAATATCATTGGTTAGCCTGTTGTTCAGTGGCTGATTTGGAACTGTATGTCCTAATTAAATAATCACTATATTATCAGAGTATACTGAGAATATATAACGTTTAAATATTCTTTCTTTACTACTTTACTTCATCTAGATTCTAATGACTATTGCTAATAACAAAACATGAGCAAGATATGCAGAGACTTTCTTCATAGAAAATGCAAGATTGATGTGACTGATCTAATTTTAAAAGAAAACTTCTGATAAGATAAAATGAAGAGACAAAATCTATCATACTTTTTCATTACCTTCTAACTGGGTGGGCATCCATTACAAAGACAATTTCCACAGGGAATTTTTAAAGGAAATTTGATTTAGGGTTGTAGTGAGAATGAGTAGGTTAAAGATGAAATTAATTGATCAATTGATCTTCAACTGGTGTCCATCACAGTATAAGAAATGGAAAGTGTGTGCTGAAGAATTTTATGATAACTATTTAAAATCGTGGCTGATCTTTTAAATTAATACGTTTTCCAGCTGGGCGTGGTGTTTGTAATCCCACCCCTTTGGGAGACCCAGGCAGCAGGATCCTTGAGGCTAGGAGTTTGAGACCAGCCTGGGCAATATCGTGAGATCCCCCTCTTTACAAAAACAAGGAAAGAAAGAAAAAAAATAGCCAGTCATGGTGGTGTGCACCTGTCATCCCAGCTACTTGGGAGGCTGATGCAGGAGGATCATTGAGCCTAGGAATTGAACGCTGCAGTGAGCCATGACATGATTATACTACTGCACTTTAGCTTAAGTGGCAGACTGAGACCCCATCTCTAAATAAAAAAATAAATAAAATTTCCTATGCCACACAATGTATTTTTTGCAATAAGTTTCTCAGCAATAATTTTTTGGGTCTTTCTGAGTTATATCTTAATTTTAGAACAAAACATGATGAACATAAAAATAGGACACACTACCTTTTCTAGAGAAGTTGAACAGCTTGTTATAAAAACTATTTGCACAAAATGTAAATCTGATGATGAAAATTCACACAGAGAAATGTGTGCTTTAAAAAAAGTTACCATATTTCCCATGAAACACACACAACTAAGGACATTCTTATTTGTATTTTTTAGTGTTGGCATTGCAACAAATGCATAGATGAGCAGTTTCGATGAAAAGTGGTACCACGGTTTGATAGTACAGTGCACAGATTATATGGAATTGTTCACCTGCATGAACGCATGAATCTTTTAATTTTCTCTACATTTTTTTTATGATGGTTAATGCAAAGAGGATTCATTACTTTATAAAACACTTAATACAAATGCACGATATGTTAGTTGTCTAATGTTGTCTAATAAATTACCATAGCTTGGTGGTTTAAAACACTCCACCTGTTTACTATCTTGCAGTTCTGTAGGTCAGAAGTCCAGGTGGGCTTGTTTGAGTTCCCTGCTTAGTGTCCCACAAGGTTGAAATCAAGGTGTGGACTAGCATTGGCATTTATCTGAATTGTACTTCCAAACAATTCAGATTGCTGCCAGAACCCAGTTCTTCACAGATAATGCGCTGATGTTACTGTTTCCTTACTGGCTGTTAGCTGGGGACAGCTCTCAGCTTCTAGAGGATTCTTAACATTACTTGCCTCATAGTACCCCGCATTTTCTTTTATTCTTTCTTTCTTTCTTTCTTTTTTTTTTTCTGAGACAGTTTGTCTCCCTCCCATGATCTGGCCAGGCTGGAATGCAGTGGCAGTATCTCCACTTACTGCAGCTTTGACCTCCCTGGCTCAAGTGATTCTACTGCCTCAGGCCCCCAAATAGCTGGGACTATAGGTACAAGCCATCATGCCTGGCTAATTTTTGTATTTTTTGTAGAAATGGTGTTTCACCATGTTGCCCAGGCTGGTCTCAAACTGTTGAGCTCAAGAGATCCACCCACCTCCACCTTCCAGAGTGCTGAGATTACAGGCATGAGCCACTGTGCCAGGCCGTTCCCTCTATTTTCAAAGCCAGCAATAGCATATCAGATCCTTCACCTGCTTGAAATCCTTCTCACTTCCTTTTCTGCTAGCAAGGTTTAAACTACATGTAAGCAAAAGTCATTAGAAATTGTGATTTAGAATTAGTACAGCTGTTTTTCTGAGGCATGTGACCCTACAGCATTATAGCAAAAGGAAAAGCCAAAGAAAATAGTCTGAATTTTAAAGTAATATTTCCTGCCTCTTAGCATAATTTATTATCCATATTGGTTTCAACAAGACTAAACTATTAGGTAGCTTTTGTTTTCATCATGTGATTTGTGAGAACACAGATATCAATCTCAACATCTCTCACTCTATTATATAATAATGTCAGAGTGTCTACCTCTGTATTACTTCTCAAAAGTTACATATAGTTTGGATAAGCAGAAGGTGTAGGACACCTCTGATTTTATTCCATTCTACTGTTAATCATGCGCAGTGTATTCTACACTTCTATTATTGCATGTTTCGCTTCTAGAATTGTCATTTTTTAAAGTTCCTATTAATCTGCTGAAATTCCTCCATCTGTTTTCCTACTTTATCCACTTTTCCACGAAGTCCTTTTACATATTCATTGTGTTATTTTAAAGCTTCTCTCTGCTAGTTGCAACATTCTGGTCATCTGTAGGACTGTTTCTAATGCTTCTATTGACTTTTTGTTCTCATGGTTATGGATTAATTTTCTTGTTTCCTTGGATGTCTTGTAACATAGTCTTGTAGGGTAAACACCTAAATGATGTATTGTAGAATTTTTATATTACGTTTTCGTCTTGAGGATGCTAATTTTGATTATGTCAGGCAGTTAAATTAAGGAGGATCACCTCGATCTTGTCAAAGTTTGGTTTTAGGCTTTATTTGGAGAGTACTCTTTTTTTTTTTTTCTTTGTCATAGGGCACAGCCCTTACTTCTAGGGTATGGTTTTTTTACTCTTAATGCATGGCCTTTGTGAGGCCTCAGCTGAATGCCCTGGGATTTTTCACAAATATCTCTCCAAGCTTGCTTGATCAGAGAGTTTTATAGTAGGGTGTGACTTCTGAAATTTCTCTTCAACTTTCAGCCCTCAGCAGGTGCAGTCTGCCAGGCTCCAGATAGCCTGCATATGTACTGCTTAGAGTCTGGGCAGGAACAAGAGCAAAACTTCTATTCCTATTTCTGGAGCTTTTTCACTTAGCTCTCTTTTGTCCTAGTACTTTGCATCAAAAATTCTAGCTGCCAAGACCATACTTTCAGGGATTATTTCTGCAGTTCATTACTAAAGAAGTTTCTATGAATGTGTAGAGCAAAACAAAACAAAAACAAAATTCTAGCTGTCTTAACAAGCCTGAATTTTAATCTCTATTTTTAACACCAGACTGTGCTGCTTATGCTCTGTGAAACCAATGCTTCTGCTTGGACTCCAGTTCCTAATACTACTGTTGGAAGATTGTTTCCAGGTGGAAAGCTAATGTGAAGCTTACCTCTTTCTTAAGAATCTTAGCCTTATGTTCTGTCTTGTCCAACACATTAAAGTGGTTGTTTCATATTCTGCCCAGTTTTACAGTTGTTTATAGACAGAAGACAAACCTAATACTAGCTACTCGGGAACCTGTTAATTATTTCATAATGTAATAAACATCCATGAAACTACCCTATCAAGCAAGAGCTAGAACCTTGGCAATCATTTCCTTGACTCCTCCAGTTTGTGGCTATCATGATATTCAGCCCCAAGTTCATCATTCCTGTTTTTTCTCTTATACATGTTTCTTATATGTACTTCTAAAAATCATTGGTTATTTCATCTTTATAAAAAGGCATTTTTCCCACTAATTTTACATTGCATTCATATTGTTGTGGGTTGTGGTAATTCATTTATTTTGACTGCTTTATAATATTTTAGAGTTTGAGCGTATCACAGTTTTTAATCCACTTTCCCACAGAGAGATTGTTGGGGTTGTTTCCATGCTTTTGGCACTGTAAAAGTGCTGCTGTGAACATTTTTGTGCATGTTTTCTGTTGCACATATGTAGGAACTTCTCGTGGATACTTTTCGTTCATATGTTAACTTTAGGAAATAATACTGAGGTATTTTCCAGTTAGTTTTAAGGCAATGACAGTTCAGTGTATTCCCTGTATACTGTGGGAATGAAATGGTTCAAGAGCAAAACCTTAATTAAAAAGTTGGAAAATTTAAACCAGGCAGCTGCTGGAAGGTACACTTGTTATTTTGACAAAATAAAATTATAGAATAAGTGTATCTGAAGTGAACTTACTCAGAAATTTCTTTCTTTTCCTTTTTTTAAAATACCAAAACAATGTATAAAACCTTCCTGCATCAGTGAAGGAAGAGCTTTGAAACAGGCAGGAATGCTAGGTGTAGTTTACAGAGCAGGACTTAAAGAGCACAGGGTATTTTCATGGATAAAGTCTCCAGATTGCTAAGTATTGCCAGAGAAAACTATTGCTGTAGTGAAAACAAATTAGGCTGTCTGAGCTCATCTAGGTCCTTAATGCTGTTGTTAAGGAATTGTTTGTTTATTGCCAATTAATTAGTATCATGCGTCCTCCCTCTTCATATATTTTTATCAGGAAATTAATTCCTTTTTGACTTTTATATCCAGAAATAATAAATGCCAAGTCTCTAAAATGTATTTCAAGATCTGAAATTGCTGCTTTTTTTTCTTACTAGCTCAGAAGAATGTTTCCCTACTTTCTCTCATACATAATATTACTTTATAAATATCTCTTTTCAAATCTTTTTTATTAAACATTGAAAAATCTAGACTTGGTGATTTTCTGTCTTGGTATAAATGACCGTTATCAGCAACAGAGTACAACCAGATGAATCATCGTAAGAATTTCAATCTTCACAGCCTGATAGTACTGTCCAGTCTACATGTGGCTCCAGAAATGCAGGTGAGCCTTGTTAACCCAATCAGCTAGACATTTTACTCCATAAAATCTTACAGATGGTTCTGATGTATCAGAAGTCTCTTGGCATCTGTTTGAAACTCTCAAACTGCTTCTACCTATTTTGCTTGAATCCTGTTTGTGGTTACCCTTGGCTACACATTTGTAGACATTTGAGGGTTGCCATTAAGAAATAGCTTTACATCAACCAGCCTGGCCAACATGACGAAACCTTGTCTCTACTAAAAACACAAAAATTAGCCAGGTGTGATGGCACACACCTGTAATCCCAGCTACTTGGGAGGCTGAGGCAGGAGAATTGCTAGAACCCGGGAGGCAGAGGTTGCAGTGAGCTGAGATCGCGCCTCTGCACTCCAGCTTGGGCGACAAAGTGAGACTCTGTCTCAAAAAAAAAAAAAAAAAAAAAAAAGAAAGAAAGAAAGAAAGAAATAGATAGCTTTATGTCTTACACTTATTCAGCACTAACTTTACTTCTAGTGCAACTATAATTGAAGTGAAAAATAAACAAAAGCAACCAAATATGTATGAGATTATGGTAATCAGAAGAATAGAGCTTAACTCATTTTAAGTATGTTCATAAAATCTGGCACATAAAGCAAAATCCTAGTTTTCTATTGACTGCTTTTATAATTTCAGTTATTTGATATTAGAATAATGCTTTTTGACTGCCTTCATCCATATTAAGTGAAAAAAATACAGTTACACTTTTTGTTTTTGTTTTACATATAAGAAATAAAAAGGCATAGAAAGAAGAATTAAAGAAACTCTAAAGAAACTGTAGCAAAATGTTAACAGCAATTGCTTTGGGCTTTATAATTTTAAATATAACTAAAAATAAATAATGTGGGAATGAATTTTATGAAGATTTAGAAGATGGCCTCGCAAATAACAAACACTAAGTAAATAATAACTTATAATAAATTAATTATTATCAATTATTACTGCTGCTTACTGATTAAGCCTTTTCTTCTATTCAGGATTTCACTCTGAAAGATTTCTTGATGTTTAATTACTATGTCAAAATGTATCAACTTTTCTAAGACTTACTGTCTAATTGCTTTCCCAAAAGGTTTCTACCATTTCTACCATGAACACCTAGAATTGTTTTTCATCATTTTCATTGATTGCTTTCATATTGTCCTATTTGTAATTTCATTGGTTGTTATAGAAGTTTTTTAAAAAATTTAAACATTTACTCATCTGTGTTAGTCTGCTAGGGCTGCCTCAACAAAGTGTGTCATAAACTGGGTGGTTTAAACAACAGGAATTAATTTCTCACAGTTCTGGATTCTAGAAGTCCAAGATCAAGGTGTTAGGAGGTTTGGTTTCTTCTGAAGCCTAGCTCCTTAACCTTGCAGATAGCTGCCTACCTGCTTGTGTCTTCACTGATCTTTCCTCCTTGTACACAATCCTTAGTGTCTCTGTCCAAATTTCCTCTTAAGTATACTAGTTAGATTGGATTAGGACCCACCCCAATGGTCTTCTTTTAATTAATCACCTCTTTAAAGGTCCTATCTCCAAATACAGTCACATTCTGAGATACTGGGAGTTAGAGCTTCAACATGAAATTTGAGTAGATACAATTCAACCCACGAGATCATTTAATTATTAATCAAGGATAAATCGATATATTTTCATGAGAATTTAGTGCTTCTGTTTCTGTGCCTGCTTTCTCTAGTTATTAACCCCAACAATTTCATTGTTCTTGACTTTTTTTTGGTTTTAAACAGACAGGTTGTTGCTATCTTGCCCTGGTTGGATTTTGAACTCCTGAGTTCAAGCAATCACCCTGCCGCAGCCTTGCTAACATACACTCCAGGCATATTATGCACTCCAGGCATGCACCACTGTGCCTGTCTCTTCTTGATTCCTTAAATGTAATTTATTTTTCAGCAGACAGTGAATGCTTTCAGTAACTTTTAAAGGAAGGATATTGATTATGTTTTTTGAGAATGTGTCTGTGTGAGACTTTTCCCTCATATTCCTCTTATTCCTAGGCATATATGCTCTTTGAATTAATGGTTTTCTTCAAAGTTTTGTAGAGAGCTAAGTGATTATTCTTTTGAAGTCACACTATAATTAGAATAGTGCATATTGCCCATCTATAATACTTTATCATAACTATAGTGAAAACTGCCTTATTATTTCTCTTATAGGAATGAGTTTTACCACATGATACTATGGCATCTCTATTAATAATTATTTGTCTTTTATGTAATCTTTCAGAATTTTATAAAAATTTATGCTTGTTGTAATTAAAATAACTTTTTTTTGGCATGATTTGAATTTTCTTTCTGCTATGGTTTGGCTGTATCCAAATCTCATCTTGAATTCCCACGTGTTGTGGGAGGGACCCAGTAGGAGCAATTGAATTATGGGGGCAGGTCTTTCCCATGCTGTTCTCATGATAGCAAATAAGTCTCACAAGATCTGGTGATTTTAAAAAGGGGAGTTTCCCTGCACAAGCTTCATTTGCCTGCTGCCATTCACATAAAATGTGACTTGCTCCTCCTTACCTTCCACCACGATTGTGAGGCTTCCCTAGCCACGTGGAACTGTGAGTTCTCCATTATACCTCTTTCCTTTGTAAACTGCCCAGTCTCAGATATGTCTTTATCAGCAGCGTGAAAATGGACGAATACATTTTCCTTTTAAGACATCCTTGTTTGTGTCTTTAATTACTTTCACCAGTTTTTATAAGGTAATATAAGGTGAGAAATGTGCTGTATTTTTAGTGTGCTTAGCAGCTTCTAGTGCCTTGTATTTTGAAAAGAGAAAAATATTGTAGTCAGTTTAGTTTTCTTCTATTTCCATATTTCATTAAAGGTTTTAAGAGATTCACTTCAGCTATACTCAAACTGAACTGTCAGTCCCAGATATGGTTCATCACTCTTGAAGGTTGATTATGATTCTTTTCTTGAACTGTATTTAGTCTTAGTTTTCAAGTTCTCTCTTTAAAAAAAAATCTTTCTAAGTTATATCTCAAGCTCACTCCTCTTCTTTGATAATGTCATTGGCTCTGAAAGTCATCATATAGAAATAAAGCCACTTTGTTAGTAACTTTTCTTTGTAGTTTTGTAAATTTATTTTTTCCTAAAATGGTAAACCTGCAAATACCTTCACTTTTATTTTCTTTGAACATTTTCAGTGCTTTTGGTTAAGAAGAGACAGAGAGAATGAGAGTTTATTCTCTAGTCTTTTCTTTCATATTACTGAAATTATCTCTCTTTTGTTTCTGCTTCTTCCTATTACCTTTTTCTTCTACCTTAGCTATTCTTTCTGTTTGCCAAACACTCAGTAAAATATTCAATTTTAAGGAGAATATTACTTTATTGACTTCGTTGCATTTTAAAATGCTTTTCAACATACTTCAGCATTTCAGCATTTTCCAGCTCCTAATAGAGTAAACTTCTAGCTTCAAGATTATTTTTTAATTGTTTTGTGGAAAATACGTTTTCTTAGTTTCCTTATTTCTGTCAAGTCTGTTTTTTAACAAAATAAAATCTTATCTTATTCTCAAAATTATACAATTTTATTGTTGCTTGTGAAAGTTAAACCTACAGTCACTTCAATTTTAAGCAAGTTTTGTGGAGAATAGTCAAAGATCCTTTTTAAAAACATTTTTTACACATCGAAAATCTCTACATTTTTTACACATCGAAAATCTCTTGCTTGTACATCACTCTTTTTTATATCACTTTGTACCATTCTCCTTTTTTATGGGTATACTTGATTTCTGTAGCCAATGTGGTAGGAAAAGCAGAAGATACGGAGAAATGATCTATAATTCTTTCATTATTAGGAACCTGCCACCTTAATTACTACTATCCCTACCTGTTATTACTAGTGAAAATTATTTTAAAACAATCATAATGCTTACTAATATTTTGATGCCTTACAATTAATCAGTACTTTCACTTATCTTAGATAATCATTACTATGACTCTCTAAATCATGTAGTATTAGTATACTGTCATCATTTTACAGGTTTCAGAAATTATGTTTAGATAAGTAAATAATATGCCCATGATTTCACAACTGGCAGAAACTAGGACCCAAACCCAGGTGCTCTGACTTAAAATTATGTAATTTTTCATAGCCAGATACATGTCAAATATGCTTTTTGCTAGGTATAAGAAAAGGGGCTTGAAAGTTCCCACACTGTAGGAACTTAGCATATGTGGGGTAAAGGTTGGGAAGGGCAACAGCCTAAGGCAACATCTCCAATTTTTTATGGTAGTTCATATTTGAATAGAATAGGAAGATAATGAAGTCCACAAGTCTTAATCCCAAATGCCAACATGGATTCCGATTAATACCTTACTATGGCAGATTCTTCTCTGAGACAAGAATGGGGAAGAGGAAATAGATTTACTATTTGTCCATGCAATTTTGTTGATCACTTAGCTTCATATTAAAGAGGTAGGATATAATTTAAATGTAGAGCATGAAATTTGAAGTTGGAGAGAGACCTGGATTTTTTAAATAGCTTATTGAAGTATAATTGATATGCAATAAACTGAACATATGTAAAATACACAAATATACACAAGTATTCACCTGTGGAAACATCACCATAGTAAAGATAATATAGCATCAATGTAACTGCTGAAAGTTTCTTGTTTAACCCCTTGATAATTCCTGCTTCCTATCCATCTCTGCTCTGCTCTATCCCTGAGTAACCACTGATGTGCTTTCTGTCCTATATTAGTATGGGTTTTATGTAAATGAAATCATATTATGTACTCTTAAAAATCTGACAGCTTTCACTTAGTGTGATGAGTTTGAGATTCATCCATGTTATTGTGTGTATAAATAATTTATTCTTCATTTATTTTTAGATCCATTACTGAGCATTAGTATTCCCATATATAGATACACCAAAATTTGTATAGCTGTTCACTTGTTGATGGGCACCTTGGTTTTTTCTACATTTTTGGTGTTAAAGTTGCTGTGAATATTTACTTATAAATCTTCATATGGATATAAGCTTTCTGCTGTAAATATGAGGAGGCAGCAATTTCTTTGAAGAACTTTGCTTTTAATAATATGGAGGACCATATTATTTTATACTCTGATTTTCTTTCATATTTCCATTCATTTGTCATATATAATCATATATGGAATTTTTAGCTTTCGTATTTCTTTGTAGCTCTGCATTTATTAAACAAGAACCCCTTTCTGAACATAAATTCTAATGACCTATAGGATAAGCCACATTCAGTGGTTTATCCCTAGTTATGAGGTTTTTGCATTCAGTTTCATGTTTTGTTAAGCTTCTACCTGGTCCCATAGTCTGTTTCTTGTGAGTTATGGCAATGTTGATTTTATGTATTCCTAGTTTGCTGTGAGTTGTCTGTAAGGAAATGTAATGTACATTTTAAAGTTTTATATAAGTTACCTTCCCTACTAACGCTTCTCTTTTTTTCTGATTCTGTATTCTTGTTTGCCTGCTTTGCTGCTTTTTATAGTTTCTAACTGGATCTTGAGTACTTTCTTTAGTTGCAGTACTTTCCTTATTTTCTTTATCTTGACTCTTTTAGTTTCTCTTGAAATGCTTTCTTTCCTCTTTTTCATCTATTCCTAATTAGGAAATTTCTACTATGGTAGTCTTATGCTGGCATGTTGATATTAGTGGAGTAATACTGTCCAGAAGGAATCATAATGATAAGTGAAAGAAGCGTAAGTAGAGGCTGTGGATTTGAATATGCTGACTACTAACTAAAGCATCAAAAATGCAAGAAAGGAAAGAGCAAGCAAGGTGATAGAGAATTTTAGCCTTTTTAGGAATGTTTGGTAACTGTTTTCTGATTTTTTTTTTTTTTTTTTTTTTGAGACGGAGTCACTCTGTTGCCGAGGCTGGAGTGCAGTGGCGCGATCTCACCTCACTGCAATCTCCCACCTCCTGGGTTCAAGGTATTCTCGTGCCTCAGCCTCCTGAGTAGCTGGGATTACAGGCGCCCACCACCATGCCTGGCTAATTTTTGTATATATATATATATTTTTTAGTGGAGACGGGGTTTCAACATGTTGGCCAGGCTGGTCTCGAACTCCTGACCTCAGGTGATCTGCCCACTCAGCCTCCCAAAGTGCTGGGATTACAGGTGTGAGCCACCGCGCCTGGCCTGTTTTCCTGATTTTTAACTGCATTGAGATAGCCCTGGGCCCTAGGTAAATTTTCATTATGGCAAGAGTAATAGAGGGATTTGATCAAATCAAGTGACATAAATGTTACTTGCACTTCACCTCAAAAATTTCAAATTGAAATTTTCTTTCAATTTGTCCCTTATTGCTTTGTTCATTTTCCTGTTTTTCCCAATTTGTTTTGTGTTATATGCCAATTGAAGTGCTGCCTGCCTTTTTCTTCTACAACTGATTCCATACAGACTGTTTCTTCTCTGCTTTTTCACTTTTGCAGAGACTTGCACAACCTTAGACAAAAACTTGATTATATCCTTTAATTTTATTTGAGAACCTTGACCTTGGTGTAGGGATTAAATTTTATTAAGTCCTGTCTAGGATGCTGTGTGTCCATTATTTTCTTCCTGGGAAAATTAAAAAGCACCTGTTTCAAACAAAGGTCGCTATTTATCCAGTGCTTTTTATTTATTCTTTGAACTAATACTTGAGTACCTACAACTTGCCAAGTTCTTTTTTGGCACTGAGGAGGAAGGTAGGGAAAAAGATACTAAGGGTCTCTATTCTTGAAGAACTAATACTTACCTGTGACCTTAACTACAAGGAAAACTTGTATTCAAACAAACCGTTCTTAAACTAGGCCTTTTGTTTCACCTTGATTCTGCCCAATTGAAAAGTCATTTGCAGTTGACTAGCTGTGTCACTTCTTTTTAATTAAGTTTGCGTGAAATTTGGGGCCTGAGGACTATAAGTCAGAATTTTGATATTTAATTAATATTAATCTTGAAGTCTATTTTCTTTTTACTGCCTTGTGCTTGAAAATTCCAGTTCATTTTAATTTATGCTGAGGCTTAGAAAAAGAAAGAAAAAGAGGAGTATTGCCTAGAAGCAGAGCCTAAGACAAGAATTCAGGTGCATATACTTTGTAGTGGGAATGCTCTTCAGGAATAAACTGTAAGGGAATGGAGTGAAGCAGGATAGGGAAAGAAGAACTAGTCAAGGGCATGGTTTCAGGTTAAGCCTAGTCATGGGGGTGAAGGACTCTGAGCAAAAGTCATTCCTCAGTTTTTTCTCTTATCTGTATGCCCCTATCAGAGCTATCCTTGGGCTGAGGGTAACCTCCTACATGAGATGGCTATCATTTGAGGTTATTTCTTTGGAGAACAGGGATACTATGTGCAATTAGCAGCCAATATTCACAGCAGCTGGAAGATGAGTGCACTATCCAGATAAAGGAGATTTGGATAAGCCACCAACAATGTGTACATTAGTGTACCCTTTGTACCAGTCAGAGCCAGTTGCCGCTGATAATTAAATTTACTCTATTCAGGCACAGGTCCTCCAGGATTCTATGCTCACAATTTCTGTTAACACTTGTCTCTAATCTTGTGATCTTAACTGATACTTATTTATATTTTTTTCCACTTTTACTGATTTAGATGACTTATCTGGTAGATTGATTCAGATCCTCATCCCTGCAGAGTCTGAGCTCCTTGTCATCATGTACTTATGGTTTCCCATTTATAGTTGCAGCGTGACTTGGGAATAACAAGTCACTCCAATGGCTAACCTGAATTTCAAACATATCCTCCCATACCCATTTTGTAGCAGCTGTATTACTTGCTCACAGTGATCAGGGTCAATTACTAATGCCAGAGTGATGATTATTATTTTTTCTGGCACAAGGATCACACAGTGACCGGGCAGTAGCCATAGCTTTATGTGTCCCCTGTTGAAGCATCCCCCACTTTAGGAACCAGGATTTCTTGATTCACAGAGCCTGAAACAACAGTATTGTACAGATTTCTCAAGTGGATACCTGGCACTAATGGTTAGTGGTACCACTCCTACTTCTATCCCTTGGTTCTTAGATCTGTGAATTCTACATATCTGGGGCATAGTAGCTTATGATAACCTTTGAATTAGGGAATATATTATGTCCTGAAGGATAGTGTCCCGTCCTGCAAAGTGTCCACTGTAAGCAGAGTCTTAGCTACATGTTTAATGGGGCATTTTACTGCTATATCAGACTGAAGAGTTCTGGATGGCACAGTATGTGGTAGGATCAGTGGATCTCATAATTAGTGTTTTTACTGCATTAACACTACAAAGAAACATATTTCCTTTGCTTTGTCTTAAATATGTGGTATCCCATGTAGGTAAAGCAGGCAGTCTATGAGCACATGTATAAAGGTACTTGCTGAGGTGCTTTGGGCAGGAAAGGCAAACTCATACTTGGAATGCCTCTTTATATCTGTGTGAATGAATTATTGACCCTTACAAGGTAGAAGGTATCTAGTGCAGCCAACTTATCACCAGATATCCAGTTGTTTCCTTGAAGGGTGGAATCATGTTGAAGTTGGGGAGGGGTCTGTGATTGACAGATGAGGCATTCAGCAGAAGCCAGGGTTATATACATCATGTTAGGAGTAGAATATGCTGTTGGGCACATGCATTGCCTACATATCTGTCAGTATGGCTTTATTCTACTTATGGAGGTGGGTGGAGTTGGTGAGGACAGAGACCAGCAGATACCTCATGATGAATTCATTGGTTTTCTTGGTTATTTAATACCTCTTGTGTTAGATCTTCTCTAGTACACTTAAGTATGTAATGCAAAGATCCACACACCCTCAGCCCACTCCCAAAGCTCCATCCACATGCCTCTTTATTAGAACTCCTTGTCCTCAATCTTCCAGAAGCCCCCGATCAATCAGCTAAGCTATTCACCACTATTCCTGTCCATATGTGTTATGACCTCAGGCTTCTTTTCTTTTTACACAAAATGGATAACCAGTTTGTGAACTGAAACTCTGCTTATTGGGAGGATTTCTTCTCATTACTTTATTTCAAGGCCAACACTGAACAGGTCTGAAGTGAAGACGCACTCCATTTTTAGTTTACACTCACATACTGAGCTGATCCATTCACTATTTAAGCTTGGCCTTTTTCTTTTTTCTTCAAGTGGATATGAACTTCAGAGGCAGCACGGATGCAATAGTGTTAAGTAACTTGGTTGTCTGAGCCACATGTTTGGTTGTCTGGCCACAAGGAAGATGCGACATCTTCCTTGTCGCATCTGGACCTGCTCAACCCGAGGCCCAGATCAGCTACTTCCATTTTATTGGAAATGGAATGCTGCTGAGTCTCTCTGGTCTTATGATTTGGTAGGTTTCATGGTGGGTGCTTCTGGATTCATAGTCACTTGATGTCTTGAGATCAGATGTTCCATTTCTACCCCGACTACGTGGCATGAATGGTTTTCTGCTTTGACAGTATGCTCTATTCTAGAAGCCTATGGGTTTATGTTGTTCTACCACAGGTGTCTCTAGTACCATGGGTTATATGGGATTGTATCATGTTCTGGACCAATTGTGGATCTCTGGTTTTGCTCTGGGGCCTACTCTGACAGGACCCTCACTTTAGCATAGAAGATTTGCTTAGGCTGAGAATTTAGCCTTCTCTGAAGTTCTCTCAATATTATAATTAAATTCTGTGACTAGTCTTTAGCTGTATCTTCTTTCTAACTTTAAGAGATGAAGAACCCTTTAAACAATGCTAGAGAGGCCTTTTGACTCTCATACTTTGCTTTATATTAGTGGATGACTTCCCTGACCTTGTCATTATTAATTTGTAATGCATCAGTTTGGCATTCAGCAATGACCATCTACTTCTAGTCTTTTACAATTACTGTTTCTCCCATACCTTTGAAATGATAGATGCCACATAATCCAGTGCATCCCTTGCTACCTATAATCTATTCCAATTCACTATAGGTGAAAATCTTAGCAGTTGCATTACCACTGTGTGGCAGGGACCACAGACATATTCATTCCACTTATAGCAGTGATGGGGTGTTCATTTCTAGTTGGCCAGCAAGTAATCCAACTCCAAAATTTCCTTCCTAGTGTCTGTCTCTAGGCTCACTCCTGGCATTGTCTTAGGTCAAGTTCATTAGAAACAGAGCTTAAGACAGGGATTTCTGTACACATGATTTAATGAAGGAATGTTCTTCAGGAAAAATCTTTAAGGAGGTGATGGAACCAAGACAGGAATGAGAAAAGAGCTGAGGAAGCATGTGGTCTCAGGTAAAGCCTTGCCTTGGCTAATCCTCGCTGTTTGTGTATGGGGAAGTGTGTATTTTGGAGAATTGTTTTTTGAATGTAAATTGCAAGGCACTGTTTTTTCCTTTGAAGCAAGGGTGGCCAACTTTGGTATCACCATATCAGTAGGTCATTAGCTCTAAACCATACCTGGGGAGGGAATAGCAGTGCTACTTTCCAGTGGAGGTGACTTCTGTTAGTTGAGGGGTCCAGTTCTCTGGAGAACGGAAAATGTTTACCATTATTATAGCCAACACTCACAGCAGCTGCGGGAGGGATTCATAATACTGGTAAAGGGTAAAGACTGGTAAAGACATTAACAGTCTCTACCATAAGGAGAAACAAAAATTATGTATATCTTCCTGAAATACTGTGGCTTAGGAACTCTCTACAGATTTCAGTGTTTTACCATGTTATAAAAATTAACTCTTTTGTCTAAAGAGGGAGGTGGATATATTAGTCATTGAGTAAGTTGGTGAGGAAAATGTTAAAAGAAAATGGTCCTAATATAGCTGTTTACATGTAACTTTGTTTAAGAGGATGGACGTAGCAAAACACGATTACTGAATGGATTCCATATTAGAAAGAAAACAATATTGAATATTGGGAAGTTTGCCAATATCTTATTTAACACGGTATTAACATTTTTGTTTTCACTCACTTTTATTTCACTCCAGAAATCATTCTTTATAATTTAAGGTAATATTCCTAATCTAGCCTTTACTGTTTAAATATAGTCATTCAGTTACATATGACTATATATTACACAAATAGAAAAATTTCCAAGATTTGTATCTGTGACTTCTATTTGTAGAACAAAAGAATGAAATACTATTCCATTTGAAGAAAACATTATTCTTATGCAATGAGTAATTTCAAAATATAATGTATACTTGGTATTGATAATAAATTGTCAAACAAAATTCTTACTCCATCATGATCAGGGTCCCCAAGTCGTTGACAATTCAGTAGATTTCCTCTGGTGCCTGTGCTATTTGGAGTCCTGTTACAGAGGCTGCTAAGTACACTGTCTGATAGGAAGGATCATCTTCCCAATGTAGCTCCCTGGTGCGTGTTTAGTTCTCCAATGAATGCCAGAGACCAAATGCTGTGGTTTTGGTTGAGGGTGAAGAGACTGGAGGCATGCTAGTTCTAATCTCTTTATCTTTTGTGGCCACCTATTCTTTTTGGATGACTATGACATTGTACTTTTATTTATATTTCTGGCTACAACTCTTAAACGAACAGAGCTAAGAAATAGTCTTGGAGTTTAGTAGGTAAGTCATATATTTTTAATGTGAATGATTGAAATGTACCAGATCTGCTCTGTTGCACATGATCTTCTTTATCTGAAAGTATATTTAGAATCCTATATGTTTCTTATCCAGTATTCACTACTGGATAAAACAACCAATTATTGAGTATAAGGTGCATTAAATATGTTTCCCTGTGTTAAATCTATGATGTCCTTGAGTGGGGAAAGCTTTTTGTAAGTTTTAGATAAATGCTAAAGAATATCCTAATTATTCACTTAGTTGGAGTTTTGGAAAAGTAACTTACAAACTCATATGGTTTTGCATTGTAAATTATTTTGTCAAATCTGATGTGAATTTTATATTCAGGCATAATGGGAAAGATGCTTAGAGAACAACTATTAATATTTATTTAAACTTTTCTTCATGAAGTAACATGGAAGATCAAAAAGGAAATGAAGTGACCAGCCATAATCAAACGTTATATATCTAGTTTCCTTTTTGATAATTCTTAGAGTTAAGGAACTTGGTTTTAAAATGGTTGTGAATATTCTGTTGGTATGCAGTAATGTATTTCTATTAAGAATTATAGGCTATATGTTTTGCTAGTTTATATAAAGTTCCCTTATAATTTTGATAATTCAGAAATATTTGTATTGTCAAAACATGAAAAAATCTGATAATATAAGAGTGATTCCTTAAAATAAGAATATAAGAAAAATAACATAAATGAAAAATATATATTCTATATAGTTAGAACAGTGAGATTTCAAATATATGACTAAGAGTAGAGTATATTTTCTTCCTTATCTTTATGTACTGAAAATAGTTTGATTTTAGTATTCTTATAGTTGCTAGCTGCAGACCAATTGTGTATGTATAGATGTGTATGCCTGTGTCTATACAAATGCTATGTACATACACACACACACACACACACACACACACACACACACACACACCACACAGAGGCAACTCAAAAGTTTAAGTTTCAAAGGATGACACTTTTCGACTGTAATAAATTAAACCAAACAAATTATGTGCACTGATACGCAAAATGGGACTTTATTCATATTATGATTTCATTTGCTGCATATATTTTTTATTGCAGTGCAAAGACATGTAGAATATGAAAATGAATTGCACTTTTAGAAAAATCATTAATTATTTTATGGTTCAGCACTGTAAAGAACAAAAAAAAAATTAGAACCAGCTAGATTGCATCTTTCTGTATCTCTTGTGTGTAGATGCTACAAATCGTATTCAGGCAGATGGGCATTTAGACCAATCCTCCACTGCAGTTTCTGTATTCTTCTCCCTTACTCCAAGATGGGATAGACACTAATGACTTCCCCCCAGAAAACATTACCTAGATAGTGAAGAGGCTGTTTTAACGTAGGATTGTGATTGCAACTTCCAACAAGATTGGATCCTGTTTTTTCTCTTATGTCAGAAAAGCTGGTTTGCCTGAGGGGAATTAGCATTAATAAAACTAAGAAGCGAGCTAGTGACAAAAGAAAGTAGTATGGATATAGTAACGACGGACTCACATAGGGACTTGGGGGCTAATTTTAACAATTTAATCATGAATTAATTAAATACATTTAAAAATGATTTCATTTATTTGAAGTCTGAAACTAAGATTATAGGTAGTATTACAGTAGAATTAAATTTTTTAGGTTACAAAGTACTTTCTTTTAATTTTTACATTTTTTTTAAAGATACAAGATGTACATGTGCAGGTTTGTGCTCAATTGCAGTATACCTCAATGGGTATATTGCAACCAGGTTGCAAGCATGGTACCTAATAGGTAGTTTTTTGACCCAAACCTCGCTCTCTCCCTCCTGCCTCAAGTACAGCACAGTGTCTGTTGTTCCCATGTTTATGTCCATGGGTGTTCAATATTTAGCCCCCACTTGTAAGTAAGAACATATGGTATATGGTTTTCTGTTCCTGCATTAATTCACTTAGGATTATGGCCTCCAGCTTTATTCATGTTGCTGCAAAGGACATGATTTACTTCTTTTTTATGGCTATGTAGTATTCCATGATGTATATGTACCACATTTTCTTTATCCAATCTGTCGTTGATGGGCAATGGTTGATTCTCTGTCTTTGCTCTTGTGAACAGCACTGCCACGAACATATGAGTGCATGTGTCTTTTGGGTATAATGATCTATTTTCCTTTGGGTGTATATCCAGTAATCAGATTGCTGAGTGAAATGGTAGCTCTATCTTAAGTTCTTTGAGAAATCTCCAAACTGCTTTCCACAGTGGCTGAACTAGCTTACATTCCTATCAACAGTATGTAAGTGTTCCCTTTTCTCCACAGTCTCACCAAAAAATCTTCTTTTTCTTACTTTTTAATAACCATTCTGACTGCCATGGAATAGTAAGTATCTCAATGTGGTTTTGAAAATGCATTTCTCTGATGATTAGTGATGCTGAGCATTTTTTTCATATGTTTGCTGGCTGCTTGTATGTCTTCTTTTGAGAAGTGTCTGTTCATGTCCTTTGCCAATCTTTTAATTTTTTTTCTTGTTGAATTGTTTCTGATGCATAGTTTGTGAATATTTTCTCCTGTTCTGCATGTAGTACGTTTACTCTGTTAGTAGTTTCTTTTACTATGCAGAAACTCTTTAGTTTAATTAGGTACCATTTGTCAATTTTTGTTTCTGTTGCAAGTACTCTTGGGGATTTAGCCAAAAATTCTTTGCTAAGGCTGAGCTGACAAGGGTATTCTCTAATTTTCTTCTAGGACTTTAATAGTTTGAGGTCTTACATTAAACTCTTTAATCCATCTTGAGTTAATTTTTATATATGATGAAAGGTCAGAGTCTGGTTTTATTCCTCTGCATATGACTAGCCAGTTGTCTCAGCACCGTTTATTGAGTAGGGAGTTCGTTACCCATTGCTTGTTTTTGTCAGCCTTGTCAAAGAACAGATGGTTGTAAGTATGAGGCTTTATTTCTGAGTTTTATTTTCTGTTCCATTGGTCTATGTGTTTGTTTTTGCACCAGTACCATGCTGTTTTGGTTACTGTAGAATTATAGCATAGTTTGAAGTCAGGTAGTGTGATGCCTCCAGCTTTGTTCTTTTTGCTTAGGACGGCTCTGGCTATTCGGGCTCTTTTTTGATTCTACTTGAATTTTAGAACAGTTTTTTTTTTTCTTTTTCTAATTCTGTAAAGGATGACATTGGTAGTTTGGTAGGAATTTCATTTAACCTGTAAATTGCCTTGGCCAGCATGGACATTTTAACAATATTGATTCTTCCAATCCACGAGCACGGGATATTTTTCCATTTATTTGTGTAGACCCTGATTTGTTTTTATCAGTGTTTCATAGTTCTCCTTCTAGAACCTCCTTGGTTAGCTATATTCCGAGATACTTCGTTTTCCTTGTGGCTGTTGTAAATGGGATTGTGTTCTTGATTTGGCACTCAGCCTGGACATTATTAGTGTATAGAAATGTGACTAATTTTTTACATTGATTTTGTAATTTTTATCATTCTAGTAGACTTTTGGCAGAATCCTTGGGGTTTTCTAGGTATATAATTATATCATCAGTGAGAGAGATAGACTGACTTCTTCTTTCCCTATTTGGATGTCTTTTATTTTTTTCTCTTGCCTGATTGCTCTGGCTAGAACTTCAGTAATATGTTGAATAAGAGTCGTGAGAGTGGGCATCCTTGTCTTGTTCCATTTCTCAGGGAGAATTGTTCCAGGTTTTGCCTAATCAGTAAGATGCTGGCTGTGGGTTTGTCATAGATGGCTCTTATTATTTTGAGACATGTTGTTTTGTTGCCTCGTTTGTTGAGGGTTTTTTTTTTTTTGTAATCATGAAGAGATGTTGGATTTCATCAAAAGCTTTCTCTGCATCTATTGAGATGATTATACGCTTTTTGTTTTGAATTCTGTTCCTGAGGTAGATCATATTTATTGATTTATGTATCTTGAACCATCCTTATATCCCAGGAAAAAGCCTGCTTGGTTGTGGTGTATTAACTTTTTGACGTGCTGTTGGATTTGTTTTGCTAGTATTTTGTTGAGGATATTTGCATCTATGTTTATCAGGGATATTGACCTGATGTTTTCTTTTCTTATGGTGTATCTGTCAGATTTGGCTTCATAGAATAAGTTAGGGAGGAGCCCCTCACTTTTCTGTAATATTTTCATTAGGATTGGTATTATTTCTTCTTTGTATTATTGGTAGAATTCAGCTGTGAATGCGTCTGGTCCAGGGCTTTTTTGGTTGGTAGGCTTTTTATTACTAATTCAATTTCAGAGCTCGATATTGGTCTATTCAGGATTTCAGTCTATTCCTGATTCAATCTTGGGAGATTGTGTTTTTCCAGGAATTCATCTATTTCCTCTGTGTTTTCTAATTTTTGTGCAGAGATGTTTATAGTATTCTCCGAAGACCTTTTGTATTTCTGTGAGATCAGTTCTAATGTCATCTTTATATTTTCTGATTGTACTTATTTGGATCTTTTTTGGTTATTAATCTAGTTGTCTATCAATCTTGTTTATTTTTTCAAATGACAAACTCTTGGTTTCATTGATATTTTGTATGGATTTTTGCGTCTCAATTTCATTAGAGTCTTCTCTAATTTTAGTTATTTCTTTTCTTCTACTAGCTTTGGGATTGATTCGTTCTTTTTGTTCTAGTTCCTTTAAGTGCAAAGTTAGATTGTTAATTTGAGATCTTTCTAACTTCTTGATAAAGGCATTTGTCACTTTTCTCTTAACTTTCCTCTTAACACTACTTTAGCTTCATCTCAGAGATTTTGGTAAGTTGTGTCTTTATTTTCATGAATTTGGAAGAATTTTTTTATTTCTGCCTTAATTTCAGTGTTTACCTATGAGTTATTGAGGAACAAGTTGTTTAATTTCCATAAATTTGTGTAGTTTTGAGAGGTGATATTGGTTTCTGTTTTTATTGTACTGTGATGCAAGAATCTCTGTGGTATGTTAATTTCTTTTATTTATTAAGACATGCTTTATGACTGAGCACATGGTCAATGTTAGAATGTGTTCCATGTGCAGATGGGAACAGCGTATATTTTGTTGTTGTCGGGTGGAGTGTTCTGTAGATGACTGTTAGATCCAGTTGGTCAAGTGTCAAGTTTAAGTCCAGAATTTGCTTGTTAGTTTTTTACCTTGATGATCTGTCTAATACTGTCCGTGGGGTGTTGAAGTTCCTCAGTATTATTGTGTGGTTGTCTAAGTCTTTTCGTAGGCCAACAAGAACTTGTTTTATGAATCTGGGTACTCCAAAATTGAATCAGATGTTGCATGCATGTGTATTTAGAATACTTATTTCTTCTTGTTGGATGGTACCCTTTATCATTTTGTAATGTATTTCTTACTTTTTAGTAGTTTAAAATCTGTGTTAATCTGATATGGGATAGCAACTCTGTTATCTGATATAGGGTAGTAACTCCTGCTCATTTTTGTTTTCCATTTGGGTGGTAAATCTTACTACAGCCCTTTACTTTGAGCCTGTAGGTGTTGTTACATGTGAGATGGGTCTCTTGAAGACAGAGATGGTTGGAGCTTGTCTTTTTATCCAACTTGCTGTGTCACAAAGCACTTTTATGTACAAGTTTTAACTTACTAATATGTCACAGAGAATACAAAACTTCTGTGTTTCAGATGTGACTTTTATACTGGAATGGCAACATGAAACATTTTTATTCAGAAGAAGCTGTCTTGTCTGCTACACTAAATTGATTTTCAGTTGTAGCTGATTAATTTGTCAAGAATACGTTCACATGGCAATTTGAAAGGAGGGGATTAAAAAGAGGAAAGTTGGTGGCCTTTCATGGGCCATAGGTGGCCCATAGTTTCGGGTGGCCTGAAAGCATTCATTTGTTAAACAACCAAAGCACTGATTCTACTTATGATAAATATGGCATATATCTAATACTAGCTACCATGAACATTAATTGAACATTTTAATTAATAGTTTGTTTAGTTCAGTTCGCCATCTTTCAGTCCTGGTGGGATAATATAGATAACTCAGTTTATTTTTTATTTTCTATTTTTTCTTTGAGATGGAGTCTAACTTTGTCACCCAGCCTGGAGTGCAGTGGCACAGTCTCGGCTCATTGCAACCTCTGCCTCTCAGGTTCAAGCAATTCTCCTGCCTCAACCTCCCAAGTAGCTGGGACTACAGACGCATGATTCAGTTACCTTTAAAAAGATTTTCAATAAATTTAAGCTAAGTTTTTTCTTTTAAGTATTTATGTATAGGTAGAGACAATCAATATCATTACATTGAATTTTGAGTTTTTCCCCTACAAATCTGCAGTCTGTCTTCTTTAAGGTGTGATAATAGCTGAGATACAGTGTTATATAAAATTTTACTCAGGATGCTTCATGAGTTACCAAAGTTAATGGATAAGAAATCAGATAAGGGTTTAATTATTGATTTACAAATCTAGGTTTTCAAATATGTGTTTCATTTAATGAAGACTCTAAGGACGTGACTAGTGCCTCAGAATCTTTTATTGAGCTGTTTGCTTATTTTGTTATGAATAGGACAGTTATAGTTTATTGAAATTCTTCAAATCAGTTGCGTATTATAATGGTCACTTGTTTTTATTTTTGTCTTTATGCAGCTATTTGTTCATATATATTATAAAAAACTGTTACTCAATATTTAACTCAATATTTAATATTGTACTTATTTTAAAGGTCTTCATTTATCAATTTTTTTGGAGTTGTGAAGCTTATGTTTTGCTTTGAAATATTTTTGTTTATTTTAGGATATGTATGTATATGCAGTTGTATGTATTCTGGCCATTAGTTTAATCTCAAAGTAGTTGTTGATCATTAATTCCCCATGAGATACCCAATATTTAGTATTTTTAATTTTATCATACAATTATTGTTATATTCTAATCAATTTGCTGTTTTTAGAATTACACTTAATTGGAAAATCAAAATGATAGTCACCAAATCAAGAGATGTGTCAATACTCTATGTGATCTCATTATATCCATTGCAACTCTCTTCTCACTTTATTCCTCTACTATGCATTCTCCTCTACTATAGAAGACACAAAACAAAAAGCTCATCTTTTCATTGTAACTTCAGGTAGCCTTGTGACTCCATTCTGGACAAAGAGAATGTGGTCAGCTAGTGCAGCTTCTCTGGCTTTGACCTTTCTCCTTCCTAAGGAGAAATATCTGAGCTGTAATATCCAAAGTCCAGTATTATAGTGTAATAAGTTAGAGAGAGTCTGATGTCTTTTGGGCATCATTTAGTGCTGCACCAGGCTTAGATTGACTTCTTGTTGTACAGAGAAATAAATACCTCTCCTGTTTAGATGTTTTATAGATTTTCTAGGACTTGCAGCCAAATGTAGTCTGATAATTAGATTAACTTTTTGAGATGAGCTTCAAAAACATTTGCACATTGTTGCTAAAATAGGCATGAGACATTGGCCTGGTGAAGCCTGTGTAACCATTTTATATATCTCCTCAGAATACATTTTGTGGACACAGTGAATACTGTTTTAACATTTTAAATCCCAGTCATGTCTAGCATAATGCTTTGTAGCTAGTAGAAAATTAAGATATATATGAAGGAATAAAAATTGAGTGAAACAATTTATAAATTATTGGGTACTGCTGGCCAACTTTCCAATTGTATTTTAATATTAGTAGACAGATTATCATGTAAAATCAGAAAAATTAAGTTAAGGAGAACCTTAGCAAAAAGATTGGCTGAGCTCATCTAATTCAGAACCTAGCTACCTAAAGTTATTTTTATTTCTCCTAGCTGAATAGTATAGGAAACCTTAACCATATATATTTATACACATATATATGTGTGTGTGTATATATATATATATACACACACACACACACACACACACACACACATATACATACCTATACACACACACACACACACACACACACACACACACACACACGGGATCATAATACACAACAGAATAGTCTACAGAATTATATGATTATAGTGGAGTAGAACTAAAGGGAATCTTCATTCTCTAGTCTGAGCTATACATTTTACAAAGAAGGGGAAATAGAAGCCCTCTGGAATATATTCATTGAGCTTGTCATTCATTTATTTGTGTGAATGGGTTCGATCTGAAGTAGTTCTTTATAGAATAACAATAGATATAGATAATTGAGGTTTGAATAAATTTTCAGGATAATAAACTCAAGTACTACAAGATAGATCATGAGACACAATTGTTATAATTGGATACAGAGAGGGTCTTTTTCTGTTGGCTTGGAATTACAGACTGAAATCTAATGTGGGCAAAAAAAGCATTAAGCATCTTATTAAAAAGAGTTCTGGCAACTATTGGGTCCCGATACTCTTCTCCGGGTTTTCTGAAAGGAAAGAAACTGACGATTACCTTCAGCCCTTAAACCCACTGGAACCTTCACTTTTCGTAATAAAAATGAGGACTGAGGAAAGGAAAGGGGTAAGAGAGCAATCTGAGTAATAAATCTGGAGCCTAGTGGAGAATGCAGAAGCTTTCTCCTCCCTTTTCCACCACTTTGGGGAGGTATGTACTATTTCCTCCCACCCCCACTGAAGGCCAAATGAAGGGAATCTCCAACAGAATTTTTTGTAGCAATTAGAGGAGCTAACAGAAAGGGGATGATAGCATTCAATTCCCTGGTTAGCCATCTACTTAAGCAGTACAGTTACCCATCTATCTATCCCTATTCTTATTTCAACACAGAAAAAGATCATTGAAAAGAGGTTAGGTGGATGGGTGTCAGAGAGCAGCCTGTATTTCCATTTGTGGGGTGGAAAGGAATGTTTATTTGGTATTCATGATTGGCAAGATTATATAGCAGGAACAAGCAAATCTAATATGTCAATGCTTAACATACAAAAGAGGTTTACTTTTTGTTCTTGTGTAGTTCACTGTGGGTAAGGGGGACTCTCCAGGGTAATTACTTCTTATGTGGTCTAGCAGTCCAGGGTCCAACATCTTGAAGCCATACTGTCTAGTGCATGTGGGCAGGGGGAAAAGACTGGAGAATAGGGCATGGGCTTTTTACTACCTCAGCACAGAAATGATAGACTTTCTTTAGGAATTCAGTGGACAGGCTTCATCACTTGACCCCTCCCTAATGGTTGGAAATAAGATGTGCATTCCTCTCTGTGCCAGAAGGGGAGGAAAATTTCATGTCACAAGACCCCGGTAATATCTACTGTAATGAATTTTCCATAGGTCTAATCAGCATCATTGAAGATGGCTATAATTGAGCTATTCTAGATGTCATTATGGAATGGGAAAGGGAAGTTCAACAGAACATAGTTGAGTGCACTGATTGGAGAAAAATAATAATATTCTCAAATTTATTCCCTGTTGAACTGAGATGGCTCACTGATCTGCACACATAAGGGAATGGCATGTTTTGAGATTGCAGGTTCTAGAGTAAAACACACTGGGCCCAAATTTAGGTGTTTGTCACTCCTTAGTGGTTCATCTTTTATTTAAGTACTCTGTTTCACTTTTCTGATTTGTACAAATGATAATGTAATAGAACCTTCTTCATGGAGTTGTTTGTGAGAATTAAATGAGATAGTGCAGTAAATCACCATGTGTAGTATTTAGCAAATAATACATATTCAATAAATATTAACAACCACTGTTATTGTTAGCCATTTGAGGACTTAGTGAAAAAGTACATACACTAGGAGGTAAATTAGAGATAAAAAAAGAAGTATGTGGGAAAATATGACAAATTTTTCTTAATTCAACATTTCTTCTAGGGTCAAGTAAGGGAAACTTTACACCTCCCAGTGAGCAGAAATATTATAAAATAATGCTTTTTTCCCTACCCAATAATTTTAATACTTTGTGCCTCGGTTAGCAGCATCTTGCACTATGACATTCCTATACACACATAAGCATTTTATCCAAGTGCAAATGTTAAAAGCAGCATAACTTAAACAATTATCTATACAAAGGTAAGTAGACACAGTATATTTTTTCTTTTTAAAATTTGTTTTTATTTTTTATTTTATTTTAGATTCAGGAATTACATATACAGGTTTGTTATATGGATATATTACATAATGGTGAGGTTTGGACTTCTTGCCCATCAACCAAATAGTGACCATCATACAGAATAAGTAATTTTCAGGTCTCCCCCAACTCCTAAACCCCTCCTTTTTAGGGTCCCCAGTGTTTATTGTTTCCATTTTTATGTTTATGTATACTTGTTGTTTAGCTCCCACTTATAAGTGAGGACATGTGGTATTTGATTTTCCGTTTCTGAGTTATTTCACTTAGGCTAATGGCCTCTAGCTCCACCCATGCTGCTGCAAAGGAGGTGATTTCATTTTTTTGTGGTTGTGTAATATTCCATGTTGTATATATATGCCACATTTTCTTTCTGCAGTCAACTGTTGATGGACACTTAGGTTGATCCCATGACTATGTAATTGCAAATCATGCTACAACAAACATATGAGTGCATGTGTCTTTTTGATATAAAGATTTATTTTCGTTTGGGTAGATACCCAGTAGTGGGATTGCTGGGTTGACTGTAGTTCTTTTTCAGTTCTTTGGGAAATCTCCATACTGTTTTCCACAGAGGTTGTACCAATTTACATTCTCACTAACACTGTATAAATTTAACCTTTTTCTGTGCATCCTTGCCAACATCTGTTGTTTTTTGACTTTTTAATTACAGCCATTCTGAGTGGTGTAAGACGGTATCTTACTGTAGTTTTAATTTGCATTTCTCTGATGATTGGTGATGTTGACTATATTTACATGTTTGTTGTCTGCTTTTATGTTTCCCTTTGAGAAATGTCGGTTCATGTCCTTTGTCTACTTTTTAATGGGGTAGTTTTTCTCTAGTTGAGGTGTTTGAGTTCCATGTAGATTCTAGATATTAGTCCTTTGTCAGAGGCATAATTTACAAATATTTTCTCGCATTCTGTAAGTTGTCTATTTACTCTGTTGGTTTTTTTCTTTTGCTGTGCAGCAGCTTTTTAGTTTAATTTTATTATTTATTTCTGATTATGTTGTATTTGCTTTTGGGCTCTTAGTCATAAATTCTTTGCCTAGGCCAATGTCTGAAAGAGTTTTTCCTAGGCTTTTTTCTAGGACTTTTATAGTTTCAGGTCTTACATTTAATTATTTAATCTATCTTAAGTTAATTTTTATATATGGTGAGAGAGATGGATTCAGTTTCATTCTTCTTAATGTGGTTATCCAATTTTCACAGCACCAGTTATTTAATATAGTGTCATTTACCCATTGTTTATTTTTATTGATTTTGTTGATGATCAGTTAACATTACAATCATTACAACATGTTTGTAGATGCTCGGTTTTATTTCTGGGTTCTCTGTTCTGTTCCATTGATCTATATGTCTATTTTGTATGAATTCCCTGCTCTTTTATTACCCTATTCTTGTAGTATAATTTGAAATCAGGTAATGATGCCTCCAGCTTTCATTTTCCTTGGATTGCTTTGGTTATTCAGGCTCTTTTTTGCTTCCATACGGCCTTTAGAATTTTTTTTTTTTTAATTTTGTGAAGAATTATGTTGGTATTTTAATAAGAATTACATTGAGTCTGTAGCTTGATTTGGGAAGTTTGGACATCTCCATGATATTACCTCCTGCAATCCATGAGCATGGGATGTTTTTCCATTTGTGGATGTCATCTATGATTTCTTTTATCAGTGTTTTGTAGTTCTTCTTGTAGAGATCTTTCACCTTCTTTGTTAAATGTATTCCTAGGTATTTTATTTTGTTGTGGCTATTGTAAATGGGATTGAGTTCTTTATTTGGTTCTCAGCTTGAGGTGATATTTGTGTATAGAAAAGCTACTGATTTTGTGTAGATTGATTTTGCATCCTGAAACTTTACTGAAGTCATTTGTTAAGTCTAGGAATCTTTTGAGTTTTCTATGTGTAAAATTGTGTCATCAGTGATCAGAGATAATTTGACTTCCCCTTTTCCTATTTGGATGTGTTTTATTTATTTATCTTCCTCTTGCCTGATTACTCTGACTGAGAGTTCCAGTAGTGTATTGAATATAAATGGTGATAATGGACATCCTTATCTTGTTCTGGTTCTTAGGGAGAATGCTTTCAACTTTTCCCCATTCACTATAATATTGGCTGTGAGTTTGTCATAGATGGCTCTTATTATTTTGAGGTGTATTTCTTCGATGCCTAGTTTGTAGAGGATTTTTATCATGAAGGGATGTTGTTAGATTTTTTCAGAAGCTTTTTTTGGCATCTGTTGAGATAATCACATGCTTTTTGTTTTTAATTCTCTTTACATGGTGGTGAATCGCATTTTCTGATTTGCTTATATTAACCATTCTTGCATCCCAGGAATAAAGGCAGCCTGATTGTGGTATATTAATTTTTTAATTTGATGTTGGATTTGGTTTGCTAGCATTTTGTTGAAGATTTTTGCCTCTATGTTAATCAAGAATATTGACCCAGAGTTTTCTTGTGGTATGTCTGCCAGATTTTCGTATTAGGCTGATGCTGGCTTCATAGAATGAGTTAGGGAGGTGCCTCTCCTTAATTTTTTGGAATATATGCAGTAGGATTGGTGTAAGTTCTTCCTTGTATGTCTGGTAGAATTTGAGTATGAATCCATCTGATCTCGGGCTTGCTTTTATTGTTGGAAGTTTTTTTGTTAATGATTCAATTTCATTATTCATTACTGGTCTGTTCAGGATTTAATTTCTTCTGGGTTCTTAGAAAGTTGTATGTTTCCAGAAATATATCCTAGGTTTTCTAGTTTGTGTGTATAGAGATGTTCATAGTAGTCTTTGAGGATCTTTTCTGTTTCTTTAGTATCAGTTGTAATGTTACCTTTATTGTTTCCGATTGTTCTGATTTGAATCTTCTTTTTGTTTGTCCTGGTTAATCTAACTAGCAGTGTATCAATTTTGTTCATATTTTCAAAGAATGAAGTTTTTTTTTTTTTGTTTGTTTGTTTTTTTGTTTTTTGTTTTTTTTTTGATGGAGTCTTGCTCTGTCGTCCAGGCTGGAGTGCAGTGTTGCGATCTTGGCTCACTGCAACCTCGCCTCCTAGGTTCAGGCCATTCTCCTGCCTCAGCCCCCTGAGCAGCTGGTACTACAGGTGTGTGCCACCATACCAAGCTAATTTTTGTGTTTTTAGTAGAGACAGGGTTTCACTATGTTGGTCAGGCTGAGAACCAACTTTTCATATTACTGATTCCTTGTATGATTTGTTTTTTGTCTCAGTTTCATTTAGTTCTTCATTATTTTTTTTTCTTCTGCTACTTTTGGGTTTGGTTTATTCTTATTTCTCAAGTTGTTCAAGTGTCACATTCAATTGTTAGTTTGAGATCTTTCTTTCTTTTTTTTTTTTTTCTTTGAGGCAGTCTTGCTTTGTCGCCCAGGCAGGCTGGAGTGCAGTGGCATGATCTCGGCTCACTGCAAGCTCCTCCTTCCAGGTTCACGCCATTCTCCTGCCTCAGCCTCCCGAGTAGCTGGGACTACAAGCGCCCGCCACTACGCCTGGCTAAGTTTTTGTACTTTTTGGTAGAGACAGGGTTTCACTGTGTTAGCCAGGATGGTCTCAATCTCCTGACCTCGTGATCTGACCGCCTCGACCTCCCAGAGTACTGGGATTACAGGCGTGAGCCACTGCGCCCGGCCCTTTCTATCTTTTTGATGTAGGCATTTAATACTATACACTTTCCTCTCAACATTCTTTTTGCTGTATCACAGGGGTTTTGGTATGTTAGTTTGGTAGGGGTTTCTCCTCATTTGTTTCAAAAAATTGTTTGATTTCTGTGTTAATTTTATTGTTTACCCAAAAGTCATTTAGGAGCAAGTTGATTAGTTTCCAGGTACTTGTGTGGTTTTGAAAGTTCTTCTATATGTTGATTCTAATTTTCTTCCACCATGGTCTGAGAAAATGCTTGTTATGATTTTGATTTTAAAAAATTTCCTGAGACTTACTTTATGCTAAATTTATAACCTGACATATGGTAAAAAAAAAAAAAATTAATGGTTCTCATTATTGAGCACTTGCTGTGTGCTAGGTATTGTGTTAAGCACTGGACATATATTATCTCATTTAATTTTATTAATTATTCTTAAGAAAATTAATTTCTTATTCCCACTAATAAATCAGTAAACTGAGGTCATACAAGTAACAGAGAGTTACAGCACTAACAATCACAGAGCATCACGTGTGCCTGACTCTAGAGCTTGTGGCTTGTGGCTTGTGCTTGTGCACCAAAGTATTCTGTCACACCATTTATTATTTAAAAGTTATTTTGGAAAAGCAAAATAAACTCCTTAAGAGAACTTAATTAATTAAATGATATTATCTCTCATCATCAGTAAGGCAAATGAGTTGAGCTTTATATTCAGAATGGATTAATGCTAACCATATTATACTTTATAAACAAGACCAAATAACAGTGTTTCCCGAACTATTTCCCTTCATAGCAAACATAGAAAATATTAATATACATTGTATACTTGAATAAACATACGGGATTTGGAGATGTTTATATGAGGTTTGGTAATAATTTTTACTATAATTTTATCATAATTATAAAATAAAATAAATACAAAGTCTCACAAATTATTATAACTTTCCAACTACCATTAAAATTTTTAATGAGAAATTTGAGTTTCTCTGTGAATATAACTTTTCAATATCAGTTTTTTTTTCTTTTTTGTTTTGTTTTTTGAGATGGAGTCTTGCTCTGTCTCCCAGGCTGGAGTGCAGTGGCATGATCTCGGCTCACTGCAACCTCCGCCTCCTGGGTTCAAACGATTCTCCTACCTCACCTCCCAAGTAACTGGAATTATAGGTGCACACCACCACACCCAGCTAATTTCTGTATTTTTAGTAGAGACGGGGTTTTGCCATGTTGGCCAGGCTGGTCTTGAACTCCTGACCTCGGGTGATACGTCCACCTCAGCCTCCCAAAATTCTGGAATTACAGGTGTGAGCCACCATGCCCAGCATCAATATCAGTTTTTATGTTTCAAATGGCTACCTTCATTTCCTGATAACTTAATGTATTTAAATATGATGTCTTTAAATTCTTTATGTTCATTATCAGAAAAAAACTTTCCTTAAAAGGTGACAGAAATAGAAGATTACTGCCTTTTCTCTGATTAACAGAAGCACTCTTTTTTTTTCTATTTTGAGAATTTGGATAATATTTTTTAAAATTGATTAAAGTGTAATATTTTAGTCTTTAACACCTCTTCATTTTCTAACAGTGGAAAATTGTATTACTGTGATAATACAATTGGGTTTAGTATCATTTCAACTTATTTCTACAAGCATTTCAATTATTTCACTTGCTCTTCAGTGCATATGGATGTTGCTCTTTAGGACTCAAATGACAAATTTCATAATTTTAGTTTCACTTTTCCAGATTAGGTTTTTTATTCTGAATTTATAAACTTTCTTAGAAAACAGTAATATTTTTAAAATGCAGTCCTTAAAATTGTCTAAGAAGTTCATTCTGGTGCTCCAAAATGCCATGTTTATGTGTATCATCAACAAAATATTTTCAGATTACTTGTTTTGTCCCCTAAACTCTTCAGAGCACTTCTTGTGAACAGGGACCACATTCATAATGTAACAGCAGAAAGTGAGTGATATGCTGATTCTATTTCTTTGTATAAAGCTGACAATAACAGGACTACAATGTCTTAGATTTTATTTAGACAATATTTTTATAATATCATTTAATGTGGAATTCATGTCTACATGTAATGGCTTTTCTGAGAATAAAACAATTACTTGAATCTCAAGGTCTTCAGAATGAATCTTTGTCTTTACACCTCCTGTCATTGCACAAGTATACAGAGTTGTGCTGTATTTGCTTAAAACCTAATTTTTTCCCCCTTTTTGGAAACTTATTTTGGTACTTCTTTGCATAACAAAGTATGTGTGAACAGTCATTTCTCTTCAGAGACTCCAATTTTGCTACTTACCTAAGCACAGGTACTAATGTCAGTAGATGCATCATCTGTCAAAGATTTGTGCTTTCATAAACTTTTGGATTAATGTTGTCTTTGTATAATCTGACATGGTAATATGTTTACTAATGCTATTCAAAGGAGAGACCTCTTAACATTGGATATTATTGAACAAGATGACAAGTGAATCTGTAATTGTAGGAAGTATTTTGGCTTTTACTACTAATTACACAATCTTATAACCACATTTTTTGAACTTAATCTCACACTTTCATGACTTTTTTTTTTTTATTTTCAGGTGTTAAAATATTTAGAATAGCAGAGCTAGGTTCATATAGGATGAATATCTTGTCATAAGGTTCTGTGTCATTTACTTAGCAACACCAATTAACGGGAAATACATTTAGGTTACAGAAAGAAAGAATTATTGCATATACATTTTTTAAAATGTGATATAATCCTTACTAAATGTTTAATATAAAAATTTGAAATTATGATTAAAATAAGTTTTTACTTAAACTAAACTTCAAAATTTCAGTTTAATAAAAATTAAATCTGTTTTTAAAAGGAAGTATTAAGGAGATTGGCTAGCCAGTTATAGTTTCAGAAAATCAAATTTTCAAAATCATTTTTAAGATTGTCCAGCAATTCTTAAGGTTTTATAAATTGTTCAACTAAAAAATTAAGGCAAGGTAATAAGCAGAAATTGAAAAATTGGAATAACACATTTAATTTAATAATTTTAATATTCTGAAATATTCACAAAATACAATTATTATTATTCTCCTTATTGATACAAATATTTTGAAATATCTAACATAAATGTTTATAATCCATTTTAAAATTGGCTTAAATAAATTATATTCAGTTACTCTTTGTCATCAGAACTAACCTTTTAAGTTTCCTAAGGCAAATAACTAATTATAAAACAATGTAAGGAGTTAGTCTTTGATTAATAGTTAAGGTAAAAAGCTAATAATGAATACATAAATGCAATAATAAATGCCAAAGTAGTAATTGAGAGGAATTACAAAATTAGTTGTTCTACTTATGCTTCTATGCTCTGAGATAATAATAATTATGATAATAACCTTGACAAAGATAGCATGTACTTCTAATGTTAGAAAAATCTGTGAAAAAATAAAATTAAATAAAAAATAAAATTCCATTTTTCTGCAAAACAAAGAACTTTAATAATCAGAGTTAGGCTATGAAGTTAAGAGACGGGAATGATTCACTGGGAAGGTCAGAGGTGCCTGCTACTTACTTTAGTCAGTATAAAACACTTTCTGGAGATGCCTGCTACTGAAAATTTATATACCAAAATAATAATTACCATTGGTATTATGTCTTTCTAATAACTTTTATACTGAAGATTATAATTTTAAGGCCATGATGCGTAATAATGTTCTGTTACAATTTGTTTTTGTCTTAATTTGTTTATTCATTCTTTGTTCATCATATAGCCAACATTTACTAGACATCTTTGGTAGTGCTAGAGATAATTTTCAACAGTTGGGATCACAGAGATTGTAACAACGAAGTCATTTTAATTTTTTAGCAGTCTTGGTTGGATACATAGACATAAATTGATTAACTAGATAAGGTTCTAGTATTATAAATTTTTTATTTGAAACATTGTCTTAACTCATTAGTGATGATGAAAACTACAAGGTGAAAACCTAGAAATCATCTTAGTTTTCCTTGAACTTGGATTCTTTTGACTAGCCCAGAATGAACGTAAGTGAATACATTCTTATCCCTGCTTCTGTTTTATTATTAAAAAAAGAAAATACATTATAGACTTTACTCTCTGGATTTTTTTCTCCTTTATGGTTCCTGAACTATAAATTTTGTGTGTTTTTTTAATTTAAGTTCTAAAAGGTCATGAATCTGTGCAGTATCTTTTTAAAGAATCTCCTCTTGAATTGGGAATGTGTTTAGTAGTCATTATTAGTGATAATAGCATGAGTAAATTCCCATGTGTTAAGATTAAACAAGTTTGATTAATTTTTTTTGTGGTTTTTCAGACAGTATTATCCAAATTAAGTAAAAGTTATGGTTTTATGTAAATTTTAGTTTTTTCTTTGTAAAACTTTTATCACTTAATAGAATATCAAAAACATTTATTTGAACCTATTAAATATGTTCACTTGATATAACTCATGAGGAACTTGTGACCATGTTTCCCTATATTTTGTTGAGTGACGATCTGTAAATAGCTACAAATGTAGTCCTATTGTGGAATAAGACATAGAAAAAACTAATATAAATATAAGCATTATCATTATTAATTTGGCATATATGTTAATTATTTAACTGCAAATACTTATTTTATACCAAAATTCATCATAACTATTTAACTGCAAGTACTTATTTTATGACAGATTTGTTATTTTTTATTTTCTCTTTTGTATTATTTTCCAGCTCTTTAATTAGCTTTAAGATTGACAGTTTCCCTGATATGTGCATTTCATGTATGAGGAGTGTTCACATTGTGTTTAAGAACATAAGCCTTGGAGGGAGCCTGAAGAGCTACTGTTGATGTCCACCAGCCAAAGACAACCAGAAACACTTTTTTTTTTTTTTTTTTTGAGATGGAGTTTCACTCTTTCGCCCAGGCTGGAGTGCAATGGCATGATCTCTGCTTACTGCAATCTCTGCCTCCTGAGTTCAAGCTAGTCTCCTGCCTCAGCCTCCTGAGTAGCTGGGATTACAGGTGCCCACCACCATGCCTGGCTATTTTTTTTATTTTTAGTAAGAGATGGGGTTTCACCATGTTGGTCAAGCTGGTCTCGAACTCCTGACCTCAAGTGATCTGCCCATCTTGGCCTCCCAAAGTGCTGGGTCTACAGGTGTCACCACCACACCCAGCTAATTTTTTGTAGAGACCGGGTTTCACCATTTTGGCCAGGCTGGTCTCCAACTCCTGACCTCAGGTGATCTGCCCTCCTCAGCCTCCCAAAGTGCTGTGGTTACAGGCATGAGCCACCACGCCTGACAAGGAACACATTTCTAATAAAAAAAAGTTGGCTACAGCAAGGCAGGACACAAACCTTATGAAACTGTGGGTTATCTCAATAAGAAGGAGTTAAGGGGCACTTATACAAGTTGGACTTGTATTAGGTGATTTGAGGGAGGATTTTAAAAATGGAGTCTTTGTTGAATTTGATGCTGTTAGAGAGTGGGGACAGTTTGAGGGTCTTAATTTTAATATTGGAGATGGGACAAACAGAACAGTGGTAGAGTTTGTACTGGAGAAGAAGTAATAGTCACTTGTGGCAGTTAGGGGAGGGACATGTTTGGTTATTTTTGGTTGCATGGCATCTTTGCCTTTATCTCTGTTCAGGCAGGATGATGGAATAGTACTGTTTTTCCTTTGTTCTACAACAGTTACAGTGAGCCTTTGGCTGATGTTGATATTCTGTGAAATTGTTTATGTGTACTGGGGGGAATCAGAGCCCAACTGGTAGCAACTATGTCAGCTAACAGCTGATAGCAATAAGGACAGCTTTTTTTTTTTGTTTTCACTAGTTTTAAATTCCTTTTCTACTATTTACCAGTTGTGTGATTTTAGGCAAAGTAAATAACTTTGGGCTCAGTTTACACATCTGAAAAATGGGGATGATAATAATAGTACTTCACAGGATTATTTTGAAAAATGAATTAGTGGATACATGTAAAGTGCCCATAACTCAGTGCTAAGTTTAGGCTAAACCACTCTTTTTTTTTTTATTTTTTTTTTTTTATTTTTTTTGAAGACAGAGCCTCGCTCTGTCGCCCAGGGCTGGAGTGCAGTGACCGGATCTCACTCAGCTTGCAAGCTCCGGCCTCCCGGGGTTTACGCCATTCTCGACTGCCCTCAGCCCTCCTGAAGTAGCTGGACTAACAGGTGCTTGCCATTTCGCCGCGGCTAGTTTTTTGTATTTTTTAGTAGAGACGGGGTTTTCACCATGTTATGCCAGGATAGGTCCGATCTCTGACCTCGTGATTCCGGCCCCGTCTGACTGCGGTGGGTCCAAAAAAAGTGCTGGGATTACAGGCCCTTGAGCCACCGCAGCCCGACCAGCTAAACGCACCTTACCACGCAACACGCACACACACCACCACCACCACACCACCACCAACCACTACACCACTGCAATAATAAAAAAAAATTATAACATTCTTTATCACACACATTAACTAATGGCATAATGTCTTCAAGTCTTCATACCCATTATAGAAATAGAATCTGCCATGTAGACTTTTATTAGTGATGGGAAACACTGTCAAATTCTTTCTGTTCAATGTTGTTTATTAAATATATTTATTGGTCAATAGAACATATTTTTTCTACAAACTTTCTTTTTCCTCTATTCCAAATCTTATTCATTTTGCCCCTCAAGAAAATAAAAACTTAGTCAATGTTTATTTTTTCTTACTTCCTGCATCTAAGGTTCCACAGAATTAACCTCCTAAATATATTTTGTTTCATTCTCTTCCACTGTTTTAATTCAGGACCTCATGGTTTCCTGCTTGGATTATTGGAATAATCCAATAGATCTTTATGACACTAGATTTGTTCCTGGTCCTCAGGTTTAACCATAGGATTACAACCAGAATATCTGCTAATACAAAACATCTGATGATATCCCTTTTGTCTACAGGATAAAAGTTCAGAATGCTTGTCATGTTTTATAAGCCTTTTTCAATTTTTACCCAACTTTCATTTATGGTCTCTGCTGCCACTTCTGATTTTGATCCCAATTTCAATTTCTACTTAACTATTTCCTGCATCTTATTTTTGTGCCATTTCAAATTCTTTGTGCAAAGAAGTATGATATAAATAATTCCAAAAGAAAATAATGTAAAAGGGCCAGGCGCGGTGGCTCATGCCTGTAATCCCAGCACTTTGGGAGGCTGAGGTGGATGGATCACCTGAGGTCAAGAGTTCAAGACCAGCCTGGCCAACATGGTGAAACCCCATCTGTACTAAAAATAAGCGGTGGAGAGCGCCTGTAATCCCAGCTACTTGGGAGGCTGAGGCATTGCTTGAACCTGGGAGGCAGAGGTTGCAGTGAGCTGAGATTGCACCACTGCACTCCAGCCTGAGCGACAGAGCAAGACTCTGTCTAAATAAATAAATAAATAAATAAATAAATAAATAAAGTCAAAGGGATTTTGTATAATATAAAAATCTAGTATAATTTTGTTTTTTTGTGGATACAAATGTGTACATTCAGTTATATATTCTAGTGCCATCTAGTGGTAACTACTTTCAGGTTTTTTATTTTCCATATTATCTACTACTTTAAATGCAATCTGACACTCTTCCTGCTTACTGTCATTACATTAGCCATTAGATCTTTGGAAACCATATTTACAAAGGTTTTTTTAATGCTCTGACATGTTCTGATTTCATAAACACACTTAAACTCTGTCACAACGTGCAACTCAAAAGACTGTAGGATTGGGGTAGAATGGCATATTCAAAGAATTGTATTGATTTTTGGGTGTCTTTAAATTAAAACCAAAGGTGTTTGGTTTTTTTTACATTTAGTTCTTTTGGAAAGTAAAATTAACTCTATAGTTATAATGCCAAGAACGAGTTCTTTCTTTCTCTCCTACTGTCTTGTTTTCTCAAACAGTGACTGAGTCAGACCCTACGTTAGGTATTCTTTAATAAAGTCTCTGGATGAACAGCATTAGCAGTTTGGCTACCCGTTGCACATTTTTTTCTAGACTCTTGCCTAACTGTACAGGGGTGTGTAAGCAGTGATGTGCTAGTAAATACTTGACAACAAGCTCACCAAAGAAAAAAGACCTGATTTACAGCATTAGCGTATTTCCATGGTGTCAGTATCCATGGCTGAGTTTAAGCTACCGGTGTGACATCACAGAACACAGAATTGGGAGGAGATGCTCATGATAGACTCTTGGCTCCAGCAGCCACTGATTAAGGAATTATGACGTATGTTGTACTGTTCTATCTCTTATTTGAAGTCACTCTCTCCTTGGCTTGTATGTCATCAGACAACCTGCATATATTTTTGTTCCTAGACCATTTGTATCTATTGTAGCCTTTTATTTACTTGTTTATAACAAGTTTGTTGTTTATTTACTAATGAGCTAGATGTCTTAGAGAGTTCTCAGTTGAGACGAGTCGGCTTTAGTTGACATTATGTTTAACTATATGTAACATAGATCTCATAACCACATGCTTAAATAAAGAAGTTTATGTTTTTCTCATGTAAAAAGAAGTCTGGAGGTAGACAGCTCAAGGATGATACTACTGCTCAAGGAAGTTAACAGAGACCTATGTTTCTCTTGCTTAATGCGCTGCTACTACAATGTGTGGCTTTAAAACTCAAGATTAAAAGAGGGCTATTGTGTTATAGGTAGTAGGACCACATTACAGTTAAGAAGTTGGAGGAATAAAGTATGAAATGTATCAGCCTATTGGGCTTATGTCTTTTCACTAAGAATACGTAGCTTTGTAGAAACTGTACCTAATAAACTTCTATCTAAATCTTATTGGCCTGAATCACCGCCACGAGAAAACCCAGAAAAGAAATTTGTTAGACCAGGCACACTGCTGCCCAGAATAAAATTTGGATTCTATTTGTAAGAAAGTAGAGAGATTAGATATTCAGTAGGCAACCAACTATATTTGCCACATTCTCTTTGCCTTTGGTCCTTTTATGGATTTTATAAAGCCATTAATTCTTACTGCTATCTTATCAACTTTCAGTTTAAGAAAAGTATTATTTGAACCCTAAATCATGAAGTTCTGGGTGCACTAGAGCTGCTTTAACCGAACACAATTCTAGACTTAAAATGTTTTGGTAGATAGGGTATCCTCCTTTTTTCTCATATATTCCCTCCCTAATGGATGGAGCTACTTTAAAATAATATTCCTGGCTTCCTCCTACTGCCTCTTCTGTTCTGCCCCTTGGGATAAGGAAGTGAGCCTAAGTAGCAATTTCTTTGTTTTTCCTCTTTCTCTTGGGAACAAGATGCTCACAGAGAACGTACATTCTCTCCTGTTGCCTGCCACAAGTTTTATAGAAACAGGCTGTAAAATAGTCTCAGACCAATGTAGTCTGTGCCTGGATGGGTGTGTCTGTATGATTCTGAGTTTTTGTATTAGGAATCCCACTTTTTACATGGAGACCAGTTTTGCAATTTCTGTTTTGTCAGTAATGGAGGTAATATTTCATGTGTCATCTACCTCTTTTTTCTGTTTCTGAATTAGGTGAGCAGTTGGCCGAGGGATAGTTTACTGAGAATTACTTTAAAAAGGCAGCTTGTTGCTGTCACTTGAAACATGTTGCATGTGGTTTGTTGTTATCTCTTTCTAGCCTTAAATAGAATAAGCCCAATGTCAGAATTATCATGTAAAATTCAATATTAAATATACAATCTTTTGATTTTTAATCTCAGGAAAGATTTTCATCTCATTAAGTGACTATTTTTACTGTAAAACTGGAAATACTTTAAAGAAACCATATGACTACAGCATATATAAAGGTGCCAAAGTGCCTATATTTCAGAAAGGAAAAAAAAAAACAATTTTCATAGAAACAGAGCTCGGAAGCATCATGACAGCTGATGAGAAAGCAACATACAGATTTTGGGGTCTGTCTATGTCACAGATTCTGTGTCAACAAAGAAAAGTTTAGGTTCAAGTAATAGAAACCCCAAATGAAGCTGGCTTTAAACTTAAAGATAATTTGTTTACCTCATTGAAACTTCAGAAGTACATGAGTTGATTCAGGTGGGGATTGATCCTGAATCTCCAGTAAAGCGACTTAGAACCTAATTTCTTTATTTCTATTTTTAATTGTCACTATGTGGATATTGACTCCATTTGGGGAAGGCTCTCTGACTTATACCCTTAAATTGTCTTCTAGTAACTGTGAGAGTTACATGAACCCTAAATCGTGAAACAATAAGTCTATGGCTCAGTACCCTCAGACCAATGTCCTTAAGAGGCACTGTGGTTGGACCAGCTTAGGTCATTGTGCTAGTCATTTTGAACAGGAATGGTACATTCTCATTAGCTCTGCTAATCATGGCTCAACCCTGAAACAGTTGAGGCCAGTTCAATCAAAACCACAAAGCTTAGAAGGGAGGAAACATTCTTTCTGTTTCAAGAATAAAGATAAATAGATAACAGAAAGCCAATAACAAATATTCATTACAGTTGCTTCCAGCGTACATTTCCTATTTTCTTCATTCAGAAGACATAGTAACCCTAAAAGTCACCTACTTTTAGCTTGTAATCTAACATGTTTTTAGAGAATAGATATAAATTAAAGGCTAAACAAGTAATTTCACAGTGTGAAATTATTTTCTATCAGTTACTTTTAAAATTGCTAAAGAAACTTTTCTATAAAAGTTTTAAAACACATAATTTGGAGGAATTTATGTTAAAAACATGTCCACATTTAAAAGAAAATTCTAACTGTGTTGTCTAATCTGGTGACTCATCATTCTCGTGGTCTCAGACATGCCTCTTAGTTGATATCCCTCTTTTAATGTGGTGTTTAATAAAGAACACCATGTTTAAAATATGATCAGATCACATACAAACACTTGTTGAAATTTAACAACCTTCTTTCACAAAGCTCAGCCTCACCAGCGTCTTTGGTTGCATCTGCTTCTTCATCTTATTTGGGGCCTAGCTCCAGCAAGCACCACACTCTTTTGTTTCTTTCTTTCTTTTGGTTTTTTGCTGGCTCTAATGCATCACTGGCAGAGGAAATTTCTATAGGAGTATTGCGAAAGAAACTGGAAAGAAGATAAGAGAGCTTTATTGAAGATAGATTTACTTCAAGAGCAGAATTATTTAAAAAAGATTAAATTTTTTTATTTCTATAGTTTTAGGGGTACAAGTGGTTTTTGGTTACATGGATGAATTGTGTAATAGTGAAGCCTGAGCTTTTAGTATACCTGTCCCCTATATATTGTATATTGTACCCAGTAGGTGATGTTTTGTCTCTCACTCCCATCTCACTTTCCCCAATTCTGAGTCTCCAATGTCCATTATATACTCCGTGTACCTTTTATACCCATGGCTTAGCTCCCACTTATGAGTAATAACATACAATATTTGGTTTTCCATTCCTGAGTTACTTCATGTAGGATAATGGCCTCCAGTTCCTTCCAAGTTGCTGCAAAGGAGATGATTTCATTATTTTTTATTGCTGAGTAGTATTCCATGGTATGTATGTACCACATTTTATTTATCCACTCATCAGATGATGGGCACTTAGGTTGATTCCTCATCTTTGCCATCATAAATTGTACCGTGATAAACGTGTGCAGGTGTCTTTTTAATATAATGACTTCTTTTTCTTTGGATGGATACTCTCAGTAATGGGTTTGGTGAATTGAATGGTAGATCTAGTTTTAGTTCTTTGAGAAATGTCTATACTGTTTTCCACAGAGGCTGTACTAATTTACAGTTCCATCAGTGGTGTATAAGTGTTCAATTTTCAGCACACTTGTGCCAACATCTATTGTTTTCTGACTTTTTAATAATGGCCATTCTTGACTAGGGTAATATGGTACTCACTGTGATTTTAATTTGCATTTTCCTTGTGGTTAGAGATGTTAATAATTTTTTCATGTTTGTTGGCAACTTCTATATCTTCTTTTGAGAAATGTCTATTCATGTTTTTTGTCTACTTTTAGTGGGATTATTTGGGGTTTTTTGCTGATTTGTTTGACTTCTTTGTACAATCTAGATATTCGTCCTTTGTTGCATATACAGTTTGTGAATATTTTCTCCTGTTCTCTAGGTTGTCTGTCTGCTCTGTTGATTATTTCTTTTGCTGTGCAGAAGCTTTTTAGTTTAATTAAGTCTTATTTATTTTTGCTTCTGTTGCATTTGCTTTTGGGATATTAGTCATAAATTATTTGCCAAGTCAATGTCTGGAAGAGTTTTCCTAAGTTTTCTTCTAGAATTTTATGGTTTTAGATCGTATATTTAAGTCTTTAATCCCTCTGGAGTTAATTTTTGACAATGGAGAGAGATAGGGATCCAGTTTCGTTATTCTGAATGTGGCTATCCAATTTTCCAAGCACCATTTATTGAACAAGGTATTCCTTCCCCAGTGTATGGTTTTTTTTTTTTTTTAATCCAACCCTTTTTTTAAAAAAAAAAAAAAACACCTTTTGAAGAAGTAGGGTGGTCTGATTTTTTTAAATTTTGTTTCCATAGGTTTTGGGGAACAGGTGGTATTTGGTTACATGAGTAAGTTCTTTAGTGGTGATTTGTGAGATTTTGGTGCACCCATCACCCGAGCAGTATACACTGAACCCAATTTGTAGCCTTTCATTCCTCACCCCTTCCCACCCTTTCCCCTGAGTCCCCAAAGTCCATCATCCTTATGCCTTTCATCCTCATAGCTTAGCTCACACTTATGAATGAGAATATACGATGTTTGGTTTTCCATTCCTAAGTTACTTCATTTAGAATGATAGTCTCCATTCCTATCCAGGTTGCTGTGAATGCCATTATTACATTCCTTTTTGTGGCTTAGTAGTATTCCATTGTGTGTGGACTGTATATATATATATGCAAAACATTTGTTTATATATTTATATATTTTGTTTTGTTTATATATTTTGTGCTTTTATAAATAGAAATTGGTTTATTAAAAGCTTTTTGTAGGAATTATAGAAATGGGTATACACACACACACACACACATATGCATATCAGTTTCTTTATCCACTCGTTGATGGATGGGCATTTGACTGGTTCCATATTTTTGTAATTGTGAATTATGCTGCTATAAACATGCATGTGCAAGTACCTTTTTCGTATAATGACTTCTTTTCCCTTTAGTAGATACCCAGTAGTGACACTGCTGGATCAAATGATCGTTCTACTTTTAGTTCTTTAAGGAATCTCATGTTTTCCATAGTGGTTGTACTAGTTTACATTCCCACCAGTAGTGTAAAAGTGTTCTCTTTTCACTGAATCTACACCAACATTTATTATTTTTTGACATTTTGATTATGGCCATTCTTGCAGGAGTAAGGTGGTTTCACATAGTGGGTTTGATTTGCATTTCCCTGATTATTAGTGATGTTGAGTATTTTTTCATATGTCTGTTGGCCATTTGTATATCTTTTTTTGAGAATTGTTTATTCATGTCCTTAGCCCACTTTTTGATGGGATTATTTTTTTCTTGATTGTTTGTTTGAGTTCCTTGTAGATTCTGGATATTAGTCATTTGTCAGATGTATAGATTGTAAAGATTTTCTCCCACTTTGTGGATTGTCTGTTTACGCTGCTGCTAGGTGTATAAACGTTTTGTTGGTTATAGGTATTTGGCTGTTATTTCTAAGTTATCTGTTCTGTTCCATTGGTCTATATGTCTACTTTTATACAAATACCATTCTGTTTTATTTACTGTAGCCTTATAGTTTAATTTGAAGTCAGGTAATGTGATGCCTCCAGCTTTGTTCATTTTGCTTAGAATTCCTTTGTCTATTCGGGGCTCTGTTTTTGGTTCTATATGAACTTAAGGATTTTTTTTAACTCTGTGAAAAAATGATGCTGATATTTTAGTAGGACTTGTGTTGAGTCTGTCGATTGCTTTGAGCAGTATGATCATTTTAATGATATTGATTCTTCCAATCCATGAGCATGGGATGTTTATCCATTTGTTTGTGTCATCTGTGATTTCTTTCATCAAAGTTTTGTAGTTCTACTTGTGGAGATCTTTCACCTCTAATATGGTTAACCTTTGTGTCCGCCGCAAAATCTCATCTTGAATTATAATCCCCTGATGTTTAGGGAGAGACCTGTTGGGACGTGATTGGATTTATGGGGGTGGTTTCTCCTATGCTGTTCTCTCGGTAGTGAGTGAATTCTCACGATATCTGATGGTTTTATAAAAGGTAGTTTTTCCTGTACTGACACACACTCACTCTTGCATGCTGCCATGTAAGACGTGTCTTTTCTTCTCCTTCTGCCATGATTGTAAGTTTCCTGAGGCTTCCCCAGCCATGGAGAACTGTGAGTCAATTAAGCCTCTTTCCTTTTTAAATTACCCAGTCTTGGGTATTTATTTCTAGCAGTGTGAGAACAGACTAATGCAACCTCCTTGGTTAAGTATATTCCTAGGTATTTTATGTGTGGTGAATCCCACTTATTGACTTGTATATGTTGAATCATCCTTTCATGCCTGGAATGGAACCTACTTGATTGTGGTGAGTTATCTTTTTGATATGCTGTTGGGTTTGGTTTGCTAGTATTTGTTGAGGATTTTTGCATCTCAGTTCATCGGAGATATTGATCTGTATCTCTCTCTTTTTCTTGTGTCCTTTCCTGGCTCTGGTATCAGGGTGACACTGGCTTCATAGCATGAGTCAGGTAGGATTCCCTCCTTCTTAATCTTTTCTTTTCTTTTTTTTTTTTTTTTTTGAGACGGAGTCTCGCTCTGTCGCCCAGGCTGAAGTGCAGTGGTGCGATCCCGGCTCACTGCAAGCTCCGCCTCCCGGGTTTACGCCATTCTCCTGCCTCAGCCTCCAGAGTAGCTGGGACTACAGGCGCCCGCCATCTCGCCCGGCTAGTTTTTTTTGTATTTTTTAATAGAGACGGGGTTTCACCGTGTAGGCCAGGATGGTCTCGATCTCCTGACCTCGTGATCCACCCGTCTCGGCCTCCCAAAGTGCTGGGATTACAGGTTCGAGCCACCGCGCCTGGCCCCCTCCTTCTTAATCTTTTGATGGTTTCAGTAGTATTGGTACCAGATCTTCTTTGAATGTTTAGTAGATTTCCTGTGTGAATTCACCTGGTCTTGAGCTTTATTTTTTTGTTTGAAGATTTTTTTGTTGCTGATTCAATCTCACTACTCATTATTGATCTCCTGAAGGGATCATCAATTGTGCAGCATTTTCTAGAGATTTGAATGTTTAAGAACCTTCATCTTTTAAACACAAGTTGAAAATACTGTCATGAATAAAATAAAATAAAAATTAATTTAGCGTCTGATTCATAGAATCTTTTTGTTCTTTTGTACTTTAGGATCCAATTGTAATCTTAACTGGATAATATAATTGTAATAATTATTCTCATGAAAACCTCTTAGATCCTAATTTGGGTCCTCAAAAATTTGAATGCATGGGAAGTAGTTCCAAAAGCAATAAACAAAAGAAAACATGTTAAGAGTAAAGAGTTAAAAATGGGGAAACTAGTCCTGAAAGGAGAATAAACATTCTAAAGAGAAAAGGAGAAGGAAATTGGAGCCCTAGAAAGATCAGTAGAGAGTGAAGGGAAAACAGTAGTGGTATTAAAGGTGATACAAATGAAAGTCTGGGGTAGATGAATAAGAGAAGCTAGAAACAAGACGATTGATAGAGAAGGGCATTGGCACCAGAGTGTGCATTACAGTTAGAGGAACATCACCAAGAGAACTCACTGAGGTGGTAAAGTGAATGGAAGGAAAAGTAAAGAGGAAGAAGGATTGCTATTAACTGCAGTGTTTCTGAAATTTTCTTGGCTTAAGAATAAAAATAAGCTGTGGGCAAATGGATTTTTTTTTTTCAGTTTAATATGAACTGTGGGGTCTGTATGGTTGAAATTTATTATTGGTTTTACATTCCTATGAAAATGAATTATTTTGAAATTTTATTACATTTCTCTTTGAATAATATCTGCCAGTCTTTATTAGGAAATCTGAGAGGTAAAAATACATTCTCTATCCACATTTCAAAAAATTCACATTCTCTATTCCACATTCCCCCCCCCCCCCTCTTTTCAAGACCTACATTTAATCTAAAATTAAATTATAGAGTGAGGTGCAAATACTATACAAATTAGTTTAATGCGTTGCTACCATATATTCCTAGACCCTATTTAACTTGCTGTTTATGAGATCTAAAAACAGCACAGCCCTTTTTAATCTTTTTTTCTACTCATGTACACTGGCCTTTCTCAGTTTTATATAAAATTTATTTGCAATCATTTAAATATAACTTTCAGAGTTGTAATATTAATATCCAGATAACTGACTTTTGCTAGGAAGGAATTTGTGTGGCCTTATTCTCTTTTTAATTTTTTTTTAAATCACTGAATGAGCATTGAGATGTTAATTGACAAATTAAAATGAGCAAAATTTGATTTAAACTTAGTGTCTAACCAACTTCTTAGTTAATGGAGCACATTACTTTTATTAAATTTCTACAAAACTGCTGCTTCTTGAACCTTTGGGGAAACGTTGCCTCTTTACTAAGATTAAGAAATTTGTTTTTGAATAATTGAAAAGAAGTTACTGAATAGGCCTGTTAAACTGTTACTGTACATTTTATGGTGAAAGCTAAAGCAGCACAATTATCAATAACAAGCACATAGACTTGTTATTTTAGAAGTACTGCAATTCATATAGGAGAGGGTGATTTATAAATTTCTGAATCCATCAGTTTCAAGCATAGTGCCCAGAAATGCCTTGGATGTAGCTTGCATTTGGTGTTCAGTATTGTGAGGCACTAATCAGCTAAGTACCATAATCCTCCTTACAGGGTACATTCTTACTTGATCTGGAGCTATATACAGCCACATAGTAACAGCATTAAAGAATAACCTTTTTCTTAACAGGCCCATCACTAGAGGATTCTATGACTCCATCCTTGAATGAGTGTTGTTTTTGTGTAATTTTTTAGTAACTGAGTTTTGAAATAAAACAATTGTAAGCAAGTAGAGACTTTCAAATCATCTGATTAAGGATGGCTCCTATGATTTTGCCAGGGCTAGAAGGATTAAATGAAAGCACTGCCTGGCACACTGTTGATGTATTTTTGTCAACATGATGCTTCATGCTCGACAGATGTGCATTGGTTGAACAAAGGTAAAACAATAAAAATAGATTAGATATTAATTGTGATATGTAAAATTTATATATTTTGATTTTTTATAAATAGAAATTGATTTATTAAAAGCTTTTTGTAGGAATTATAGAAATGGGCCTTTGTTTTCATGTTTTACAGGATCATATACTTCTGTTAAATCCTTGATTTAATGTGTTTTAACAGCTTAAAATTTTAGAATTTGGTTGAAATGTTATATTTAAACTGTATGGTTAGTTAGCATTGTGTAATTGTATTCATGAAGTATTATATTAGTTTATTTAGCAATATCCGTGCTTTATACAGATTTTTTAAAACAAGTAGGTATTTTTTCAGGTTATTGATTTTCAAGTGTGATTTACATCTTTTATTTATAAAGTAACAATTTTTTAATAATCTCTACTATTAATGCTTATGAGTCACAAAATTTTCATATAGGTAGTACTTAATTTAATGTAAAATTTGAATTTACAAAATTAGTAATCTTCAAATTCTGCACTGTATGTCCAGTGTTATAATTTTTAAAAATTGCATATTTCTTCAGTTGAGTTAAAATATGTAAATATTACAATGTAGGTTTCCGTGTAATTTTTCAATGTTTATAAATGTTTTCAAATGTTCATTAGACTATATTTTCAGAGATTTGATGATTATTTTATCAATATGGTCAGTATTATAGGTGGTATTAGTAACACAAATCACTTAAGATGGTAAAGGCTGTAAATATTAAAATGGAAGTTATGGTAAAAACATGAATTAATTTATGGCATGTAAACCCTGGATGCCTTTGGGAAATCTGGAAGTGATTTTAATTGGGAAAGAAGCTTCATTGGAATTTTCCCATCAGTTAGTATGCTTTTTGGACATGGAATTTAAGGAGTCTAATTTGTAGGATTTCCTACACATACTATTTTGCATAGTTAGAATAACATTTATAATGGAGCATCAGATGTGTTATACAAGCTAGAATATTTAGAAATAGATTGAATAGTCCACATGACAAACAATTGTAAGCAAGGAATAGAAATGATACTTATTACAGTAGATTTAGGATGTTTAAAATGTGGTTTTCCATAAACTGTTTCTAATTAAGGAGAGAATACTATGGTGAAAGAGAAAACAATTCTAACAATGCAGGTGGCAGTAAAGAGAAGTGAATCGATATTAGATAAATATAAAGTGAATATAAATATATACTGATACTGTTATAACAGAAATAGGGATTAATAAAATGCATAGGAGTAAAGATTAAGGCACTATATGATGCCACAGACACATTTTATACTAAAGAAAGGCATAATTTTGGATTCTGCCTCTTAATTTCTCAGGGTCTTTGAAGGATTAAGTGAAATGTAAAATCCTAGATGAATTGTTCCTTTTCCTTTGTATTATAATAGATGAATTAAATACTGCTAAATGCCTTATGGTTATTTAGAGAAATGTATAAATTATCAATGATATTGTTTTATCATCTATTAAATGTTTTCCACCTGATGATAATAAATGCTAAGTCTTGTTTATAAAGGCCAGTAGCAAAGATATAGACTAGAAACACATTACTTGAATTTACATTGATTTTATTTAGTTCCTGAAAGGAATATAGTATCATGAAATATAGAAGTTTAAAATTTAAAGGACAGTATATATGAAGTAATTCATAATATAGTTGGTAAAAATTGTTTGATAGAATATTTATTATTTAGAAATGATTGCAGGTTCTTCATTGGTTGATACATATATTGTTAGAATGAAATTGTGCCTTGTTTCTTATATAGTACTATAAGTACTATATAAGAAAAGTACTATAAAGTACTATACCTTAAAGTGTATTTTGAAAACCTAAGTCTTTTAATAGTGACAATAGTCATCCCAATTTCCGATTATAACCACTGTTCTATTTTCATAGTGGTTATAATCTTAAATCGAGTACAAATCGACATCTACAGTATGATTCACATATTTCTGGCAAATTTCATAATCTCTAGAACAATGTGATTGCTGGATTTAACAATGAATTCAATTTTCCTAAGGTATGATTTTTAAAAAATACCTAGATGGCTTGCTAGGAGCTAATTACTAATAACCTTACTCTTGGAACTGAAGTCCTCAATAGGAAATAAATATTCTTATTTTTCAGTAAGATAAAATATACTGTATTCACTTTATACTCTACTTTCAAAATTCATGTTAATTCTTTAAGATAGGAATGAAGTGTTCCTTTTTTTTTTGTGCTTCTATAATACTCAGTTTGCATTAAATATATTATGGGAAATCCTTAATGCTTTAAGCTTTCATGTAGGCTTATTAACTTGATGAATTTGTGGTATCAATAAAATCATACTACCTACGAAATGGAAGATGGTTTTAGAATCATTCACCCTCTTAAGAACAAGGAATGTATCTTAATCATTTCTGTATTCCTAATTTATATGATAGTGTGTGGCATTTATTTCTTACCTAATATATGTTTATTAAAGTAACATATGAGTTAACATGTAAAATGTATGTCTCTCAATTTAAAGCACAAACTCCTAAGGATTTAATGGTTATATAGTTTGAAATAACTGGCTAATTACAAAAGTATGACTAAGAACTGTAGATTCCTTAAATCTGAATTGTGCCTCCCGGAGTTCTGCTACACATAACCTGGACTACTATCATGCTAGAGTGTTTTTTTTTAGTCAAATGTATAAAAGTAATGACAAAAGTAAAATGAATGATGCACAGTGTGCACACACATATATACACAAACATAGGGTGCTGCTTACTGTAAATTTTTTTGAATGTTTTGTTTTGATTGTAAATTTTAAACTGTAGGAATCTATGGTTTTATTTAACAATTGTAATCTAAAAGATTTGTAATTAAGTCTAAATTTTTATATATAAATGTAAATGCTAAAAAATGTCACATCCACTTTCTTAATTATGAAACATTTAAGGGATAGACTAATTTTTTCACTTTCTACAGTAGTTATTCCTTTATAGTTCCAGGTTTGAGTTTATCCTGGCTTTGTACTTACATGAGATTTGAAAGGTGGAGGATATACAGAAGCCATTATTGTCACGTGTTAGTTGTTGGCTAGCAGATGGGCAGATATAAAAGTCTTAGTGGCTCCTGGGCAAACTCCTGCTAATTGGCCACCCTGATGCTTTAGGTGGTTGAGATAATTGCTGGCATATGTCCATAGACTCTTGACATTCACAGCAGCTTTCTAATGTCCATTTTGAGAACCCTTGTCTTTGCATCTTCAGGCTAAGATCATCAGCATTAACTTTCCTGGCCTTTATTCCTGTAGCCCATTCAACTGTTGTGTAGCTTCTGGTTCCTGAATTAAAACCCTTCCTACCTGGAAAACCTAGAATAACTTCTGTTTTTGTTAGTGAACCTAATTGATAGATTGACAGACTGTATTCCAAATATGAGGGAAAAAGATTCTGTGACCCAGGGGAGATATTAGAGAAGAGTGCTGATTTTTCCAGGTTGGGTCATTCTACTCTGTCCTTTCTCTGTTCTTGCTTTTGGGCTAATAAACCATTGACTAAGAAATTCACAACTGAACTGTTCAATCTTAGTCATCTTTAACTTCAACTGACTTCACTCTCTCATTATCTGCTGTTCATGTCCTGGCAAAATCCCCATAATAGTTTTCTAAACCTTTTCTGTTATCTTCAGGATTCTAATCCTATTGCTTTTCATGACTAATAGTTGATATTATCTGAGTTTATTCCAGAGAAAAAGTTGGTGTGAATATTTTGTTAACAGGGTATTATGTGTGATTGCAAGGTTCACTAGGTTTTACCAGTGTTAGAAGGGTAAGTTGAGACGGTAATAAGCAGTTTCTTCTTCTGAGACTATAAGGAAATATGAGGGGTCAGATATAGAGACTTAGTAGAATAATATCAGCAAGCTGGCCTTAATCTAAATGAAGATGGAATAAAATAGTAGTTTTCTGATTTCTAGGATTTTGTAATGAATGGATCATTATTATTTATCTATTTAAATTGCTTATCTCAAGTTAGATCAATAAAAAAAGGTTGGAGACATGATGATAAAATGAAAATTTAGGTGGACCAATACTAGGAATGAACTAGACAGATGATGAATGAAAACAATTTTTAAGAGCCAGCACTTAGTTTTAGTAAGAAAGTATTCAACTCTTGAGCCAAATCAGTTTGGCTTCATTACATTTTCAGGTAACTTTCATAACATGTTAGATATAGAGAAGATGGAAGAAAATATTTTTCTAAGCTGCTGAATAATAGTTGGTGGATAGTGGAAGTGTATGTAGCAAGCCAAGCAAGGAAATTAGAATAAAGGCTATTTTATAGCAGTGGAATATCATATTATCTAATTTTGGAGCATAAGCATATTCCAGATATAGTGTTGCAGGCACTTAATAACCACAACAAAGTACTTATTTGAACTTAATATAATGAATACTACTAAAACCATTGTTTTGGTATGCCTTTAAAATGAAATTTTAAAAAGGCAAAAGGACTACTTAGTTATCCATCAACCTGGCAGCAAATCAATTAAATGTAAAATTGATAAATTTTTGCTCTTCTCATTGTTCTTTTCCTTTGGTTACTTAGGAAAAGAAGCCCATCTGTGTCCAGAGATCAGAATAGAAGATACGACCAAAGGGAAGAAAGAGAGGAATATTCACAGTATGCTACTTCGGATAGCGCAATGCCTAGATCTCCATCAGATTATGCTGATAGGCGATCTCAACATGAACCTCAGTTTTATGAAGACTCTGATCATTTAAGTTATAGGGACTCCAACAGGAGAAGTCATAGGCATTCCAAAGAATATATTGTGGATGATGAGGATGTGGAAAGCAGAGATGAATACGAAAGACAAAGGAGAGAAGAAGAGTACCAGTCACGCTACCGAAGTGATCCGAATTTGGCCCGTTATCCAGTAAAGCCACAACCCTATGAAGAACAAATGCGGATCCATGCTGAAGTGTCCCGGGCACGGCATGAGAGAAGGCATAGTGATGTTTCTTTGGCAAATGCTGACCTGGAAGATTCCAGGATTTCTATGCTAAGGATGGACCGACCATCAAGGCAAAGATCTGTATCTGAACGTAGAGCTGCCATGGAAAATCAGCGATCTTATTCAATGGAAAGAACTCGAGAGGCTCAGGGACCAAGTTCTTATGCACAAAGGACCACAAACCATAGTCCTCCTACCCCCAGGAGGAGTCCACTACCCATAGATAGACCAGACTTGAGGCGTACTGACTCACTACGGAAACAGCACCACTTAGATCCTAGCTCTGCTGTAAGAAAAACGAAACGGGAAAAAATGGAAACAATGTTAAGGAATGATTCTCTCAGTTCAGACCAGTCAGAGTCAGTGAGACCTCCCCCACCAAAGCCTCATAAATCAAAGAAAGGAGGTAAAATGCGCCAGGTTTCGTTGAGCAGTTCAGAGGAGGAATTGGCTTCCACGCCCGAATATACAAGTTGTGATGATGTTGAGATTGAAAGTGAGAGTGTAAGTGAAAAAGGTAAGCTTTCTAATTACACATTTTGCTGTAATTGATTAGATAAGCGTTTTTTATAGGTTGTATTTCTGAGTGAAAATGTAATAGGTATTACTAGCTTTATTTTAAGTCTTTTAATGGTATCGAACGTGTGAAGAAAAGTTCATGTTATAAAAAGTATCTTCTGTTGTTCATGTATAAGAACAACAGAATGATGTTCTATTGATTTTTAAAAATTGCTTTCTTGCTTTGTTTCTGAAAGTTTTCTTGTATCACTTGACAGCATATTTCAAAAATATCCATTAACTGTAGTTTTAAAAGTAACCTTAATTTTTTGTCTCCTTATAAAAGTAACAATATGTTCCCTGTAAAACATCTGAAAAAGTCTTCAAAGCATAAAGAATGAAATGCAAGTTATCCATATTTCTTTCCCCCAGATATAACCATTGTTAACCTTTTATTGTATTTTCCTCCTTTTTTTTTCCTATGCATGTATGGTTTATAGATTTATAAAATTGGTATCTTGCTATGTATAATTTTGTATATTGATGCTTTCAATTGTTATCACATCATAAGTGGTTTTTTTTCAAACCATTAGGTGTTCTTTAGTAATACATTTTAAATAGCTACACTAACATTCTATCATAAGATTATACCACAAACTAAATATTTCTTTATTTGGGGCATTGCCATGGCTTCCATTTGCCAGTGTAAATTATAATGGTTATCTTTATACATACTTTTTGCCTACATCTCTTGAGTATTTCAAAAATATATATTTGTACTTTGGATTATTTTAAGCTTTAATTCAGATTACCAAATTGCTTTCCAAAAAGGTTGTAACATGCTTTACTCTTGTCAGATGTACTTGAGTTTTCAGTCTCAATTCACCAAATCTTTGCCAATTGAATAGCCACAAAAATGCTATCTCTTTGTCATTTTAATTTGAATTTAATTGTAAAGTTGAATGTTTTATACATTTATCTGCATTTGATCTCTTCTGTGAATTATCTGTTCATTCCTTTAATTCTTTCTGCCCTTCTTTCTCTGGGTATTAGTTTTTCTCTTATTGGTTTAAAAGCGCTTTTTTTAAATTATTTATTTATTT